>NC_086449.1:140078280-140383267 GCF_028390025.1 Pseudophryne corroboree
GGGGGGCACTAATTGGCAGATAATACAAATACAGCAGCTATAGAAGGGAGAAACACTTATATAAGGTTATCCCTGTATATATATATAGCGCTCTGGTGTGTGCTGGCAAACTCTCCCTCTGTCTCCCCAAAGGGCTCGTGGGGTCCTGTCCTCTATCAGAGCATTCCCTGTGTGTGTGCTGTGTGTCGGTACGATTGTGTCGACATGTATGAGGAGGAAAATGATGTGGAGGCGGAGCAATTGCCTGTAATAGTGATGTCACCCCCTAGGGAGTCGACACCTGACTGGATGGTCGTATGGAAGGAATTACGTGACAGTGTCAGCACTTTGCAAAAAACTGTTGACGACATGAGACAGCCGGCAAATCAGTTAGTGCCTGTCCAGGCGTCTCAAACACCGTCAGGGGCTCTAAAGCGCCCGTTACCTCAGATGGTCGACACAGACCCAGACACGGATACTGACTCCAGCGTCGACGGTGACGAGACAAACGTAATGTCCAGTAGGGCCACACGTTACATGATCACGGCAATGAAGGAGGCTTTGAACATTTCTGATACTACAAGTACCACAAAAAGGGGTATTATGTGGGGTGTGAAAAAACTACCCATAGTTTTTCCTGAATCAGATGAATTAAATGAGGTGTGTGACAAAGCGTGGGTTTCCCCCGATAAAAAACTGCTGATTTCTAATAAATTATTGGCATTATACCCTTTCCCGCCAGAGGTTAGGGCGCGTTGGGAAACACCCCCTAGGGTAGATAAGGCGCTCACACGCTTATCAAAACAAGTGGCGTTGCCGTCTCCTGATACGGCCGCCCTCAAGGAACCAGCTGATAGAAAGCTGGAAAATATCCTAAAGGGTATATACACACATACTGGTGTTATACTACGACCAGCAATCGCCTCAGCCTGGATGTGCAGCGCTGGAGTGGCTTGGTCGGATTCCCTGACTGAAAATATTGATACCCTGGATAGGGACAGTATATTATTGACTATAGAGCATTTAAAGGATGCATTACTATATATGCGAGATGCACAGAGGGATATTTGCACCCTGGCATCAAGAGTAAGTGCGCTGTCCATTTCTGCCAGAAGAAGTTTATGGACACGACAGTGGTCAGGTGATGCGGATTCCAAACGGCATATGGAAGTTTTGCCGTATAAAGGGGAGGAGTTATTTGGGGTCGGTCTATCAGACCTGGTGGCCACGGCGACGGCTGGGAAATCCACCTTTTTACCCCAGGTCACCTCTCAGCAGAAAAAGACACCGTCTTTTCAAACTCAGTCCTTTCGTCCCCATAAGGGCAAGCGGGCAAAAGGCCACTCATTTCTGCCCCGGGGCAGAGGAAGGGGAAAAAGACTGCAGCAGGCAGCCTCTTCCCAGGATCAGAAGCCCTCCCCCGCTTCTGCCAAGTCTTCAGCATGACGCTGGGGCTTTACAAGCGGACTCAGGAACGGTGGGGGCCCGTCTCAAAAATTTCAACGCGCAGTGGGCTCACTCGCAAGTGGACCCCTGGATCCTGCAGGTAGTATCACAGGGGTACAAATTGGAATTCGAGACGTCTCCCCCTCGCCGGTTCCTGAAGTCTGCTCTACCAACGTCTCCCTCCGACAGGGAGGCAGTATTGGAAGCTATTCACCTAGCAGGTGATAATCAAGGTACCCCTCCTACAACAGGGAAAGGGGTATTACTCCACGCTGTTTGTGGTACCGAAGCCGGACGGCTCGGTGAGACCGATTTTAAATCTGAAATCATTGAACACTTACATAAAAAGGTTCAAATTCAAGATCGAGTCACTCAGAGCAGTGATAGCGAACCTGGAAGAAGGGGACTATATGGTGTCTCTGGACATCAAAGATGCTTATCTCCATGTCCCAATCTACCCTTCTCACCAAGGGTACCTTAGGTTTGTGGTACAAAACTGTCATTATCAGTTTCAGACGCTGCCGTTTGGATTGTCCACGGCACCACGGGTCTTTACCAAGGTAATGGCCGAAATGATGATTCTTCTTCGAAGAAAAGGCGTCTTAATTATCCCTTACTTGGACGATCTCCTGATAAGGGCAAGGTCCAGGGTACAGTTAGAGGTCGGAGTAGCACTATCTCAGGTAGTGCTACGTCAGCACGGGTGGATTCTAAATATTCCAAAATCGCAGCTGATTCCAACAACACGTCTACTGTTCCTAGGGATGATTCTGGACACAGTCCAGAAAAAGGTGTTTCTCCCGGAGGAGAAGGCCAGGGAGTTATCCGAGCTAGTCAGGAACCTCCTGAAACCAGGACAAGTGTCAGTGCATCAATGCACAAGGGTCCTGGGAAAGATGGTGGCTTCTTACGAAGCGATTCCATTCGGAAGATTCCATGCAAGAACTTTTCAGTGGGATCTGCTGGACAAATGGTCCGGATCGCATCTTCAGATGCATCAGCGGATAACCCTATCTCCAAGGACAAGGGTGTCTCTCCTGTGGTGGTTGCAGAGTGCTCATCTTCTAGAGGGCCGCAGATTCGGCATTCAGGACTGGATTCTGGTGACCACGGATGCCAGCCTGAGAGGCTGGGGAGCAGTCACACAGGGAAGAAATTTCCAGGGCTTGTGGTCAAGCATGGAAACGTCTCTTCACATAAATATCCTGGAACTAAGGGCAATTTACAATGCCCTAAGTCAAGCAAGGCCTCTGCTTCAGGGTCAGTCGGTATTGATCCAATCGGACAACATCACGGCAGTCGCCCACGTAAACATGATGGCGTCTCGTCTCAACAAGAAACTAGACAGATATTGCGCCAGGTCAAGGGACCCTCAGGCGATAGCGGTGGACGCTCTGGTAACACCGTGGGTGTACCAGTCAGTGTATGTGTTCCCTCCTCTGCCTCTCATACCCAAAGTATTGAGAATCATAAGAAGGAGAGGAGTAAGAACTATACTCGTGGCTCCGGATTGGCCAAGGAGGACTTGGTACCCGGAACTTCAAGAGATGCTCACGGAGGACCCGTGGCCTCTACCTCTAAGAAAGGACCTGATCCAGCAGGGACCTTGTCTGTTCCAAGACTTACCGCGGCTGCGTTTGACGGCATGGAGGTTGAACGCCGGATCCTGAAGGAAAAAGGCATTCCAGATGAAGTCATCCCTACCCTGATCAAGGCCAGGAAGGATGTAACCGCAAAACATTATCACCGCATTTGGCGAAAATATGTTGCGTGGTGTGAGGCCAAGAAGGCCCCTACAGAGGAATTTCAACTGGGTCGTTTCCTGCATTTCCTGCAAACAGGACTATCTATGCGCCTAAAATTAGGGTCCATTAAGGTTCAAATTTCGGCCCTGTCAATATTCTTCCAAAAAGAACTGGCTTCAGTGCCTGAAGTTCAGACGTTTGTCAAAGGGGTACTGCATATACAGCCTCCTTTTGTGCCTCCAGTGGCACCTTGGGATCTCAATGTAGTGTTGAGTCTCCTAAAGTCACATTGGTTTGAACCACTCACCACTGTGGAATTAAAATATCTCACATGGAAAGTGGTCATGCTGTTAGCCCTGGCTTCAGCCAGGCGTGTCTCAGAATTGGCGGCTTTATCATATAAAAGCCCTTACCTAATTTTTCATTCAGACAGGGCAGAACTGAGGACTCGCCCTCAATTTCTCTCTAAGGTGGTTTCAGCGTTTCACATGAACCAGCCTATTGTGGTGCCTGCGGCTACTAGGGACTTGGAGGACTCCAAGTTGCTGGACGTAGTCAGGGCCCTGAAAATATATGTTTCCAGGACGGCTGGAGTCAGAAAATCTGACTCGCTGTTTATCCTGTATGCACCCAACAAGCTGGGTGCTCCTGCTTCTAAGCAGACGATTGCTCGTTGGATTTGTAGTACGATTCAGCTTGCACATTCTGTGGCAGGCCTGCCACAGCCAAAATCTGTAAAAGCCCATTCCACAAGGAAGGTGGGCTCATCTTGGGCGGCTGCCCGAGGGGTCTCGGCTTTACAACTGTGCCGAGCAGCTACTTGGTCAGGGGCAAACACGTTTGCTAAAATTTTACAAATTCGATACCCTGGCTGAGGAGGACCTGGAGTTCTCTCATTCGGTGCTGCAGAGTCATCCGCACTCTCCCGCCCGTTTGGGAGCTTTGGTATAATCCCCATGGTCCTTACGGAGTTCCCAGCATCCACTAGGACGTCAGAGAAAATAAGAATTCACTTACCGATAATTCTATTTCTCATAGTCCGTAGTGGATGCTGGGCGCCCATCCCAAGTGCGAATTGTCTGCAATACTTGTATATAGTTATTGTTACAAAAATCGGGTTGTTTATTGTTGTGAGCCATCTTTTCAGAGGCTCCTACGTTTATCATACTGTTAACTGGGTTCAGATCACAAGTTGTACGGTGTGATTGGTGTGGCTGGTATGAGTCTTACCCGGGATTCAAGATCCTTCCTTATTATGTACGCTCGTCCGGGCACAGTATCCTAACTGAGGCTTGGAGGAGGGTCATAGGGGGAGAAGCCAGTGCACACCAGCTAGTCATAAAGCTTTTACTTTTGTGCCCAGTCTCCTGCGGAGCCGCTATTCCCCATGGTCCTTACGGAGTTCCCAGCATCCACTACGGACTATGAGAAATAGAATTATCGGTAAGTAAATTCTTATTTTTACACCAAAATCCCGGGTCTGACCCAGGATTTGGAACACGGTTCCAAGCCGTGTCAGACCCGGGACTCCCCCCATTTCACTGCAGTGCCGATCCGGGATATTCCATGGTTTGGTTTGCCATGCTGTAAATGCTGTAAATGGGTGCCAGGTCGGCTGACCCGGCTTACCCATTTACACCGCCTCCTTCCCGGGTCTTACCCGTATCCAACCCTGCGTATGTGCCGGGTTGGATTCCCGGGAAAGTGGAACCGGGGTGACCCTTTTACACCACCTGCAGTCCCGGGATTTTGCGCGCTCCCGTGCAAAATCCCAGGATATTTCAGGTGGTGTAAAAGGGGTATTACAGAAGTTCCCTGCATGAATACTATATCGCTAGTGGCCTGCAGTTGGTGATGGCATAGGCAGATTCAGTAGAAGCACCGAACACCACATTCCTTCCCCACCCCCGCCGTTTAGGAGGATAATTATTATTTCTCTGACGTCCTAGTGGATGCTGGGAACTCCGTAAGGACCATGGGGAATAGCGGCTCCGCAGGAGACTGGGCACAAAAGTAAAAGCTTTATGACTAGCTGGTGTGCACTGGCTCCTCCCCCTATGACCCTCCTCCAAGCCTCAGTTAGATTTTTGTGCCCGGCCGAGAAGGGTGCATGCTAGGTAGCTCTCCTGAGCTGCTTAGAGTAAAAGTTTAAATAGGTTTTTTATTTTCAGTGAGACCTGCTGGCAACAGGCTCACTGCATCGTGGGACTAAGGGGAGAAGAAGCGAACTCACCTGCATGCAGAGTGGATTGGGCTTCTTGGCTACTGGACATTAGCTCCAGAGGGACGATCACAGGCTCAGCTTGGATGGGTCCCGGAGCCGCGCCGCCGGCCCCCTTACAGAGCCAGAAGAGCGAAGAGGTCCGGAAAAATCGGCGGCAGAAGACGTTCCTGTCTTCAATAAGGTAGCGCACAGCACTGCAGCTGTGCGCCATTGCTCTCAGCACACTTCACACTCCGGTCACTGAGGGTGCAGGGCGCTGGGGGGGAGCGCCCTGAGACGCAATAAAACACGTTTTAAACCTTATATGGCTAAAGAAATGCATCACGTATAGCTCCTGGGCTATATGGATGCATTTAACCCCTGCCAGTTTAAAAAAAAAAAAAAAGCGGGAGAAAAGGCCGCCGAAAAGGGGGCGGAGCCTATCTCCTCAGCACACAAGCGCCATTTTCCCTCACAGCTCCGCTGGAAGGACGGCTCCCTGACTCTCCCCTGCAGTCCTGCTACAGAATCAGGGTAAAACAAGAGAGGGGGGGCACTAATTGGCAGATAATACAAATACAGCAGCTATAGAAGGGAGAAACACTTATATAAGGTTATCCCTGTATATATATAGCGCTCTGGTGTGTGCTGGCAAACTCTCCCTCTGTCTCCCCAAAGGGCTCGTGGGGTCCTGTCCTCTATCAGAGCATTCCCTGTGTGTGTGCTGTGTGTCGGTACGATTGTGTCGACATGTATGAGGAGGAAAATAATGTGGAGGCGGAGCAATTGCCTGTAATAGTGATGTCACCCCCTAGGGAGTCGACACCTGACTGGATGGTCGTATGGAAGGAATTACGTGACAGTGTCAGCACTTTGCAAAAAACTGTTGACGACATGAGACAGCCGGCAAATCAGTTAGTGCCTGTCCAGGCGTCTCAAACACCGTCAGGGGCTCTAAAGCGCCCGTTACCTCAGATGGTCGACACAGACCCAGACACGGATACTGACTCCAGCGTCGACGGTGACGAGACAAACGTAATGTCCAGTAGGGCCACACGTTACATGATCACGGCAATGAAGGAGGCTTTGAACATTTCTGATACTACAAGTACCACAAAAAGGGGTATTATGTGGGGTGTGAAAAAACTACCCATAGTTTTTCCTGAATCAGATGAATTAAATGAGGTGTGTGACAAAGCGTGGGTTTCCCCCGATAAAAAACTGCTGATTTCTAATAAATTATTGGCATTATACCCTTTCCCGCCAGAGGTTAGGGCGCGTTGGGAAACACCCCCTAGGGTAGATAAGGCGCTCACACGCTTATCAAAACAAGTGGCGTTGCCGTCTCCTGATACGGCCGCCCTCAAGGAACCAGCTGATAGAAAGCTGGAAAATATCCTAAAGGGTATATACACACATACTGGTGTTATACTACGACCAGCAATCGCCTCAGCCTGGATGTGCAGCGCTGGAGTGGCTTGGTTGGATTCCCTGACTGAAAATATTGATACCCTGGATAGGGACAGTATATTATTGACTATAGAGCATTTAAAGGATGCATTACTATATATGCGAGATGCACAGAGGGATATTTGCACCCTGGCATCAAGAGTAAGTGCGCTGTCCATTTCTGCCAGAAGAAGTTTATGGACACGACAGTGGTCAGGTGATGCGGATTCCAAACGGCATATGGAAGTTTTGCCGTATAAAGGGGAGGAGTTATTTGGGGTCGGTCTATCGGACCTGGTGGCCACGGCGACGGCTGGGAAATCCACCTTTTTACCCCAGGTCACCTCTCAGCAGAAAAAGACACCGTCTTTTCAAACTCAGTCCTTTCGTCCACATAAGGGCAAGCGGGCAAAAGGCCACTCATTTCTAGAGATGAGCGGGTTCGGTTTCTTTGAATCCGAACCCGCACGAACTTCACTTTTTTTTTCACGGGTCCGAGCGACTCGGATCTTCCCGCCTTGCTCGGTTAACCCGAGCGCGCCCGAACGTCATCATGACGCTGTCGGATTCTCGCGAGGCTCGGATTCTATCGCGAGACTCGGATTCTATATAAGGAGCCGCGCGTCGCCGCCATTTTCACACGTGCATTGAGATTGATAGGGAGAGGACGTGGCTGGCGTCCTCTCCATTTAGATTAGATTTAGAAGAGAGAGAGAGAGAGAGATTGCTGTGATACTGTAGATTAGAAGAGAGTGCAGAGTGCAGACAGAGTTTAGTGACTGACGACCACAGTGACCAGTGACCACCAGAGACAGTGCAGTTGTTTGTTTTATTTAATATATCCGTTCTCTGCCTGAAAAAAACGATACACAGTCACACAGTGACTCAGTCTGTGTGCACTGCTCAGCCCAGTGTGCTGCACATCAATGTATTGTATATAAAGCTTATAATTGTGGGGGAGACTGGGGAGCACTGCAGGTTGTTATAGCAGGAGCCAGGAGTACATGATAAATAATATTATATTAAAATTAAACAGTGCACACTTTTGCTGCAGGAGTGCCACTGCCAGTGTGACTAGTGGTGACCAGTGCCTGACCACCAGTATATTAGTAGTATTGTATACTATCTCTTTATCAACCAGTCTATATTAGCAGCAGACACAGTACAGTGCGGTAGTTCACGGCTGTGGCTACCTCTGTGTCGGCACTCGGCAGGCAGTCCGTCCATCCATAATTGTATTATATACCACCTAACCGTGGTTTTTTTTTTCTTTCTTTATACCGTCGTCATAGTCATACTAGTTGTTACGAGTATACTACTATCTCTTTATCAACCAGTGTACAGTGCGGTAGTTCACGGCTGTGGCTACCTCTGTGTCGGAACTCGGCAGGCAGTCCGTCCATCCATAATTGTATTATAATATATACCACCTAACCGTGGTTTTTTTTTCGTTCTTTATACCGTCGTCATACTAGTTGTTACGAGTATACTACTATCTCTTTATCAACCAGTGTACAGTGCGGTAGTTCACGGCTGTGGCTACCTCTGTGTCGGAACTCGGCAGGCAGTCCGTCCATCCATAATTGTATTATAATATATACCACCTAACCGTGGTTTTTTTTTCGTTCTTTATACCGTCGTCATACTAGTTGTTACGAGTATACTACTATCTCTTTATCAACCAGTGTACAGTGCGGTAGTTCACGGCTGTGGCTACCTCTGTGTCGGCACTCGGCAGGCAGTCCGTCCAACCATAATTGTATTATATACCACCTAACCGTGGTTTTTTTTTCATTCTTTATACCGTCGTCATACTAGTTGTTACGAGTATACTACTATCTCTTTATCAACCAGTGTACAGTGCGGTAGTTCACGGCTGTGGCTACCTCTGTGTCGGCACTCGGCAGGCAGTCCGTCCAACCATAATTGTATTATATACCACCTAACCGTGGTTTTTTTTTCATTCTTTATACCGTCGTCATACTAGTTGCTACGAGTATACTACTATCTCTTTATCAACCAGTGTACAGTGCGGTAGTTCACGGCTGTGGCTACCTCTGTGTCGGCACTCGGCAGCCCGTCCATAATTGTATATACCAGTGACCTAACCGTGGTTTTTTTTTCTTTCTTTATACATACATACTAGTTACGAGTATACTATCTCTTTATCAACCAGTCTATATATTAGCAGCAGACACAGTACAGTGCGGTAGTTCACGGCTGTGGCTACCTCTGTGTCGGCACTCGGCAGCCCGTCCATAATTGTATATACCACCTAACCGTGGTTTTTTTTTCTTTCTTTATACATACATACTAGTTACGAGTATACTATCTCTTTATCAACCAGTCTATATATTAGCAGCAGACACAGTACAGTGCGGTAGTTCACGGCTGTGGCTACCTCTGTGTCGGCACTCCGCAGCCCGTCCATAATTGTATATACCAGTGACCTAACCGTGGTTTTTTTTTCTTTCTTTATACATACATACTAGTTACGAGTATACTATCTCTTTATCAACCAGTCTATATATTAGCAGCAGACACAGTACAGTGCGGTAGTTCACGGCTGTGGCTACCTCTGTGTCGGCACTCGGCAGCCCGTCCATAATTGTATATACCAGTGACCTAACCGTGGTTTTTTTTTCTTTCTTTATACATACATACTAGTTACGAGTATACTATCTCTTTATCAACCAGTCTATATATTAGCAGCAGACACAGTACAGTGCGGTAGTTCACGGCTGTGGCTACCTCTGTGTCGGCACTCCGCAGCCCGTCCATAATTGTATATACCAGTGACCTAACCGTGGTTTTTTTTTCTTTCTTTATACATACATACTAGTTACGAGTATACTATCTCTTTATCAACCAGTCTATATATTAGCAGCAGACACAGTACAGTGCGGTAGTTCACGGCTGTGGCTACCTCTGTGTCGGCACTCGGCAGCCCGTCCATAATTGTATATACCAGTGACCTAACCGTGGTTTTTTTTTCTTTCTTTATACATACATACTAGTTACGAGTATACTATCTCTTTATCAACCAGTCTATATATTAGCAGCAGACACAGTACAGTGCGGTAGTTCACGGCTGTGGCTACCTCTGTGTCGGCACTCGGCAGCCCGTCCATAATTGTATATACCAGTGACCTAACCGTGGTTTTTTTTTCTTTCTTTATACATACATACTAGTTACGAGTATACTATCTCTTTATCAACCAGTCTATATATTAGCAGCAGACACAGTACAGTGCGGTAGTTCACGGCTGTGGCTACCTCTGTGTCGGCACTCGGCAGCCCGTCCATAATTGTATACTAGTATCCAATCCATCCATCTGCATTGTTTACCTGAGGTGCCTTTTAGTTGTGCCTATTAAAATATGGAGAACAAAAATGTTGAGGTTCCAAAATTAGGGAAAGATCAAGATCCACTTCCACCTCGTGCTGAAGCTGCTGCCACTAGTCATGGCCGAGACGATGAAATGCCAGCAACGTCGTCTGCCAAGGCCGATGCCCAATGGCATAGTACAGAGCATGTCAAAACCAAAACACCAAATATCAGTAAAAAAAGGACTCCAAAACCTAAAATAAAATTGTCTTAATCTTACTCACACAGTCAGCTACCTCATTGCGCCTCTTTTTTTCTTTGCGTCATGTGCTGTTTGGGGAGGGTTTTTTGGAAGGGACATCCTGCGTGACACTGCAGTGCCACTCCTAGATGGGCCCGGTGTTTGTGTCGGCCACTAGGGTCGCTAATCTTACTCACACAGCTACCTCATTGCGCCTCTTTTTTTCTTTGCGTCATGTGCTGTTTGGGGAGGTTTTTTTGGAAGGGACATCCTGCGTCACACTGCAGTGCCACTCCTAGATGGGCCCGGTGTTTGTGTCGGCCACTAGGGTCGCTAATCTTACTCACACAGTCAGCTACCTCATTGCGCCTCTTTTTTTCTTTGCGTCATGTGCTGTTTGGGGAGGGTTTTTTGGAAGGGCCATCCTGCGTGACACTGCAGTGCCACTCCTAGATGGGCCCGGTGTTTGTGTCGGCCACTAGGGTCGCTAATCTTACTCACACAGTCAGCTACCTCATTGCGCCTCTTTTTTTCTTTGCGTCATGTGCTGTTTGGGGAGGGTTTTTTGGAAGGGCCATCCTGCGTGACACTGCAGTGCCACTCCTAGATGGGCCCGGTGTTTGTGTCGGCCACTAGGGTCGCTAATCTTACTCACACAGCTACCTCATTGCGCCTCTTTTTTTCTTTGCGTCATGTGCTGTTTGGGGAGGGTTTTTTGGAAGGGACATCCTGCGTGACACTGCAGTGCCACTCCTAGATGGGCCCGGTGTTTGTGTCGGCCACTAGGGTCGCTTATCTTACTCACACAGCGACCTCGGTGCAAATTTTAGGACTAAAAATAATATTGTGAGGTGTGAGGTATTCAGAATAGACTGAAAATGAGTGTAAATTATGGTTTTTGAGGTTAATAATACTTTGGGATCAAAATGACCCCCAAATTCTATGATTTAAGCTGTTTTTTAGTGTTTTTGGAAAAAAACACCCGAATCCAAAACACACCCGAATCCGACAAAAATAATTCGGTGAGGTTTTGCCAAAACGCGTTCGAACCCAAAACACGGCCGCGGAACCGAACCCAAAACCAAAACACAAAACCCGAAAAATTTCAGGCGCTCATCTCTACTCATTTCTGCCCCGGGGCAGAGGAAGGGGAAAAAGACTGCAGCAGGCAGCCTCTTCCCAGGATCAGAAGCCCTCCCCCGCTTCTGCCAAGTCTTCAGCATGACGCTGGGGCTTTACAAGCGGACTCAGGCACGGTGGGGGCCCGTCTCAAAAATTTCAACGCGCAGTGGGCTCACTCGCAAGTGGACCCCTGGATCCTGCAGGTAGTATCACAGGGGTACAAATTGGAATTCGAGACGTCTCCCCCTCGCCGGTTCCTGAAGTCTGCTCTACCAAGGTCTCCCTCCGACAGGGAGGCAGTATTGGAAGCTATTCACAAGCTGTATTCCCAGCAGGTGATAATCAAGGTACCCCTCCTACAACAGGGAAAGGGGTATTACTCCATGCTGTTTGTGGTACCGAAGCCGGACGGCTCGGTGAGACCGATTTTAAATCTGAAATCATTGAACACTTACATAAAAAGGTTCAAATTCAAGATGGAGTCACTCAGAGCAGTGATAGCGAACCTGGAAGAAGGGGACTATATGGTGTCTCTGGACATCAAAGATGCTTATCTCCATGTCCCAATCTACCCTTCTCACCAAGGGTACCTCAGGTTTGTGGTACAAAACTGTCATTATCAGTTTCAGACGCTGCCGTTTGGATTGTCCACGGCACCACGGGTCTTTACCAAGGTAATGGCCGAAATGATGATTCTTCTTCGAAGAAAAGGCGTCTTAATTATCCCTTACTTGGACGATCTCCTGATAAGGGCAAGGTCCAGGGAACAGTTAGAGGTCGGAGTAGCACTATCTCAGGTAGTGCTACGTCAGCACGGGTGGATTCTAAATATTCCAAAATCGCAGCTGATTCCAACAACACGTCTACTGTTCCTAGGGATGATTCTGGACACAGTCCAGAAAAAGGTGTTTCTCCCGGAGGAGAAGGCCAGGGAGTTATCCGAGCTAGTCAGGAACCTCCTGAAACCAGGACAAGTGTCAGTGCATCAATGCACAAGGGTCCTGGGAAAGATGGTGGCTTCTTACGAAGCGATTCCATTCGGAAGATTCCATGCAAGAACTTTTCAGTGGGATCTGCTGGACAAATGGTCCGGATCGCATCTTTAGATGCATCAGCGGATAACCCTATCTCCAAGGACAAGGGTGTCTCTCCTGTGGTGGTTGCAGAGTGCTCATCTTCTAGAGGGCCGCAGATTCGGCATTCAGGACTGGATTCTGGTGACCACGGATGCCAGCCTGAGAGGCTGGGGAGCAGTCACACAGGGAAGAAATTTCCAGGGCTTGTGGTCAAGCATGGAAACGTCTCTTCACATAAATATCCTGGAACTAAGGGCAATTTACAATGCCCTAAGTCAGCTGCAAGAATTCTTCGCTGGGCGGAAAATTATGTGACAGCACTGTCAGCGGTGTTCATTCCGGGAGTGGACAACTGGGAAGCAGACTTCCTCAGCAGACACGACCTCCACCCGGGGGAGTGGGGACTTCACCCAGAAGTCTTCCACGTGATTGTAAACCGTTGGGAAAAACCAAAGGTGGACATGATGGCGTCTCGTCTCAACAAGAAACTAGACAGATATTGCGCCAGGTCAAGGGACCCTCAGGCGATAGCGGTGGACGCTCTGGTAACACCGTGGGTGTACCAGTCAGTGTATGTGTTCCCTCCTCTGCCTCTCATACCCAAAGTATTGAGAATCATAAGAAGGAGAGGAGTAAGAACTATACTCGTGGCTCCGGATTGGCCAAGGAGGACTTGGTACCCGGAACTTCAAGAGATGCTCACGGAGGACCCGTGGCCTCTACCTCTAAGAAAGGACCTGCTCCAGCAGGGACCTTGTCTGTTCCAAGACTTACCGCGGCTGCGTTTGACGGCATGGAGGTTGAACGCCGGATCCTGAAGGAAAAAGGCATTCCAGATGAAGTCATCCCTACCCTGATCAAGGCCAGGAAGGATGTAACCGCGAAACATTATCACCGCATTTGGCGAAAATATGTTGCGTGGTGTGAGGCCAAGAAGGCCCCTACAGAGGAATTTCAACTGGGTCGTTTCCTGCATTTCCTGCAAACAGGACTATCTATGGGCCTAAAATTAGGGTCCATTAAGGTTCAAATTTCGGCCCTGTCAATATTCTTCCAAAAAGAACTGGCTTCAGTGCCTGAAGTTCAGACGTTTGTCAAAGGGGTACTGCATATACAGCCTCCTTTTGTGCCTCCAGTGGCACCTTGGGATCTCAATGTAGTGTTGAGTCTCCTAAAGTCACATTGGTTTGAACCACTCACCACTGTGGAATTAAAATATCTCACATGGAAAGTGGTCATGCTGTTAGCCCTGGCTTCAGCCAGGCGTGTCTCAGAATTGGCGGCTTTATCATATAAAAGCCCTTACCTAATTTTTCATTCAGACAGGGCAGAACTGAGGACTCGCCCTCAATTTCTCCCTAAGGTGGTTTCAGCGTTTCACATGAACCAGCCTATTGTGGTGCCTGCGGCTACTAGGGCCTTGGAGGACTCCAAGTTGCTGGACGTAGTCAGGGCCCTGAAAATATATGTTTCCAGGACGGCTGGAGTCAGAAAATCTGACTCGCTGTTTATCCTGTATGCACCCAACAAGCTGGGTGCTCCTGCTTCTAAGCAGACGATTGCTCGTTGGATTTGTAGTACGATTCAGCTTGCACATTCTGTGGCAGGCCTGCCACAGCCAAAATCTGTAAAAGCCCATTCCACAAGGAAGGTGGGCTCATCTTGGGCGGCTGCCCGAGGGGTCTCGGCTTTACAACTTTGCCGAGCAGCTACTTGGTCAGGGGCAAACACGTTTGCTAAATTTTACAAATTCGATACCCTGGCTGAGGAGGACCTGGAGTTCTCTCATTCGGTGCTGCAGAGTCATCCGCACTCTCCCGCCCGTTTGGGAGCTTTGGTATAATCCCCATGGTCCTTACGGAGTTCCCAGCATCCACTAGGACGTCAGAGAAAATAAGAATTTACTTACCGATAATTCTATTTCTCATAGTCCGTAGTGGATGCTGGGCGCCCATCCCAAGTGCGGATTGTCTGCAATACTTGTATATAGTTATTGTTACAAAAATCGGGTTGTTTATTGTTGTGAGCCATCTTTTCAGAGGCTCCTACGTTTATCATACTGTTCACTGGGTTCAGATCACAAGTTGTACGGTGTGATTGGTGTGGCTGGTATGAGTCTTACCCGGGATTCAAGATCCTTCCTTATTATGTACGCTCGTCCGGGCACAGTATCCAAACTGAGGCTTGGAGGAGGGTCATAGGGGGAGGAGCCAGTACACACCAGCTAGTCATAAAGCTTTTACTTTTGTGCCCAGTCTCCTGCGGAGCCGCTATTCCCCATGGTCCTTACGGAGTTCCCAGCATCCACTACGGACTATGAGAAATAGAATTATCAGTAAGTAAATTCTTATTTTTTTGTCATTTCTAATACAGCGACAGGTGGCCTGGACTGGGGAGCAGGGTGTCCTATATCCCCCCAGGCCGCTCCGTCTCTAACACTCCGGCATGAGGGTTGGGGGTAGGCTGCAGGAGGGGAGGGTTAGGTTGCAGTGTGTGTGTGGGGGGGGTTAGGATTAGACTGCAAGAAGGGAGGGTTAGCATACTTTCCCACAAGATGTTGGGATACTGAGCGTGAGGATGCAGCTATCATTCTTCTGACCCCCGGCATCCTAGGCGCCGGGATACCTTTCCCAACCCGCTATATGGTGTGTGTGTGGGGGGGGAAGGGAGGGTGTGTGTGTGTGAAGTTTTGCCTAGGATGCTGAAAAACCTTGCACCGGCCCTGAAGTGCTGTGCAGATGTGTGCTTGATTTTGCAGCTGATCTGCACAAACATCAGTTTGTGCAGTCTCTGCGCAGCCCAGAACTTACTCAGCCACTGCGATTGTATCCTCCTGATCGGGGCCGGAGCGGACGTCAGACACATTCCCTCAAAATGCCTGGTCCCTCCTGCATTTTTCCTGATACTCCTGTAATACAATTATATATGCAAAAAGAGAAAAGTATGACTCTGTACAAGAATCATACTTTTCTCTTTTTGCATATATAATTGCTCTTCCTTCTTTTGACTCAGGGCGCACCGCCATACGGACAGATAGGAATTTCTGATATCTAGTATTATTGTCCATCTCTGGCTTCAATATGATTACCTATGTACTTTGAATCTAAGTCGGTGCAGGATCAAAAAAAAACCCTTTTCCGTGTAAACTCTTGTAAAACAGTCAGTTGCCACCCACAAATGGGCACTTCCTGTCAATCACCTTGTGATCCCCCGTGCGATAGTTTTTTTCGCACCATCCCGTAGCTAGCCACCGATGCCCAGGGCTGTTGTGCAACGCGCTGGCGCATTGCAGTGCATACGCATGCGCAGTTCAGATATGATTGCCCGCTGTGCGAAAACACACAGCAGCGATCAGGTCTGAATTACCCCTCTATGCGCTCCCATTGGTGAATGTATTCAGCTATGCAATAATGACTACTTTTTGCATTAGACTTTGATTTGTATTAGATCACTGCCAATAGGTTTGTAATTATTAATAAAAATAACACGTTTACCAGCAGGAAATTACAAGAAAGGGTATTTCAGGGAAAGGTAAATGCTTTATATATTATCAGTTGTATATCTCAGATTAGTCTGATGAACCTGTCACAATTTTTTTTTTCCAGAATGCATTTTTGTAAGACTGGATACAACTAATTGGTAGACATGGCCCCTATCACGGGAGGGCGGGCCTACAGCGACAGTGATATTTGCTATAGCAGGGCGCTGGCTGCAGAGCAGCTGCTTGCCGGAATGTCATTGAGGCTGTTTTGACTTACCCGGCAATCAGTGGCAAACGCAGGATTTAGCGAGGGGGGTTTCCGTGGGTGGGTGTGTATGTATATGCGCAGTTATGTGTAATAAATATATATATAGATATATACACACACACAAACATACATACATACATATATATGTACGTACGGAGGCAGGATGGCACTCATTGAGACTGGTAAACCATAGAAAATCAGCACAGGACGCTGAAGCTGTTTGTCAACGTTTCAGAGTTAGACTCCTTTAAAAGAGTCTAACTCTGAAACGTTGACATACAGCTACAGCGTTCTGTGCTGATTTTCTATGGTTTACTAGTCTCTATGAGTGCCATCCTGCTTCCATACATATTATCTGATTCTGACATGCCATTCATCATTTGCAGATATATATATATATATATATATATATATATTTGTGTGGTCGTCTGGCACTCTGGATGATAAAAAGCAAAGATGCCAGGGTGGCCTCCTGAAATGAATATATCTGGTAATCCTCCTTGGGTCCTGTGATAGGACCTCTATTGAAGAAAAATAGGTGGCACTCCAAGGACTTAAATAAAGTCAAACTGTATTAAAAAATAATAATTTCATGGATCAAAAAACAACGTTTCAAGGCTCTACAGCCTTTCCATCAGGTTATGCATTATAGGTGAGGTGAAAAAAAACAGGTATTTTGTTTATTGATCTCACCTATAATGCATAACCAGATGAAAAGGCCGTAGAGCCTTGAAACGTTGTTTTTTGCACCATGAAATTTATTTTTAGAATACAGTTTGACTTTATTTAAGTCCCTGGAGTGCCGCCTATTTTTCTTCAATAGAGGTCCTATCACAGGACCCAAGGAGGATTACCGTTTTATATATATATATATATATATATATATATATATATATATCACATTTATATATATATATTTTCACACATGTAAAGTTAAACACACATACATACACTCACACACACATGTAAACACACATACATACATGCATACATACATACTGTACATATAAGCACACACACAAACCCACATACATACATACATACATACATACATACATTCATATCATACAAAAACACACTTAAACAATGATTTCAAACTTACATACAGAGGGGCGGCCACGCCAGCGTGAGGCAGAGTGAGGACGGAGGGAGCAATGGGGCAGTAATTGTGTGTTTTATGTTTTTTTTCTGTGGGAGCCAATGTGTTTTATTTATTTTTTCTATGGGGGACCCCCCCCAATAAATGCCAATGTGTGTGTGTGTGTGTGTGTGTGTGTGTGTGTGTGTGTGTGTGTGTGTGTGTGTGTGTGTGTTTTTTTTTCCCTGTGGGGGACAATGTGTGTGTGTTTTCCCGTGGGGGTCTGGTGGTGTACCTTGGCAGTTTTAAAATCTTGTTCATTGTGCCACTAGTTGAAAAGGTAAAAAAAATACTGGTGTATACAAATACAGTTCTCTGTTCATTTGACCACTGATCCCAATAACAAGTGTGTCCCTAACCCTCAGTCTCCACCTGTCAGAGACATTAGACATTATCCCCCTTTGAAAGCTGCCCATATGTAGACATAAGTTATAAAAATTGACATATCTTTGAGAATCAGACAGAGGGTTTAACTCACAGGTGGATGCAGAAGTACATACAACAGCAAATGCTGCTACGTACCCATCCAAGCCTGTTAATTGCTCTCCCCAGCCAGATATCTCGGGTTCTGTCTGTCCCTGCTCCAGCTACACACGCCAATTATGCAGTTTTATATTTCTCTGACGTCCTAAGTGGATGCTGGGACTCCGTAAGGACCATGGGGATTAGCGGCTCCGCAGGAGACTGGGCACAACTAAAGAAAGCTTTAGGACTACCTGGTGTGCACTGGCTCCTCCCACTAAGACCCTCCTCCAGACCTCAGTTAGATTCTTGTGCCCGGCTGAGCTGGATGCACAGTAGGGGCTCTCCTGAGCTCCTAGAAAGAAAGTATATTTATGTTTTTTATTTTACAGTGAGATCTGCTGGCAACAGACTCACTGCAGCGAGGGACTAAGGGGAGATGAAGCGAACCTACCTAACAGGTGGTAGTTTGGGCTTCTTAGGCTACTGGACACCATTAGCTCCAGAGGGATCGACCGCAGTACCCGACCTTGGTGTTCGTTCCCGGAGCCGCGCCGCCGTCCCCCTTACAGAGCCAGAAGCATGAAGAGTCCGGAAAATCGGCGGCAGAAGACTTCGGTCTTCACCAAGGTAGCGCACAGCACTGCAGCTGTGCGCCATTGCTCCTCATGTACACCTCACACTCCGGTCACTGATGGGTGCAGGGCGCTGGGGGGGGGGGGCGCCCTGAGGGCAATATAAGACACCTTGGCTGGCAAATCATCACAATATATAGTCCCAGGGCTATATATGTGATAAATTACCCCTGCCAGAATCCATAAAAAAGCGGGAGAAAAGTCCGCCGAAAAAGGGGCGGGGCTTCTCCCTCAGCACACTGGCGCCATTTTTTCTTCACAGTGCAGCTGGAAGACAGCTCCCCAGGCTCTCCCCTGTAGTTTTCAGGCTCAAAGGGTTAAAAAGAGAGGGGGGGCACTAAATTTAGGCGCAATATATGTATACAAGCAGCTATTGGGGGAAAAATCACTCAGTTATAGTGTTAATCCCTGCATTATATAGCGCTCTGGTGTGTGCTGGCATACTCTCTCTCTGTCTCTCCAAAGGACTTTGTGGGGTCCTGTCCTCAGAGCATTCCCTGTGTGTGTGCGGTGTGTCGGTACGGCTGTGTCGACATGTTGGATGAGGAAGGTTACGTGGAGGCGGAGCAGAGGCCGATAAATGGGATGTCGCCCCCTGTGGGGCCGACACCAGAGTGGATGGATAGGTGGAAGGTATTAACCGACAATGTCAACTCCTTACATAAAAGGCTGGATGACGTAACAGCTGTGGGACAGCCGGCTTCTCAGCCCGCGCCTGCCCAGGCGTCTCAAAGGCCATCAGGGGCTCAAAAAACGCCCGTTACCTCAGATGGCAGACACAGATGTCGACACGGAGTCTGACTCCAGTGTCGACGAGGTTGAGACATATACACAATCCACTAGGAACATCCGTTACATGATCTCGGCAACGAAATGTGTGTTACGCATTTCTGACATGAACCCAAGTACCACATAAAAGGGGTTTTATTTATTGGGGAGAAAAAGCAGCCAGTGTTTTGTTCCCCCATCAGATGAATGAATGAAGTGTGTAAAGAAGCGTGGGTTCCCCCGATAAGAAACTGGTAATTTCTAAAAAATTACTGATAGCGTACCCTTTCCCGCCAGAGGATAGGTCACGTTGGGAGATATCCCTTAGGGTGGATAAGGCGCTCACACGTTTGTCAAAAAAGGTGGCACTGCCGTCTTAGGATACGGCCACCTTGAAGGAGCCTGCGGATAAAAAGCAGGAGGCTATCCTGAAGTCTGTATATACACACTCAGGTACTATACTGTGACCTGCAATTGCCTCAGCATAAATAGTGCTGCTGCAGCGTGGTCTGATACCCTGTCAGATAATATTAATACTCTAAGACAGGGATAATATTTTGCTAACATAGAGCATATTAAAGACGTCGTCTTATATATAAAGGATGCACAGAGGGATATTTGCCGGCTGGCATCCAGAATTAATGCAATGTCCATTCTGCCAGGAGGGTATTAGAAACCCGGCAGTGGACAGGTGATGCTGCCTGTAAAAGGCACATGGAGATTCTGCCTTATAAGGGTGAGGAATTGTTTGGGGATGGTCTCTGGGACCTCGTATCCACAGCAACAGCTGGGAAGAAATTTTTTTACCTCAGGTTTCCTCACAGCCTAAGAAAGCACCGTATTTTCAGGTACAGTCCTTTCGGCTTCAGAAAAGCAAGCGGGTCAAAGGCGCTTCCTTTCTGCACAGAAACAAGGGAAGAAGGAAAAAGCTGCACCAGCAGCCAGTTCCCAGGATCAAAAATCTTCCCCCGCTTCCTCTGAGTCCACCGCAAGACGCTGGGGCTCCACAGGTGGAGACAGGTGCGGTAGGGGCGCGTCTCGGGAACTTCAGGGACCAGTGGGCTTGCCCACAGGTGGATCCCTAGGTTCTGTAAATAGTATCACAGGGATACAGGCTGGAGTTCGAGGCGACTCCCCCTCGCCGTTACCTCACATCAGCCTTGCCTGCTGCCCTCGGAGAAAGGTAGTACTGGCGGCAATTCACAAGCTGTACTTCCAGCAGGTGAAATCAAGGTACCCCTCCTTCAACAAGGCCGGGGTTACTATTCCAAAATGTTGTGGTACCGAAACCAGACGGTTCGGTGAGACCCATTCTAAAATTGAAAGCTTTGAACACTTATATAGGAAGGTTCAAGTTCAAAATGGAATCGCTCAGGGCGATTATTGCAAGCCTGGAGAATTTCATGGTATCACTGGACATCAAGGATGCTTACCTGCATGTCCCTATTTACCCTCTTCACCAGGAGTGCCTCAAAATTGTGGTACAGGATTGTCATTACCAATTCCAAGACGTTGCCATTGGTCTGTCCCCGGCACCGAGGTATTTGCCAAGGTAATGGCCGAAATAATTGTCCCGTACTTGGACAATCTCCTTATAAAGGCGAGGTCCAGGGAGCAGTTCTCGGGAAGTGCTACAACAGCACGGCTGCATTCTGAATATTCCAAAGTCGCAGCTGGTTCCTACGACGCGTCTACTGTTCCTGGGTATGGTTCTGGACACAGAACAGGATAAAAAGGGTTTCTCCCGGAGGAGAAGTCCAAGGAGTTGGCGTCTCTAGACAGAGACCTCCTAATACGTATACAGGTGTCGGTGCATCAATGCACGCGAGCCCTGGGAAAGATGGTAGCTTCTTACGAAGAAATTCCATTCGCCAGGTCCCATGCAAGGATTTTCCAGTGGGATCTGTTGGACAAGTGGTCCGGGTCGCATCGTCAGATGCATCGGCGGATAACCCTGTCTCCAAGGGCCAGGATGTCGCTGTTGTGGTGGCTGCAGAGTGCTCGTCTTCTAGGGGGCCGCAGATTCGGTGACTATGGGCCTAAAATTGGGTTCCATTAAGGTCCAGATTTCAGCTCTATCGATTTTCTTCCAAAATTGAACTGGCTTCACTGCCTGAAGTTCAGATTTTTGTTAAGGGAGTGCTGCATAGTCAGCCCCCGTTTGTGCCTCCAGTGGCACCGTGGGATCTCAACGCGGTGTTGGATTTCCTGAAGTCGCATTGGGTTGAGCCACTTAAATCCGTGGAGCTATAATACCTCACGTGGAAAGTGGTCATTCTGTGGGCCTTGGCGTCGGCCAGGCGGGTATCAGAATTGGCGGCTTTGTCATACAAAAGCCCTTATCTGTATTTTATATGGATAAGGCGGAATTGAGGACTCGTTCCCAATTCCTTCCTAAGGTGGTATCAGTTTTTCATGTGAACCAACCTGTTGTGGTGCCTGCGGCTACTTGGGACTTGGAGGATTTCAAGTTACTGGACGTAGTCAGGGCCCTGAAAAGTATATGTTTCCAGGACAGCTGGAGTCAGGAAAACTGACTCGCTATTTCTCCTGTATGCACCCAACAAGCTGAGTGCTCCTGCTTCTAAGCAGACGATTGCTCGCTGGATCTGTAGCACGATTCAACTTGCACATTCTGCGGCTGGACTGCTGCACCCTAAATCTGTAAAAGCCCATTCCACGAGGAACGTGGGCTCTTCTTGGGCGGCTGCCCGAGGGGTCTCGGCTTTACAACTTTGCCGAGCTGTTACTTGGTCGGGTTAAAACATTTTTGTAAGAGTCTACAAGTTTGATACCCTGGCTGAGGAGGACCTAGAGTTTGCTCATTCGGTGCTGCAGAGTCATCCGCACTCTCCCGCCCGTTTGGGAGCTTTGGTATAATCCGCATGGTCCTTACGGAGTCCCAGCATCCACTTAGGACGTCAGAGAAAATAAGATTTTACTCACCGGTAAATCTATTTCTCGTAGTCCGTAGTAGATGCTGGGCGCCCATCCCTAGTGCGGATTGTCTGCAATACTTGTTTATAGTTATTGCCTAACTAAAGGGTTATTGTTGAGCCATCTGTTGAGAGGCTCAGTTATATTTCATACTGTTAACTGGGTATAGTATCACGAGTTATACGGTGTGATTGGTGTGGCTGGTATGAGTCTTACCCGGGATTCAAAATGCTTCCTTATTGTGTCAGCTCTTCCGGGCACAGTATCCTAACTGAGGTCTGGAGGAGGGTCATGGTGGGAGGAGCCAGTGCACACCAGGTAGTCCTAAAGCTTTCTTTAGTTGTGCCCAGTCTCCTGCGGAGCCGCTAATCCCCATGGTCCTTACGGAGTCCCAGCATCCACTACGGACTACGAGAAATAGATTTACCGGTGAGTAAAATCTTATTTTTTGTTGGTGGATTGCTCTGGAACCTGAAATCTGATCCCCAAGTTTGATCCCCAAGTCCCCAGTACCTCCTGAAAGGTGGGACTCTCCAGTTGTTTATCCCAGCTAAGAAATCTATTTCCAGGAAATGGAGATATCTGCAGTCAAGCAAGCTGCCCTCCTACCAGAAAATGATGAATTTTAAGCCCACTCCACTATCCACCCCTCCCTTACGTATTGAACACCCCCTACCACCCTGAAAGTTATGTAACCGGGCCCCTTCGTTCAGCACAATGCCCCCTTCTACAGTTTAGTGTTCTCCCTCCTGCCCCATCTGTGCAGTAAAGGAGTAATTAGGAGAAATTACATGCTGAGCAGAAGATAGAACACCCCCTACCGCCTGTGGGACTTTAAAATTGCTGCTGATAGCACACCCAGGGCCGTTTCTAGCCAATTTGGCTCCCAGTGCGAGATTTAAAAATGCGACCCCCCCCCCCCCCCCATAGATATAAAGAGTAAAAGCATGCGCGCGCGCTCCCGGCAAGGGGGCATGGCCTCGTTTAAAATGGGCGTGGCTTTGTTAAGATGGGCGTGGCCTCATCTGATCTCATCATCACGGCCACCACAGGATAAAAAAAATAAAAATAAAGTCCTCATTTTACACATTACAGCAGGCACGCAACCCCATTTTACACAGCGCGGCAGGCAAGTGTCCCCATTTTACACAGCACGGTAGACAAGTGTCACCATTTTACACACTGCGGCAGGAAAGTGTCCCCATTTTACACATTGCGGCAGGCACGTGCCCCCATTTTACACATTGCGGCAGGAAAGTGTCCCCATTTTACACATTGCGGCAGGCACGTGCCTCCATTTTACACAGTACAACAGGCAAGTGTCCCCATTTTACACATTGTGGCAGGCACGTGCCCCCATTTTACACATTGCGTCAGGCACGTGCCCCCATTTTACTCATTGCAGCAGGAAAGTGTACGCATTTTACACATTGCGGCAGGCACGTGCCCCCATTTTACACAGTACAGCAGGCACGTGCCTCCATTTTACACAGTACAACAGGCAAGTGTCCCCATTTTACACATTGTGGCAGGCGCGTGCCCCCATTTTACACATTGCGGCAGACACGTGCCCCATTTTACACATTGCGGCAGGAAAGTGTCCCCATTTTAGACATTGCGGCAGGCACGTGCCCCCATTTTACACAGTACTGCAGGAAAGTGCCTCCATTTTACACATTGCGGCAGGAAAGTGTCCCCATTTTACACATTGCGGCAGGAAAGTGTCCCCATTTTACACATTGCGGCAGGCACGTGCCCCCATTTTACACAGTATGGCAGGCACGTGCCCCCATTTTACACATTACGGCAGACTGCGTCCCCATTTTACACATTCCGGCAGGCAAGTGTCCCCATTTTACACATTCCGGCAGGCAAGTGTCCCCATTTTACACATTCCGGCAGGCAAGTATCCCCATTTTACACATTCCGGCAGACAGGTGTCCCTATTTTACACATTCCGGCAGGCAAGTGTCCCCATTTTACACCTTCCGGCAGACAGGTGTCCCTATTTTACACATTAAGGCAGGCAAGAGTCCCCATTTTACACATTGCGGCAGGCACGTGCCCCCATTTTACACAGTACGGCAGACTGCGTCCCCATTTTACACATTGCGGCAGGCAAGTGTCCCTATTTGACACATTCCGGCAGGCAAGTGTCCCCATTTTACACATTGAGGCAGGCAAGAGTCCCCATTTTACACATTCCCGCAGACTGCGTCTCCATTTTACACATTCCGGCAGGCAAGAGTCCCCATTTTACACAGTACGGCAGGCAAGAGTCCCCCTTTTACACATTGCAGCAGGCAAGTGTCCCCATTTTACACATTCTGGCAGGCAAGTGTCCCTATTTTACACATTAAGGCAGGCACGTGCCCCCATTTTACACATTCCGGCAGACTGCGTCCCCATTTTACACATTCCGGCAGGCAAGAGTCCCCATTTTACACATTCCGGCAGACAGATGTCCCCATTTTACACAGTACGGCAGGTGGGGGTGGGGGGAGGGAGAGAGAGAGAGAGAGAGAGGGAGAGGTGCTGACTTACATTTGAAGCGGTTCTTCCCGCTCTTCAGCCGCCACTCCCTCGTCTGCGCGCCGCCGCCGACCGGCTTGGCTCCCCCTTCTCCCTCCTCCCGAGGGCCCAGCTCGGGGGGTGGGGTTTCGCGGAATGATGCAATTGCGTTGTGACGTCACAACGCAATCGCGTCATTTCGCAAAACCCCGCCCCCCGAGCTGGGCACTCGGGAGGAGAGGGGAGGGGGGATTCAAAGTCCTCAAGAAGTGCCGCGGCGGGCGCCCCGTGCGGTTGCACGGCTCGCCCGCCGTAAGAAACGGCACTGAGCACACCCCACCCTTACCACTGGAGGTTGGGTAGGGGCCCCAGTGCATTGCTGTGCCCAGGGACCTACACTGCTGTTAAGACATCCCTGCTGAGATGCTCTGAGAGTCTGAGTCTGGTGTGTCTGACTGGCAACCATAATGTTCTAATATCCAGAGTGATTTTGAAAAGGAGATAATGATTTGCAGGAGGACAGCTAGGAACAATCACTATGAGGTACATGCTTAAAAGGTACTTAGGGGGCTAATTTATCAATAAATTATAAACTCGTGCATGATTAAACTCATTGTGAATGATAAAACTTGTTATGAAAGATAAATGGTGCATCAGCTCCCAACTGTAATTTTTTAAACATATGACAGTTAGGAGCTGAACACATGACAGAAGCTGAACAAATGACAGTTAGGAGACGATTGGCTGGAGCAATATTTATCATATGCAACGAGTGTTATCATTCATGATGAGTTTATCACTTGTTGATAAATGAGCCCCTTGATTTGCTGTTTAAATAAAAATCTATGTAGGTTTGTTGCTTTAGCCACATGCCAGGCTTGGACACAGATAATCTTCCAGCAGCCGCCAATCTCAGAGGCACCTACTGGCCCCTTTGCGTATTCCACTGATGATTGGGCAGCCAGGTGGCACCCCCCACCCAGTGGCTGCAGGTAGGAGCAGCTGCCAGGGAAATGTAAATGAAGCAGTCCCAGTGTATACAGAGGAAATGCAAAGATGTGATGTCACAATGTGCCGATCATCGATGAACCAATATATCACGCATTGATGTTTCACAAAAAATAATGTTTCAGAAAATAAAAATACATTTTATAATCATATTGGATATATGTTAAATATATGTTCTTAACTTTATTTAATGATACAAAAAAAACCTAACAATTTCTGAGCAGATTTTGTTAAAAAATATTAGCACATTTTGGGGTGTATTCAATTCAAGTCGGAACTGCCGTCTTTTTGGAAAGACGGCAGTTTCTGACGTTTTTAGGCCGAATAGTGTTCTGACCTATTCAATTGAGCTGCTGTTTTTCCGACAGGTCGGCAATTCCAACTTGTTGGAAAACATGTGGATCGGCAGACTAGCCACAGATCCACGTTGTTTGTCAGATTTGCGGCCAAATCCGACAGCTTTTAGCCCCGTTTTCGACAATGTCAATCCGACTTTAAAAAAAGTCGGATTGACATTGTTGAGAATGGCCAAATCCTATCAGATTTGGCTGCAAATTGAATACTGCATTGTCGGATCCTTTCCTCTCCTATTCACGCATTGAATAGACCCCTAAGTGGTTAAATAGCTGTACAGTGTATTTTCTCTTATTTTAATTCCTGTTATTTATGTATATTTTCTGCACTTTATAAATTAATAAATACAACATTAATAAGCATATTCAGTGAAAGGGCCAAGGTGGGGGTTATCGTGCCACAAAATCCTACTTACGATCTGCAATGCTGCACAGTGGCCCTCATTCCGAGTTGATCGCTCGCAAGGCAAATTTAGCAGAGTTGCTCACGCTAAGCCTACGCCTACTGGGAGTGTATCTTAGCTTCTTAAAATTGCGACCGATGTATTCGCAATATTGCGATTACAAACTACTTAGCAGTTTCAGAGTAGCTTCAGACTTACTCGGCATCTGCGTTCAGTTCAGTGCTTGTCGTTCCTGGTTTGACGTCATAAACACACCCAGCGTTCGCCCAGACACTCCCCCGTTTCTCCGGCCACTCCTGCGTTTTTTCCGGAAACGGTAGCGTTTTTATCCACACGCCCATAAAACGGCCTGTTTCCGCCCAGTAACACCCATTTCCTGTCAATCACACTACGTTCGCCAGAGCGAAGAAAAAGCCGTGAGTAAAAATACTATCTTCATTGTAAAATTACTTGGCGCAGTCGCAGTGCGAATATTGCGCATGCGTACTAAGCGGAATTTCACTGCGATGCGAAGAAAATTACTGAGCGAACGACTCGGAATGAGGGCCAGTGTTCCTGTAAATGCTATACTTACGTTTGGCTGCCATACTAAATGAATGGGGGCATTTCTCCATACCTGCTGCATAAGGCTGTTCGTGATACACTGGGCTGGCTCATAGTGGTTTCACACCAACAAATCTAAATCATGGATAACTGGATACAACGCTACATTCAAAAGTGTTGAACAAAAGCATTTTTCTTTGTGATACCCAACAAATTATTTGCAACTAGAGATGTGCGGGCGGGCACTTTTCGTGTTTTTTGTGTTTTGGTTTTGGTTCTGGTTCCATGCTCGTGTTTTGGATCTGGATTGGTTTTGCCAAAACCACCTTTTCGTGTTTTGGTTTTTTTTTGGGAACTGGATGATTTAAAAAAAAAACGTAAAAACAGCTAAAATCACAGAATTTGGGGGTAATTTGGTCCTACAGTATTATTAACCTCAATAACATTCATTTCCACTCATTTCCAGTCTATTCTGAACACCTCACACCTCACAATATTGTTTTTAGGCCAAAAGGTTGCACAAAGGTGGCTGTATGACTAAGCTAAGCGACACAAGTGTGCTGCACAAACACCTTGCCCATCTAGGAGTGGCACTGAAGTGTCAGAAAGGATGGCACTTAAAAAAACTAGGCCCCAAACAGCACATCATTCAAAGAAGAAAAAAAGGTGCAATTACAGTAGGTAGCTGGATGACTAAGCTAAGCGACACAAGTGTGCAGCACAAACAACATGGGACGTGCTGGAATTTGCCCAGATGACAGGACACCACCACTGGACTTATGGCAGCACAAGACACCACCCCTGGACTGATGCAGCACAAGACAGCACCACTGGACTGGACTTATACAGCAGTACCCCTGGACTTATACGGCAGTACCCCTGGAGTTGTACGGCAGTGTCAGACAGGATGGCACTTTAAAAAACAAGTCCCCAAACAGCACATGATGCAAAGAAGAAAAAGAGGTGCAAGATGGAATTGTCCTTGGGCCATCCCACCCACCCTTATGTTGTATAAACAGGACATGCACACTTTAACAAACCAATAATTTCAGCGACAGGGTCTGCCACACGACTGTGGCTGAAATGACTGGTTGGTTTGGGCCCCCACCAAAAAAGATGCAATCAATCTCTCCTTGCACAAACTGGCTCTACAGAGGCAAGATGTCCACCTCATCATCATCCTCCGATTCCTCACCCCTTTCAGTGTGTGCATCCTCCTCCTCAAAGAGTATTAATTTGTCCCCACTGGAATCCACCATCACAGGTCCCTCAGTACTTTTTGGAGGCAATTGCTGGTAAAGGTCTTCCCGGAGGAATTTATAACTCATTTTGATGAACATCATCTTCTCCTCATTTTGTGGAAGTAACCTCCTACACCGATCGCTGACAAGGTTACCGGCTGCACTAAACACTCTTTCAGAGTACACACTGGACGGGGGGCAACTTAGGTAAAATAAAGCCAGTTTGTGCAAGGGCATCCAAATTGCCTTTTTCCTGCCAGTATACATACGGACTGTCTGACATGCCTACATGGATGCGGTCACTCATATAATCGTCCGCCATTCTTTCAATGGTAACAGAATCATATGCAGTGACAGTAGACATGTCAGTAATCATTGGCAGGCCCTTCAGTCCGGACCATATGTCAGCACTCGCTCCTGACTGCCCTGCTTCACCGCCAGCGGGTGGGCAAGGAAATCTTATCCTTTTCCTCGCAGCCCCAGTTGCTGGAGAAAAGGAAGGAGGAGCTGTTAACGGGTCACGTTCCCGCTTGAGTTGACAATTTTCTCACCAGCAGGTCTTTGAACCTCTGCAGACTTGTGTCTACTGGAAAGAAAGATACAACGTAGACTTTAAATCTAGGATCGAGCACGGTGGCCAAAATGTAGTCCTCTGATTTCAACAGATTGACCACCCTTGAATCCTGGCAAAGCGGATGAAGGGCTCCATCCACAAGTCCCACATACTTCGCGGAATCGCTCCGTCTTAGCTCCTCCTTGAATTTCTCCGGCTGCTTCTGCAAAAGCCTGATAAGGGGAATGACCTGACTCAAGCTGTCAGTGTCTGAACTGATTTCATGTGTGGCAAGTTCGAAGGGTTGGAGAACCTTGCACAAGACGGAAATCCTTCTCCACTGCGCTTGAGTCAGGTGCATTACCCCTCATATGCCTATATCATTGGTGGATGTATAGGCTTGAATGGCCCTCCATCCTCTGAAGCATATAGAGTGTTGAATTCCACCTCGTTACCACCTCTTGCTTCAGGTGATGGCAAGGCAGGTTCAGGAGTGTTTGCTGGCGCGCCAGACTTCGGCACGGTGTTGCTGAATGTCGAAAGTGGCCCGCAATTTTTCAGCCCACCGACATCATCTCCTGCACGCCCCTGTCAATTTTTTAAAAATTCTGCAATACCAAATTAATTGTATGTGCAAAACATGGGACATGCTGGAATTTGCCCAGATGTAATGCACGCACAATTTTGGTGGCGTTGTCCAATATCACAAATCCCCAGATGAGTCTAAGTGGGGTAAGCCATTGTGTGATGATGTCCCTCAGTTTCCGTAAGAGGTTGTTAGCGGTGTGCCTCTTATGGAAAGCGGTGATACATAGCGTAGCCTGCCTAGGAACGAGTTGGCATTTGCAAGGTGCTGCTACTGGTACCGCTGCTGTTGTTGCTGCGGGAGGCAATAAATCTACCCAGTGGGCTGTCACAGTCATATAGTCCTTAGTCTGCCCAGTTCCACTTGTCTACATGTCCGTGGTTAAGTGGACAGTGGGTACAACTGCATTTTTTAGGACACTGAGGACACTTTTTCTGACGTCTCTGTACATTCTTGGTATCGCCTGCCTAGTGAAGTGGAACCTAGATGGGATTTTGGGGGGACACTACCTCCATCAATTCTCTATTTCCCACTGAACTAATGGCGGATAATCCGCTTTGCAACAGGATGACTGCTGTCATATTTCATCTCCCTCACAAAGGACTGTTGGACAGTCAATTGCTTACTTGAAGTAGTATAAGTGGTCTTCCGACTTCCCCTCTGGGATGATGATCGACTCCCAGCAGCAACAACAGCAGCGACAGCAACAGCAGCAGTAGGCGTACCACTCAATGATCCTCTGGAGGAATCCCGGTTAGGAGAGGACTCCTCAGTCTTGTCAGTGACATGGTTTGCAGGACTACTGACGTTCCTGACTGAGGAGGAAGTTGTCATTGAGGGAGTTGGTGGTGTGGCTTGCAGGAGCTTGGGTACAAGAGGAAGAAGGGATTTAGGTGTCAGTGGACTGCTTACGCTCTTACCCAAAGTTTCACAACTTGACACTGACTTCTGATGAATGCGCAGCAGGTGATGTATAAGGGAGGATGTTCCTAGGTGGTTAACGTCCCTACCCCTACTTATTACAGACTGACAGAGGCAACACACGGCTTGACACCTGTTGTCCGCATTTGTTGAGAAATAATTCCACACCAAAGAGGTGGCTTTTTTTGTATTTTGCCCAGGCATAACAATGGGCTTATTCATCCCACGGACAACAGGTGTCTCCCCCGGTGCCTGATTTAAACAAACCACATCACCATCAGAATACTCATCGTCAACTTCCTCCTCGTCACCAGCAACACCCATATCCTCATCCTGGTGTACTTCAACAGTTACATCTTCAATTTGAATATCAGAAACTGGACTGTGGGTGGTACTTCCAGCACTTGCAGAGGGCGTGCAAATGGTGGAAGGAGCCACCTCTTCCCATCTAGTGTTTGGAAGGTCAGGCATCGCAACCGCCGACACACTTGGACTCTCCTTGGGGATTTAGAATGCACAGTTCTTTGCTATGCTTTTGCCAGCTTAACTCTTATCATTTTTCTAGCGGGAGGATGAAGGCTTCCATCGTCATGTGAAGCTGAACAACTAGTCATGAACATATGCCAGGGCCATAGCCATTTCTTGCTACTCCGTGTCGTAAATAGATTTTTGGGGTCTTTTTACTGAACTTTGGCTTTCTCTGACGTCCTAAGTGGATGCTGGGACTCCGTAAGGACCATGGGGAATAGCGGCTCCGCAGGAGACTGGGCACAACTAAAGAAAGCTTTAGGACTACCTGGTGTGCACTGGCTCCTCCCACCATGACCCCCCTCCAGACCTCATTTAGAATCTTGTGCCCGGCTGAGCTGGATGCACACTAGGGGCTCTCCTGAGCTCCTAGAAAGAAAGTATATTTTAGGTTTTTTATTTTACAGTGAGATCTGCTGGCAACAGACTCACTGCAGCGAGGGACTAAGGGGAGAAGAAGCGAACCTACCTAACTGGTGGTAGTTTGGGCTTCTTAGGCTACTGGACACCATTAGCTCCAGAGGGATCGACCGCAGGACCCGACCTTGGTGTTCGGTCCCGGAGCCGCGCCGCCGGCCCCCTTACAGAGCCAGAAGCAAGAAGTGTTCCGGAAAATCGGCGGCAGAAGACTTCTGACTTCAACAAGGTAGCGCACAGCACTGCAGCTGTGCGCCATTGCTCCTCATGCACACCTCACACTCCGGTCACTGATGGGTGCAGGGCGCTGGGGGGGGGGCGCCCTGAGGGCAATATAAGACACCTTGGCTGGCAAATCATCACAATATATAGTCCCAGGGCTATATATGTGATAAATTACCCCTGCCAGAATCCATGAAAAAAGCGGGAGAAAAGTCAGCCGAAAAAGGGGCGGGGCTATCTCCCTCAGCACACTGGCGCCATTTTTTCTTCACAGTGCAGCTGGAAGACAGCTCCCCAGGCTCTCCCCTGTAGTTTTCAGGCTCAAAGGGTTAAAAAGAGAGGGGGGGCACTAAATTTAGGCGCAATATGTGTATACAAGCAGCTATTGGGGGAAAAATCACTCAGTTATAGTGTTAATCCCTGCATTATATAGCGCTCTGGTGTGTGCTGGCATACTCTCTCTCTGTCTCCCCAAAGGACTTTGTGGGGTCCTGTCCTCAGTCAGAGCATTCCCTGTGTGTGTGCGGTGTGTCGGTACGGCTGTGTCGACATGTTGGATGAGGAAGGTTACGTGGAGGCGGAGCAGAGGCCGATAAATGGGATGTCGCCCCCTGTGGGGCCGACACCAGAGTGGATGGATAGGTGGAAGGTATTAACCGACAATGTCAACTCCTTACATAAAAGGCTGGATGACGTAACAGCTGTGGGACAGCCGGCTTCTCAGCCCGCGCCTGCCCAGGAGTCTCAAAGGCCATCAGGGGCTCAAAAAACGCTCGTTACCTCAGATGGCAGACACAGATGTCGACACGGAGTCTGACTTCAGTGTCGACGAGGTTGAGATATATACACAATCTACTAGGAACATCCGTTACATGATCTCGGCAATGAAAAATGTGTTACACATTTCTGACATGAACCCAAGTACCACATAAAAGGGGTTTTATTTTTGGGGAGAAAAAGCAGCCAGTGTTTTGTTCCCCCATCAGATGAGTGAATGAAGTGTGTGAAGAAGCGTGGGTTCCCCCGATAAGAAACTGGTAATTTCTAAAAAGTTACTGATGGCGTACCCTTTCCCGCCAGAGGATAGGTCACGTTGGGAGATATCCCCTAGGGTGGATAAGGCGCTCACACGTTTGTCAAAAAAGGTGGCACTGCCGTCTTAAGATACGGCCACCTTGAAGGAGCCTGCTGATAAAAAGCAGGAGGCTATCCTGAAGTCTGTATATACACACTCAGGTTCTATACTGAGACCTGCAATTGCCTCAGCATAAATAGTGCTGCTGCAGCGTGGTCTGATACCCTGTCAGATAATATTAATACCCTAGACAGGGATAATATTTTGCTAACATAGAGCATATTAAAGACGTCGTATTATATATGAAGGATAGAAAAAAAGATTGAAATAGTACCCAACGGTGCGCATAGGCAGCTAGTCAGTGCAGTATCTTAAAGGGGCTTTTCCAACCCCAAAAGCATAATAGTGGAAGAAAGAGAAAAGATACTACTTCACCAGCGCCTGCCCCGTTTAGAACGGGGTCGTCCACCTCTTACTTCCCGGTAACTTCTCTTATTGAGGTTCCTGGTGAACTGATGTGCGTCAGTCCCAACCGACGCCTGGACGAGACTGAGACCGGGAGATCCCCTTGCTGCAGCTGGGTGAGACCACCAAGGTCTAAATGCGCTTTAGAACTGACGCACATCAGTTCACCAGGAACCGGTAATCAGCCATTTCATCAGTTCCTCTCATGAGGGTGGATTACATGTGAATGTCTTTGTATATTTATGACACATGCCGTGTCATTGACCAGTCATTTCCATATTGGAATTTTAAATGTTTTAGAATGATGTGTTAAAATAAAAACCTTTGTTTTTTAACGGTAATACACTATCATTTGCTTTTCTCTCTCTCCTTCCGGTATACAATTCATACGAATATTCCTCAATAAGAGAAGTTACCGGGAAGTAAGAGGTGGACGACCCCGTTCTAAACGGGGCAGGCGCTGGTGAAGTAGTATCTTTTCTCTTTCTTCCACTATATATGAAGGATGCACAGAGGGATATTTGCCGGCTGGCATCCAGAATTAATGCAATGTCCATTCTGCCAGGAGGGTATTAGAGACCCGGCAGTGGACAGGTGATGCTGCCTTTAAAAGGCACATGGAGATTCTGCCTTATAAGGATGAGGAATTGTTTGGGGATGGTCTCTGGGACCTCGTATCCACAGCAACAGCTGGGAAGAAATTTTTTTACCTCAGGTTTCCTCACAGCCTAAGAAAGCACCGTATTTTCAGGTACAGTCCTTTCGGCTTCAGAAAAGCAAGCGGGTCAAAGGCGCTTCCTTTCTGCACAGAGACAAGGGAAGTAGGAAAAAGCTGCACCAGACAGCCAGTTCCCAGGATCAAAAATCTTCCCCCGCTTCCTCTGAGTCCACCGCATGACGCTGGGGCTCCACAGGTGGAGACAGGTGCGGTGGGGGCGCGTCTCGGGAACTTCAGGGACCAGTGGGCTTGCCCACAGGTGGATCCCTAGGTTCTGCAAGTAGTATTACAGGGATACAAGCTGGAGTTCGAGGCAACTCCCCCTCGCCGTTACCTCACATCAGCCTTGCCTGCTGCCCTCGGAGAAAGGTAGTACTGGCGGCAATTCACAAGCTGTACTTCCAGCAGGTGAAATCAAGGTACCCCTCCTTCAACAAGGCCGGGGTTACTATTCCAAAATGTTGTGGTTCCGAAACCAGACGGTTCGGTGAGACCCATTCTAAAATTGAAATCCTTGAACACTTATATACGAAGGTTCAAGTTCAAAATGGAATCGCTCAGGGCGATTATTGCAAGCCTGGAGAATTTCATGGTATCACTGGACATCAAGGATGCTTACCTGCATGTCCCTATTTACCCTCTTCACCGGGAGTACCTCAAAATTGTGGTACAGGATTGTCATTACCAATTCCAGACGTTGCCATTGGTCTGTCCCCGGCACCGATGGTATTTACCAAGGTAATGGCCGAAATAATTATCCCGTACTTGGACGATCTCCTTATAAAGGCGAGGTCCAGGGAGCAGTTGTTCGTCGGAGTAGCACTGTCTCGGGAAGTGCTACAACAGCACGGCTGGATTCTGAATATTCCAAAGTCGCAGCTGGTTCCTACGACGCGTCTACTGTTCCTGGGTATGGTTCTGGACACAGAACAGGATAAAAAGGGTTTCTCCCGGAGGAGAGGTCCAAGGAGTTGTCGTCTCTAGACAGAGACCTCCTAATACAAATACAGGTGTCGGTGCATCAATGCACGCGAGCCCTGGGAAAGATGGTAGCTTCTTACGAAGAAATTCCATTCGCCAGGTCCCATGCAAGGATCTTCCAGTGGGATCTGTTGGACAAGTGGTCCAGGTCGCATCTTCAGATGCATCAGCGGATAACTCTGTCTCCAAGGGCCAGGGTGTCGCTGTTGTGGTGGCTGCAGAGTGTTCATCTTCTAGGGGGCCGCAGATTCGGCATACAGGACTGGGTCCTGGTGACCACGGATGCCAGCCTTCGAGGCTGGGGGGGCAGTCACACAGGGAAGAAACTTCCAAGGCCTATGGAAAAGTCAGGAGACTTCCCTACACATAAATATTCTGGAACTAAGGGCCATTTACAATGCCCTAAGTCAGGCTAGACCCCTGCTTCAACACCGGCCGGTGCTGATCCAGTCAGACAACATCACGGCAGTCGCTCATGTAAACCGACAGGGCGGCACAAGAAGCAGGATGGCGATGGCAGAAGCCACAAGGATTCTCCGATGGGCGGAAAATCATGTGTTAGCACTGTCAGCAGTGTTCATTCCCGGAGTGGACAACTGAGAAGCAGACTTTCTCAGCAGACACGACCTCCACCCGGGAGAGTGGGGATTTCATCCAGAAGTCTTCCAAATGATTTTACACCGTTGGGAAAGGCCACAGGTGGACATGATGGCGTCCCGCCTCAACAAAAAGCTACAAAGATATTGCGCCAGGTCAAGTGACCCTCAGGCGATAGCTGTGGACGCTCTGGTAACACCGTGGGTGTACCAGTCGGTGTATGTGTTCCCTTCTCTGCCTCTCTTACCCAGGGTAATGAGAATAATAAGAAGGAGAGGAGTAAGAACTATACTCATTGTTCCGGATTGGCCAAGAAGAGCTTGGTACCCAGAACTCCAAGAAATTATCTCAGAGGACCCATGGCCTCTGCCGCTCAGACAGGACCTGCTGCAGCAGGGGGCCTGTCTGTTCCAAGACGTACCGCGGCTGCGTTTGACGGCATGGCGGTTGAACGCCGGATCCTGAAGGAAAAGGGCATTCCGGAGGAAGTTATCCCTACGCTAATTAAAGCTACTGTAGGAAAGAAGTGAACGCAAACCATTATCACCGCATATGGCGGAAATATGTTGCGTGCTGTGAGGCCAGGAAGGCCCCAAAGGAGGAATTTCAGCTAGGTCGATTTCTGCACTTCCTACAGTCAGAGGTGACTATGGGCCTAAAATTGGGTTCCATTAAGGTCCAGATTTCGGCTCTATCGATTTTCTTCCAAAATAGAACTGGCTTCACTGCCTGAAGTTCAGACTTTTGTTAAGGGAGTGCTGCATAGTCAGCCCCCGTTTGTGCCTCCAGTGGCACCGTGGGATCTCAACGTGGTGTTGGATTTCCTGAAGTCGCATTGGGTTAAGCCACTTAAATCCGTGGAGCTACAATACCTCACGTGAAAAGTGGTCATGCTGTGGGCCTTGGCGTCGGCCAGGCGTGTATCAGAATTGGCGGCTTTGTCATGCAAAAGCCCTTATCTGATTTTTGATATGGATAAGGCGGAATTGAGGACTCGTTCCCAATTCCTTCCTAAGGTGGTATCAGTTTTTCATGTGAACCGACCTATTGTGGTGCCTGCGGCTACTTGGGACTTGGAGGATTCCAAGTTACTGGACGTAGTCAGGGCCCTGAAAAGTATATGTTTCCAGGACGGCTGGAGTCGGGAAAACTGACTCGCTATTTATCCTGTATGCACCCAACAAGCTGGGTGATCCTGCTTCTAAGCAGACTATTGCTCGCTGGATCTGTAGCACGATTCAACTTGCACATTCTGCGGCTGGACTGCCGCACCCTAAATCTGTAAAAGCCCATTCCACGAGGAAAGTGGGCTCTTTTTGGGCGGCTGCCCGAGGGGTCTCGGCTTTACAAATTTGCCGAGCTTTGGTATAATCCGCATGGTCCTTACGGAGTCCCAGCATCCACTAAGGACGTCAGAGAAAATAAGATTTTACTCACCGGTAAATCTATTTCTCGTAGTCCGCAGTGGATGCTGGGCGCCCATCCCAAGTGCGGATTGTCTGCAATACTTGTTTATAGTTATTGCCTAACTAAAGGGTTATTGTTGAGCCATCTGTTGAGAGGCTCAGTTATATTTCATACTGTTAACTGGGTATAGTATCACGAGTTATACGGTGTGATTGGTGTGGCTGGTATGAGTCTTACCCGGGATTCAAAATCCTTCCTTATTGTGTCAGCTCTTCCGGGCACAGTGTCCTAGCTGAGGTCTGGAGGGGGGTCATGGTGGGAGGAGCCAGTGCACACTAGGTAGTCCTAAAGCTTTCTTTAGTTGTGCCCTGTCTCCTGCTGAGCCGCTATTCCCCATGGTCCTTACGGAGTCCCAGCATCCACTACGGACTACGAGAAATAGATTTACCGGTGAGTAAAATCTTATTTTTTGGATTTAAATGCCCTCTACTATCACATTGGGAATCTGCCTTGGCAGACGACGTTGATGGCTTTTCATCGTCTATGTCATGACTAGCGGCAGCAGCTTCAGCACTAGGAGGAAGTGGTTCTTGATCTTTCCCTATTTTATCCTCCAAATTTTTGTTCTCCATTATTTTTCTGGAGTTATATAACAATATGCGGTACAGGAGAGCATACCTCTACACCACACAGGGCAAACCCTGTAAAAATTATTTGGATTAAATATTAATAACCCCTTTATATGGAGTAAATAATATACAGCACAGGACAGCACCACTGAACTTATATGGCAGCACCACTGGACTGGACTTATACGGCAGTATCACTGAAATTATACGGCAGTACCACTGGACTTATACGGCAGTACCACTGGACTGGATTTATATGGCAGTATCACTGGATTTATACGCCAGTACAACTGGAATTATATGGCAATATCACTGGAATTTTTCAGCAGTACCACTGGACTTATACGGCAGTACCACTGGATTGGATTTATACGGAAGTATCACTAGACTTATACGCCAGTACCACTGGAATTATATGGCAGTATCACTCGAATTATACAGCAGTACCACTAGACTGTATTTATACGCCAGTACCACTGGAATTATACGGCAGTATCACTGGACTTATACGGCAGTACCACTGGACTGGATTTATATGGCAGGATCGCTGGATTTATATGCCAGTACCACTGGAATTATACAGCAGTATCACTGGAATTATATGGCAGTACCACTGGACTGGATTTATACGGAAGTATCACTAGACTTATACGCCAGTACCACTGGAATTATATGGCAGTATCACTGGAATTATACGGTAGTGTCACTGGAATTATACGGCAGTGTCACTGGAATTATACGCCAATACCACTGGATTTATACGGCAGTACCACTGGACTGGATTTATATGGCAGTATCACTGGATTTATACGCCAGTACCACTGGAATTATACGGCAGTATCACTGGAATTATACAGCAGTATAACTGGAATTATACAGCAGTACCACTGGACTTATACGGCAGTACCACTGGACTGGATTTATACGACATTATCACTGGATTTATACGCCAGTACCACTGGAATTATACAGCAGTATCACTGGAATTATACAGCAGTATCACTGGAATTATACAGCAGTATCATTGGAATTATATGGCAGTATCACTGGAATTATACGGCAGTACCACTGGACTTATATAGGCAGTACCACTGTACTGCATTCATACGGCAGTATCACTGGATTTATATGCCAGTACCAGTGGAGTTATATGGCAGTATCACTGGAATTATACGGCAGTATCACTGGATTTATACGCCAGTACCACTGGACATATACGGCAGTATCACTGGATTTATACGGCAGTACCACTGGACATATATGGCAGTAATACTGGAATTATATGGCAGTACCACTGGACATATACGGCTGTATCACTGGAATTATATGGCAGTACCAATGGACATATATGGCAGTATCACTGGATTTATATGGCAGTACCGCTGGACATATACGGCAGTATCACTGGACATATACGGCAATATCACTGGATTTATACGGCAGTACTACTGGACATATATGGCAGTATCACTGGAATTATATGGCAGTACCACTGGACATATACGGCTGTATCACTGGAATTATATGGCAGTACCACTGGACATATATGGCAGTATCACTGGATTTATATGGCAGTACCGCTGGACATATACGGCAGTATCACTGGACATATACGGCAGTATCACTGGACATATAGGGCAGTACCACTGGACAAATACAGCAGCACAGGGACACGACCACTGGACTGATTCAGGACAACACAGCACCACTGCAATGGACTGGACTTATACAGCAGCACTGGACATATGGCAGCAGAGGACACCACCACTGTGACTGGACTGATGCAGCACAAGACACTACCACTGTACTGATCCAGGACAACACAGCACCACTGCAATGGACTGGACTTATACAGCAGCACTGGACACATGGCAGCAGAGGCCACCACCACTATGACTGGACTGATGCAGCACAATACACCACCACTGAACTGATGCAGCACAACACAGCACCACTGGACTGGACTAATACAGCAGCACTGGACATATGGCAGCAGAGGACACCACCACTGTGACTGGACTGATGCAGTACAAGACACTACCACTGTACTGATGCAGGACACTGAAGAACACTGAGGACGGAGACACGCCCTCATGCAACACTCACCAATGCCGGAGTGAAAATGGCGGTGACGCGCGGCTCCTTATATAGAATCCAAACCCGCAAGAATCCGACAGCAGGATGATGATGTTTTGCCTCGTTCTGGTTTCCAAGTCAGGTGGGAAAACCCAAGCCTGACTCGGAACCAGGCTTGGGTAGTGAAGTTCGGGGGGGTTCGGTTCTCAGGGAACCGAACCCGCTCATCTCTATTTGCAACCCTTGAATATTGAATAAACATTATGTAAACAATGATGCAGCACTTTAGGGGAATACTAGCTAAGAGGCTGGCATGTATACATTTGTATGAACTATAATCAGGAACATTTTATCTTATCTTACACCTTATCTGCTGCAGCCCTGAAATCTAATCTAGAATGAATACGATATACGCATTTAAAATCTTAGTACCTTAAATCACGGAACAGTGTATTTCCTTATTCTCATCTATCTATCTATCTATCTATCTATCTATCTATCTATCTATCTATCTATCTATGTATAAGTATCCACTGTAAGTTGTGGCAGAATTAGCAAGAGGCGGCCCAGGCGCAAAGATATGCTCTGGGCCCCACTCCCACGCAAAAGAAAAATCCTCTTACATTTATTACATTGTATGTGATACATACAGACATATATTATTTATGAAGCATTAGCTTGTAAAAATGGGGCTTCAGATCGTGTTTATGCCTAAATTTAAAAGGGCAATCATTTTGCTACCCATGTTTTGCTAGTAAAAGCATTGCCCTTTTTAAATTTTATGCATAAGCACGATTAGAAGCACCAGGTTTTACAACTGACGCTTCCTAAAATTAACCCCATAATGTTACATGCTACACAAATTACCTGTGAGATTACAACAAGCACAAACCTGCCAGATGTTGGGCTACACGCTGTCCTTAAATACACAGGGCCAGATCTATACCTGATCGCAGCAGCAAATTTGTTCTCTAATCGGCAAAACCTTGGGGGTAATTCCAAGTTGTTCGCAGCAGGAAATTTTTTAGCAGTTGGCCAAAACCATGTGCACTGCAGGGGAGGCAGATATAACATGTGCAGAGAGAGTTAGATTTGGGTGGGGGGTGTTCAAACTGAAATCTAAATTGCAGTGACCGACCACAACATCATGATTGTGCCTCCCCAGGGATGGCCGCAGTGCTGACCTCTGACGGCAGCAACATCATGGACTCCCCATCCAAGCTCAGACTCTGCTTGCTGCGCCCTCCAAAAAACTCTGCTTGCTGCGCCCTCTAAAAAAGGTTCACAACGTTAGCAGAGCTCGCCTAGAGCTGCCAGCTGACTCACACCAGGGGCATCTCCTGCTGCATGGTGCATTGAGGCAGGATGTATGAGGACACATCTGTATCCAAGCATAGGCCACAGTGTTAGCGGCCATGTGAGTGTTGTGTGCAGGTGGGTTGGTTGTGCAATAGTGTTTGGCATATGTGTAAGGGGCATAGGGGGTCATTCCGAGTTGATCGTAGCTGTGCTAAATTTAGCACAGCTACGATCATCTTCCCTGACATGCGGGGGGACGCCCAGCACAGGGCTAGTCCGCCCCGCATGTCAGTCCGACCCCCCCGCACAAATACAAAAGCATCGCACAGCGGCAATGCTTTTGTATTTCAGGAGTAACTCCCGGCCAGCGCAGCTCCTGCGGCAGGCCGGGAGATGTTTGCCGCTGCCGCTGGCCGTAGCGGCTGCGTGAGACGTCACGCAGCCACCGCGGCCCCCCCCCAACGGTCCGGCCATGCCTGCGTTGGCCGGACCGCGCCTTCTAGACGGCAGCTTAACGCCACCATTCAGTCCCCTCCCGCCCAGCGACCGCCTCTGTCTCAGAGGCGATCGCTAGGCAGTGACGACTGCCATGTGCAGGAGCACTGTGGCGCCAGCGCATGCGCGGTTCCGACCTGATCGCTGTGCTGCGACAAACTGCAGCAAGCAATCGGGTCGGAATGACCCCCATTATGTGTGTCATGTGTATAAATGCATTAATAATGTGCAACATATCTGTAAGGGGCACTATGTGTGTCATTATGTGTATAAGGGCACTAATAATGTGTGGCATATGTGTAAGGGACATTATGTGTATAAGTGCATTAATAAATGTTGGCATAATGTGTAAGGCACATTTTGTTTATAAGGGCATTAATAATGTGTGTCATGTGCAAGGGGCATTACTGTGTGCAATTATGTGTATAAATGCATTACTAACGTGTGGCATTATGTGTATAAGACGCTGTACTGTGTGGCGTAACGTATAGAAATGACAATATTGTGTGGTCTAATGTGAATAAAGAGCAATATGGTGTGGTGTAATGTGAATAAGGAGCAATTCAGTGTGATGTAATGTGAGTAGATAAAGTCAACCTTTCTGTCAAACTTGACAGTTGTTAACGCCCCCTTGCCCTAGGACCCGCCCCCTTTTAATATTAAATGATAGTGTTTTATATCGCTTAATATAAAATTAATATAAATTTATAGTGTTCGATATTAAAACGTATTAAAAATTGTCGCGTAACACCAGTCGCAGAGTGTCGCGCAACACCCCGTCGCAGTATGTCACGCAACGCGGCGCGTCAAATCAGGCGGATGAAAGATGCATATTACACAGTGTTAAAACCAGGTAGTTTTAGCGGTATTGATAAATATTATGAGTCGGTTAAAAATAAATTTAAAAGATCCGACGTAAGAAAGTGGTTACAAGAACAAGACGCCTACACGCTGCACAAGCCAGCAAGAAAAAACTATAAAAGGAACATGATTTGTGTATCGGGTATAAACCAACAGTGGCAATGCGATTTGGTCTCGCTGATAGATTTGTCAAAATACAACGATGGCGTTAAATACATATTAACAATCATCGATATATTCAGTAAGAGGGTGTGGGGTGAAAGTCTGACCGCTAAGAATGCAGCAACAGTCGCTAATGCTTTTGAAAAAATATTCCAGCGCGGTGATGTGCCGATGAAGCTACAAACCGATAATGGTAAAGAGTTTCTAAACAGAAGCCTAAAAAAGGTGTTAGAAAAATACGGTATAAAACATTTCACGACCAATAACGATGTGAAAGCGGCTGTTATAGAGCGCTTCAATAGGACTTTAAAAACACGCATGTGGCGCTATTTCACGGCAAAGAATACCTACAGATATATAGACGTTTTACAAGACTTCATACGCAGCTATAATAACACATACCATAGAACGATTAAGTGCGCTCCAAACGATGTGAATGACTCTAACGCGTTGAGTGTCTTCAAAACGACCTACGGTGATTACTTTAGAAGTAAGAAAGCCCCAGTTTGTTTAGGAATCGGTGACCACGTCCGTATTTCTAAATATAAGGACATATTTCAGAAAGGTTACGAACAGAGCTTTTCTGAGGAGATTTTTGTTGTACATAGTGTGAACACTAAAGGGATTAAACCGCTTTATAAGTTGGCAGATCTGTACGGTGAAGTTATAACAGGTAGTTTTTACCCCGAAGAGCTTCAAAGCATACCAAAAAACTATAACAGAGTTTACAAAGTGGAAAAGATTTTAAAAAATAAGACGGTCAGAGGCCGTAAATACGCGTTAGTCAAGTGGCGCGGTTACCCCGCAAAATTTAACAGTTGGGTCGCAGCATCGGTGATAAAAGACATATAAAGATCATCAGTATCTAACAAGACGAGCGATGGATGACAAATCGTTCTACATAACCTTACCCAGCAACGCATCGGCTGTTACCTTCCCGCAAAATAAGATTTCTAACTATACGACAAAGTTGGCTAAACCGATAGACTTAAATGGCGAATGGGAAGTGGCACTTACTGAGATACAATACCCGCATACGTGGAATACATTGGATTTACAAGATTGTAGACTGCAATTATCATGGGATGGAACGGCGGACCAGCCGGTGGCGAGAGTCGCGAGTTTGTGCATTAAACCCGGTTTTTATGAAACAATCGAGGCGTTACTGAACGTAATCAACGCTGAAATTGTACAACTGAAACTGGACGTTGGATTAAGACTAACGTATGATCCATTTGCACGCGTTGTAACATGTGACAGCAAACTGTTGTATCAAATCCACGCCGGTTCTAAGCTGACATGGATACTGGGTTTACAGCCTAAAACTAATATTTCTAAACCATGCGCCGACATCAAAGGCGGCCAATATACGATGTACGTGTACACAGACATTATCGAACACCAACGGGTCGGGGATAGTTATGTACCGCTACTTCGCACTGTTGAAATGAAGGGTTATAACAATGAGGTTGTCACAATACGATACGAGAAACCCGATTACGTACCATTGTGCAAAACACATTTTGACACGATAGCCATAGAGATAAAGAACGACCAAAACGAGAACATGGCATTTAAGTTTGGGAAAGCGATCGTGAAGCTACACTTCAGACGCCGCAAAACTGAATTTTATTAACTAAGCAGAATGGTCGCTGTTAAAAATTATGGCGATCCGGGGCTCTATGCGCAATATTATAAATCTCAAGCCGGTAATGGATTACCAGGTTTTCACGGCAGCGCATACATGTACGGCTGCGGTTTAGGCGGTATTTTTCGAAGTCTTTTCAGAAAAGCTGTTCCTCTTTTCCGGAGAGGTTTAGAGTTGGCTAAACCGCATATGAAGACAGCGGTTCGTAATATAGCGAAAGATGTTATCGGGCAAGCCACAACGGCCGTTGTGAATAAGATACACGAGGCGAACCAAGCAAAGCAAGACGGTTCAGGACTAATATATACAAGAAAAGGCGTGTCTAAAAGAAAACGGAAGCGTATGATAGCGCTTCCGCCTTGGGACATACCCTTTTTAAATAAAAAACAGAGACGACGCAACTCAAAGAAGAAGAGAAAGCCGAAGAGTGCCGTTGGTGATATTTTTTAAACATGTCTTTCATACACCACGAATCCGTTGAATGTGCAAAAACAGAGCTGGATCTTTTTGACGTGCCCCCGACACAAACTAGCATAGAGAAAAGTCTATACGTCGAAGTTCAACCTTTAGCGGCGTTATCCGACACAGCTCCGCTTGAATTTTATATAGCAGCCAGCGGTGAACACTACTACGATCTGAACAATACGCTGTTGTACGTGACATGCAAGATCGTACGAACCGATAACACGCCGATACCGCAAGGTGCGCGGGTCGCGCTTATTAATTACCCAATAGCGACCTTATTCAACCAAGTGGATGTAACTCTGGGCGACAGGCTCATATCACAATCCAACAATCTTTACGCATACCGCGCGTACATTGAGACTATATTAAATTACAGCTCGGACGCATTGTCAACAAAACACACAACAGGACTATTTTACAAAGATGTGGATGGTGAATTTAACAACACGGCGCTGGACGGCCCGAATACGGGATTCAAAAAACGAGCAGGCGCAACAGCGCAGAGTCGCACTGTTGAACTGCTAGGCCCGCTTCACTGCGACCTCTTCCATCAACATAAACTAATTTTAAACGCCGTTGATCTGAAGATTAAACTAACCAGAAACAAAGATGCATTCTGCTTAATGACGTCTGAGGCGGATGCCTTTAAAATACAGATCACAGCTGCATCCCTGTTCGTGAAAAGAGTTCAGGTCTCACCGGCCGTGCGGATTGGGCACGCGCAGGCTCTGTTAAACGGTAACGCGAAATACGCGATTGACCGCGTTGGGATGAAAATCTACAGCGTACCAACAGGCAGTAGAGTATTTAATCTAGAAAATTTATTTTTAGGACAAGTACCGAAAACAGTTATAGCAGGTTTCGTGGATAACGAATCATTTTCAGGAATCCATAACCGGAACCCCCTGTGCTTTGAACATAAAAATGTAAGTTTTGCGTCCCTTTATCTGGATGGAACGCCGCACCCCGCCAAGCCATTTCAACCCGACTTTGAAAGCGGTAATGCTGTAAGAGAGTATATGTCACTCATACAAATCACAAATAAGCAGAAATCTGACAATGGTATACTGATTGACCGCGAAGAGTACCTCAGGGGCTACACGCTATTCGCTTTTGACCTTTCACCAGAACAGGAGTGTGGAGAACACCTTTCCCTGATAAGAACAGGCAATCTACGTGCCGAATTCCGCTTTGCAGAAGCGTTGGACCGGACAGTCAATGTGATAATATACGCACTATTTGATAACATCATCGAGATTAATCAAAGGCGCGATGTGCTGTACGATTATCTATAAATGAAATAAACTAACACTACGCTGCTGAAAAAATGAACACATTACAGATAAACTGTATTCTGTACGCCGTGCAAAGCACAAGGCATGTTTTTAAAGGAACGTATCCGTGCGATATGTTACCGGTCAGTAAACTGTTGCAATATCCCTGCGCGTTTGTAATCAATACGCATAGCAGCGGGCAGCCGGGTGAGCACTGGTTGGCCGCTTATTTTAACGAACAACGTGAATGTTACTTTTTTGATTCTTACGGGTTAGCCCCTGACAGCCCCCTATTCCCAAAGGCAATAATACATTTTTTAAACTTGAATTCAAAAAGTGTTTATCACCAAAATATGCAGTTGCAAAATTTTAACAGTACCGTTTGCGGTCAATATTGCATATACTTTATATTTTACATGTGTAAAAAATACAAATATGTGGATGTACTGGCCCGTTTTAGTGATGACACAAAACGTAATGATTGTTTTGTTTCAAATTTTGTAAGACGACTACCAAGAAGCCATTGTCTGAATCATTATGCATATAGATATATACAGAATTGCGTAACTTGTAACCAGCGTTGTGCGTGAAACACGCTTCACACACAGCGTTGTGCGTGAAACGTTTTATGTACAACGTGTCAATGACACGTTGTACATAAAACGTTTCACGCACAACGCTGTGTGTGAAGCGTGTTACGCACAACGTTGTATTGTTTGTGTAACTTGTAATCAACATTCTGTTTGATACGTTTTATGTACAACGCATCATACCTATGATGTTTTTCTAATAAACAACGTTGTTTATTAAACTTTATATCGTGTGCTTGAAATTTCTTCCGTTTACAGCAATAGAAACAAAGAACAAAACGTTGTTTTATAAAGCATAAGCATATTTTATTGATATATGTATATATATATATATATATAACACGGTAAAGATGAGTTTAAAACATTACATAAAATATTATTGACATAAGTTAAACATTGTGGCGCAAAATACCAACACAAAATACAGTGTATAAAAATAATATAAATTAGTTATATGTTATAGTTTCAGCCACTGTGAATCCTGAAATAGATTTACGGATCTTTTCCTAGGCAGTAAGTAACCATGCGGTGTTGTTAAACCTGGGGGACTTAAAACATTTATTCGCCCTTTGTTAAGGGTTTGTAACGACATGGGCGATGTCACAGCGCCATCAGAGTCATCCTGCATCTCAGCTTTTAATCGTTCTAAACACATTCTATTCCCCGCATTGGCTATGACGGTTGAGGGAATATTCAATTCAGACATAGCCCGCATAAATTCAGGCCAACCATTCGGTATATTACGGATCGACACACCGTTACTTTGCGTGATGCTTCTTATTAAATCTAACATGTTGGAACCAGGCACAGTGACGCCTTTGTACAGAAACTCCCCTTTACTGTTCCAGTCTGTGATGTGTTTAGAGCGTGTCATTTTACTCAATAGTATTTCACAGTTTTTCTTATACCGGTCATTAACACCGCTCAAAAGCTCATGATAAACAGCATCGGGGGCAATAGGCTGTGTCGTATTATTTGATTCATCAACAGATTTTGCAACGGGTGATAAAAGAGCTAAAGTTGACATTTCACTATCAGCCTGCTTACTCAACACCAGGTATCTCTGCAACAACATTGTATATCGCTTTGCTTTTTCATATTCTGATAAATCATTATTCTGTAGTATTTTCACGATCTCTACATCTAGACCGTGCGTTGCTGTTTTACGTATGTCGTCGCTGTTCGTTTTATTATGTAAACGTTCTATCTGATTCTGAGGCACCAGATACATTTTCTCAGCGTACTCCATCAGCGATTAGACAATAGTCCTGTAATTAGCGGTATAGCAAAACCAAGCAGCGAGCCGATAAAACCACCCGACTGTTTAACCAGAATCTTCTTTTTTCCAATGGCACATTTCTTATTACAAAGTGATTTTATAAGCGCACGCTTCTTTTTAAGGTAGTTCAGCTGCCGTTGAGACAGCGGTATTTTGCCTTTAAGCGTGTTGAGCGCTATCTCACAAATGGCCGTGACTAAATCGTTTGAAGCGTTGGATAAAATAGCATTTCTTTGGATTGGTGTGGCTTTAATTAACGTTTTTAAAAGCACCCAATTACGTCTTATCCGCCCCGACATGTTCACCGTTGTTAGAATGGCAACAAATGACTAAAGGTTGTACTGTTATAGCTTTATAGAACCACGCTTCTTAATGACAAAAGCGACAGGCTTGTCTGGTGGGAATAAGCCGCTTCGTAAACGATAATCGTCAAGAGCGTTGTTTCTTAAATCAACCAGCAAATACCCATAAGGGGCAGCCGTCGCGGATTCATAGGATTCGAGAAAAAAACGATGTTTCGATGGGTACATTTGTCTAGCCAGAATGCCCACCTGCATTTTATCCCTGGGGTTTTTGAACAGGACCATATATTTTGTGTTTAAATGTATAGTTCTGCTCTTTTTACCTTGACAAAATATGTTTTGGACAAGGTACAGGATACTGAGATTACGATGATGTACATACTTTGTGAAAGCCTTCTCAACCTCAGAATTATTACTTGCCGCGTCCATCAAATCATCAATCACTGTTAAATTAACCTTATCAGGGGGAAAAAGTTGATCATCGCTAAAAGACTCTGGTAACCCCTCTATAAAGCGCGTACAGGGGTAATCACGCAGAAGTTGGTCGTATATAGGTTGCCAACAGGTGTAAAACCAAACAACATTATCAGGTACATGAGTCATATGTGTTGCAGCGTGTTGCAACAGCGTTTTGACAAAATAACTTTTACCCGAATTGGACGGCCCCGCTAAAATACATGAGAAAGGGTGTTGAAATCTGGTGTCCATCTTAATAGCCGAACGGCAGTGTTGTGAAGTTGTCCGTAAGAGACCGTTTAGTATAAACACACCTTTGCGTCTTCTGCAAAGTACGCGTCTCTATCTGCCAGTACTTTTTCACACGTACTATACCGGGTTGACGGATCACAACCTTTTTCTGGTCATCGCCTTCGGGGTTTAAAGGATAATCTAAGACCAGTTCTTTCAGGCTGTCAAAGTTAACGTGCTGCGCATTATCAACATTGAGCGTTATACCTTTAACTTTTAAACAGGTCTTTCCGTTGTTTAGTCGATAGCCGTATGACTTGGGACCGGCTGAGACAAATTCTGTTATATGGGTGCCTGTGGGCAGTTCGCTGGTCAACTCACCTAAATAATCACCCAATGGCGGGCTCCAGTCACCGGGTCTACTGACAAAAATTACAGAATCGGTGTCGTGATAAAGACATCTATCTTGTAATCTATACAGTAGTTTGTACAGTTCAACACGGGCATAAGCCGTTGTAAAGATGGCTATAGTTACATTTGAAATTGCACCCCTGGTGTAATGGTCTTTGGCATACTTCCAATTTACCATAACTGTATCATCGTCAATAAAATCCAAAGCGGACACGTCATAGTACGGTAAGAACGCGTATTCAAAAAGTTTGTCGGGGTCGGTCACTAGACACGTATTGGGCATGTTGCTACGTTGACCAAATTTACCCCATAAGGAATTTAAAAACAATTTTGAAATTTGTCTTTTAGCGGGGTTGATTTCTATGTGTTCGGGTCGTAAAGACAAGCCTTCATTCTTTTGATAGGCGTCTATATACTCTTGGCGTTTCTCGGCGTCTGTACACCATTCGGGATAACCAGAGGCCTCTTGTTTATCCCTGAGGTGCGTTTTAATGTAGCCTGAAAACAATTTGTCAGATCTCTCATCAAAATGCCACACCTCATAGATTTTACATACCTTGTACCCCATTTCTACAGCCAAGTTTAGTTCCACGGTACACCATGTACCGATGAGCGCACGTTTTTCTGAATCATGAACGCACGGCTCAGTCTGTCCAGACTCAGCGCATGTGCGACATAATGGAAACATTAACTTGCCGCCCATTTTAACTGGCAGAACCGGAAAGAATAGGCCACGAGGTGGATAAACTTTAACCCTGGCAAAACCGAAATACTTTGTGACATCACCAAAGTCCTTATAAATAATGCGTGGGTGCTGTATAGGATACGTTTTGGTTTTATTAACATACGGATAGAGACTGGTGAAATCAAAATAGTGTATTTTTTCATCACAGCCTGTTTTGTGATACAGCTTTATGGCGTTTGTGCGCCCGCCATAAAGAGCATCACGTGGCTCCAAGGGTTCGGGTAAATCTTTACCCTTCAGAAAAGCCTGTAGATCCGCATCAGAATCTAGCATAGACTTCCATTCACAACCCCAGATTTCACGTATCTGAAATCCACAACGTTTAAGGTAGTGCAACTTTACCTGCGTCTTGTGGTGTAATTGACCGTAGGTCGTTTTAGTCAGTTTGTTTTTATCATCGGCGTTGTAACAAGCACCACAGCCGTGGTAAAAACAACCTTGGAATTCAAATGCAGTTGGTGTGCCGTTAATCACGGCATAACCATCCAGGCTGTATTTACCAACTTTCTTCTCACCCCCTTGTAAAGCGTGTCTTATACTCACCCCTTCTTTGTGTTCTATGTACATTAACCACTGTATGGCGGGCGTTGAGTAACGCTTCTGCGTCTTGTGATAGTTATCACCCGGTACAAGCGCCAGTGTCTTTTCCTGTAAAAATTTACACCGGTACATGGCCATGCATACGCTCGCCAACGTGACTAATTGAAAAGCCTCGATGTGACGTTTAACCACAACCTTTTTTTTTTTCTTTGTTATTAGAAACTCCTGTTCTGTCATGGCTATAACAGCAGATCTGAAAGCATCACAAGCTTTTTGTAATATTTTCACATCGTCTTTACAATATCGCACGAGCTCTTTTTGAAAGTTAAACGGTTTGTGTACACACTGTTTATACCAAGCTGTAAACTCAGATAATTCATCAGGCATCATGTATTGTGGACCAAAATACTCTATTGACGGCATAGTTCCTATGTAATTTTGGTTATCAGCTGTGTTAAAAAAATGTGGGAAATAACCTTTGGTACCGTCAAACCCCATCGCCTTTGGTAACTTGCTAAGCCGCATGGGTAAAAAATTTAAAGAGTCGATAAATCTTATCTTCAAATCTTTTACCGTGATGCACATTATGTTGCCGCCTCTAGATAATAATTCAATCTTTAATTTCTCCTTAATCAGCTGGCGCAGCACAAAATATGCATCATAGCGACCTGCATTATGGGCTATGAATGTGTAATGCTCAAATTTTGGTTTCATGAACGTCTTTACAAAGTCTTCGATACACGCAACACCCTTAAACTCCCAGTCTTTCTCACCCGTTAATGTTAAAGCGTAACAGTAGTTTGGTATGTGCACACCCGTCTCCTGCATACACTCAAAATCATAAAAGATGTATTTCTTTGTGGGCTCTTCCGGCTTGATGGTTTGTATATAGCACAAATGGTTCGAAAACCCATCAACGAACACCTTACAAATGGGGCACTTTAGGCCTCTGCAGTTATGATCTGTTCGCCTGTAGAGACAACACTTGTCACAATATACATGTTCAAGACAGGATATTTTGTGATCAAGAGCTAAAGCTTTGTGTAGCTCTAAACACTCGTTTGATCGACAAAATACCCTACACACCGAACACCTTAAAGCCGTCACACCGTCGTCAATACAAGCCGGCCTGTGACAAGCCTTACAAAAGAAAAGACAATCGTGATTATTTCTATGATGGTAAGCGCTATGACAACGGACGCAGTAATATCGGGCACCAAGAAACGCTTTGATATCGAGTATCCCATAAAAGTGACAATCGTGATATAGCACAAAGATCGTGTCTTTGTAACGACTGTCTGCACTGTAGTATTTCCAAGACCCTTGACTGTAATAGAGGAGATTGATGGATACTTTTAAATAATTTTCAAAAATTGCAACATCGCTAAAGCTGACCGCTTTATCAAGCGGCAGATTCAAAGCTTTATGTAGTTGTATCGCTCTCTCCTGTATTACATGATCATTGGCATTGTTACCTTTATCCAGAAGTTTACAGACGCTAGCGGCCAAACACAGGTTATTACCTACGCGTCTGAAGTCATAGAGATATCTCTTTCTTTTATCTATTATTAAACTTTGGGGCAGGCGTTGTAAACTACGCCCAGTCAAACCAGACCCTGATCTGTTCATAAAAATACTGATCACAAATCTTAAGCCTGTGGATAATAAGAATTCAGCGTTACTTTGAAGCGTGTTTGTAATCTGATTCAAAAAACTGGCAGCGTCTAATGTTTCTTGCGGCTTACGATGCGAATAGATGGCATTGTGTAACCCACCCCCCTCCAATCTAAGCTGAACGCGGTCGGCAGGATCCACGCCCGCAAGGACATCATCGAGCATGGCCTGTATAGCCGTATGAATGGCTCGAACTCCCTCTACAAATGATGTAACCCTATCCAAATTAACAAACCGATAGTGATTGTGGTACTCAACGGCTCTGAAATTCGGTCGTTGTCGTTCATAGCGGTTAATTGCTTCTAAGTATACATGTTGCCGACCTTCGTCATTACCGGGTGACTCAACACGGCCTGCATCATCATATATGGGGCTTGCATCGCGCTCAATATTGTCAGCCTGTGATTCGTCATTCGGTAATGCATGGGGTGGAGATTGATCTAAATCTACATGCCTCGCACTGTGCTGACCTCCTACCACATGTACCCTGTGACGCTTGCGTTTTCTCAATTGACCACCTACCGCATGTTCCCTGTGCCGCTTGCGCTTTCTCGATCTGATTAATGTTGTTACAGCCTGTTTCACCTTTGCGCGTCGGAATAACTGTGAGATCTTGTATGTTAAACAAGGTTTAATTCGTGGTTTTTTTTTACAGTCATTTAAATTTAAAACACGTTTCAAACCATTGCCTAGCATGCCTAGTCACGGATCAGTTTCATTTATTTCTGCAAAATGATGTATGTTGGCTTTAATAAATTCAGTTGTCTTAACCGACCGATCTATGTATTTTGACATGACATTCATATACGTCTCAACAACTTCTTTAACAATGTCTTGTTTACATTTACTACCGTGGCACACACCTTTAATGTGTTTTAACAAATATCCGGCTTTTACGCCCATGTTCTCAACATCTTCCCGTATCTTACCCAACAACGCGTAAAATTGTATTTCAGCGTCTTGGCCTAATTGTTCTGAATTTTGACATTCATCAACTATGTCGGGCGCTAGCCCTCGCGCCGGTACACAAGCATCAGCCGATGCGTGTACCAGGGCTGTCGTTGTAAAAATATTGGGCATTGATGTTACACAATCAACCGTTGTAGTATTACCAGGTATTCCTGCAACGGCTGATAATACTTCATCAGAGCTATTCTGCGGATCTTTCCATAAATATACACTGGCTTACTGATTTGTAGCTAAAATTACAAAAAATATTGTCTTTGTACATGAATACAAAATTATTTTATGATTCCATAAATATACACGGGCTTACTGATTTGATTAGGACCCATCACCATGATATCTCATTATGGTATGTAATTAATCCAAAAGATGGAAAAATCCGATTTGAGTCAACACATAAACCTGTAGGTGGTGCTAATGTTCCTCTACAGAGATAACAATCGAAAATGGTTTTGATTAGGAACCATCACCATGATATCTCATTATGGTATGTAATTAATCCAAAAGATGGAAAAATCCGATTTGAGTCAACACATAAACCTGTAGGTGGTGCTAATGTTCCTCTACAGAGATAACAATCGAAAATGGTCATGGTCAAATTATAAGCAATGGTCATGGTCAAATTTGCACATCGTGCTTCTGAGGGGTTTCTGTGACATTTAAAATGACCTTTTAAATTAGTACCATGTGTGATGAACCCTTGCTTCTAAGAATGTTCATGGTTAAATTGTACATCGTGGCTTCTGAGGGTTTCTGAGCATTTAAAATGACCTTTGTGACATTTTAAAATGACCTTTTAAATTAGTGCCATGTGTGATGAACCCTTGCTTCTAAGAATGTTCATGGTTAAATTGTACATCGTGGCTTCTGAGGGGTTTCTGAGCATTTAAAATGACCTTTGTGACACGGTCATTAGTGATTATCCTTTTTAAAACTGTAACATGTGTGACTCATGAAGTTTCAGCTGCTGGAATGTAAGAACATTTTGTGTTACAAAAAAAAAAAAAAAAAAAAGATGTATTTTAAAGTGTGTGTCATATGTGACATTCTGCGACTGGTGCTGCTTGACACTCTGCGACTGGTGTTACGCGACAATTTTTAATACGTTTTAATATCGAACACTATAAATTTATATTAATTTTATATTAAGCGATATAAAACACTATCATTTAATATTAAAAGGGGGCGGGTCCTAGTGCAAGGGGGCGTTAACAACTGTCAAGTTTGACAGAAAGGTTGACTTTATCTACTAATGTGAATAAGGGTCACTACTGTGAAGAGTAATGTATATAAGATAAAGTTGTACTACTTTGTGATGTAACGTGAATAAGGGACACTATCGCATGATAAAATGTGAATAATGTTGCACTACTGTGTGGCATAATTTAAATTGGGGGTACTATTGTGTGACCATGCCCCTTCCCAGCAAGAACATGCCCCTTTTGGGCTGTGCGCCGAATGTGTGCACTTTTCCTATTTAACATATAGAGGGTAGGAGCACCAAAAATGAGGACTGCTATGGGTGAGGGGTGATGGTGCTGGGAAAGTGGTACAGTGTCAGATGCAGAATTAGTGGTGGTGTTAGGAGGCACCAGCCAAAATCTTGCCTAGGGCATCATATTGGTTAGGGCTGGCTCTGGCTGCGGCAGCATCTGGTAATAGGTATTGGCCACAGAGGCTCCTATTAACACTCCAACAGTCTTTTATTTGGGGCTACTGCAGCAACATTCTCAGTACCCTACAGAGGCTATCTTACCAAAAACTTTTGGTCGCCACCGATTAATTTTGGACTGTTGTAAGTTGTAACCCTGTCCTGTGCTGATCTGGCACTTCCATCCATCAGCACGTGGTCCCACCACAGATTGTGCCTGATACGCTTCACTGTTTTCTGTATTTGTTCTTCCATGCTTTTACCGTGTACTGTCGCCCCACTGTATGCTGTGCCTGTTTGCTTTACCTCCACTGCTGTGCATCCTCCGTAGACAGGATGTACTTCACATGGATCTGTTCATACAGGGTGTATCATACTGCCATACACGTGTGAGTTTTCCCATGTATGCCGTGGGTATGGTTAACCTCACACAGTGTAACCTCCGTAATGCCCCCAACATGGCTGACTCATCTGGTGTGCTTGTGGATGGGTTAAAAAATGCATGGACCTAACGGTGGGAGCCCACTCTGAGCATTAGTACGCTGCAACCACCCATTTTTTGTCATCTCTTCTAGTAGTAACCTATTCCAGCCAGGGTAATCCTATGTAGTGTGCCCAAGATGGCTGCCTCATCTGGTACCTTCTGTGTGTGAAATATATAACCTGTATATGTTTTTACTCAAAATGTCTGCACCAAACCTGCAGTATGAGTATTGTGCTCTCTAGGTTTCTGTTGTTTTTAACTACAGTATTTCTGTTTTCTATATTCTATCATACCAATTCCTTGTACTATGTACCAGGTTTCGGATGTCTGTAAAGCGACTTTGAATTCTATGGGAGAAAAGCATTATATAAATAAAATTATTATTATGAATTCATCTCATCAATAGCTATTATTATTATTATTATTATTATTATTATTACCTACGCCTCCTGATGCTTTTACATATTTTAGCACAGCCACCATGTATAATGTGGGTCACTCAGATCTGATCGCTGCTGTACGCTTTCACTAGTGATGAGCGGGTTCGGTTCCTCGGGATCCGAACCCCCCGAACTTCACCCATTTTACACGGTTCCGAGGCAGACTCGAATCTTCCCGCCTTGCTCGGTTAACCCGAGCGCGCCCGAACCTCATCATCCCGCTGTTGGATTCTCGCGAGATTCGTATTCTATATAAGGAGCCGCGCATCGCCGCCATTTTCACTCGTGCTTTGGAGATGATAGCGAGAGGACGTGGCTGCGTTCTCTCAGTTTCTGTGTTCAGTGTGCTGCAAATATCTGCTCAGTGTGCTGCAAATATCTGGCTCAGTGTGCTTGCAAATATCTGTGCTCAGTGTGCTGAAAATATCTACGTTCTCTGCCTGAAAAACGCTCCATATCTGTGCTGCATTGTAGTATATAGTAGGAGGACAGTGCAGAATGTTGCTGTGACCACCAGTATATATATAGCAGTACGGTACAGTAGTCCACTGCTCTACTTCTGTGTTAAGTATACTATGCATCCATACCTGTGCTGCATTTTAGTTGTGCGCAGTATATAGTAGGAGGGGACAGTGCAGAATGTTGCTGTGACCACCAGTATATATATATATATATATATATAGCAGTATGGTACAGTAGTCCACTGCTCTACCTCTGTGTCGTCAAGTATACTATGCATCCATACCTGTGCTGCATTTTAGTTGTGCGCAGTATATAGTAGGAGGGGACAGTGCAGAATGTTGCTGTGACCACCAGTATATATATAGCAGTACGGTACAGTAGTCCACTGCTCTACCTCTGTGTCGTCAAGTATACTATGCATCCATACCTGTGCTGCATTTTAGTTGTGCGCAGTATATAGTAGGAGGGGACAGTGCAGAATGTTGCAGTGACCACCAGTATATATATAGCAGTACGGTACAGTAGTCCACTGCTCTACCTCTGTGTCGTCAAGTATACTACAAAAGTTCAGTAAAATAACCCAAGAATCAAAATTAAAAGCGTCTGATGAGAAGCGTAAACTTGCCAATATGCCATTTACAACACGGACTGGCAAGGAACGGCTGAGACCCTGGCCTATGTTCATGGCTCGTGGTTCAGATTCACATGAGGATGGAAGCACTGTGCCACTCCTAGATGGGCCAGGTGTTTGTGTCGGCCACTTGGGTCGCTTAGCTTAGCCATCCAGCGACCTCGGTGCACCTCTTTTTTCTTTGCATCATGTGCTGTTTGGGGACTATTTTTTAAATCTGCCATCCTGTCTGACACTGCAGTGCCACTCCTAGATGGGCCAAGTGTTTGTGTCGGCCACTTGGGTCGCTTAGCTTAGTCACACAGCTACCTCATTGCACCTCTATTTTTCTTTGCATCATGTGCTGTTTGGAGACTATTTTTTAAATCTGCCATCCTGTCTGACACTGCAGTGCCACTCCTAGATGGGCCAGGTGTTTGTGTCGGCCACTTGGGTCACTTAGTTTAGCCATCCAGCGACCTTGGTGCACCTCTTTTTTTCTTTGCATCATGTGCTGTTTGGGGAGTATTTTTTAAATCTGCCATCCTGTCTGACACTGCAGTGCCACTCCTAGATGGGCCAGGTGTTTGTGTCGGCCACTTGGGTCGCTTAGCTTAGTCACACAGCTACCTCATTGCACCTCTTTTTTTCTTTGCATCATGTGCAGTTTGGGGACTATTTTTTAAATCTGCCATCCTGTCTGACACTGCAGTGCCACTCCTAGATGGGCCAGGTGTTTGTGTCGGCCACTTGGGTCGCTTATCTTAGCCATCCAGCGACCTCGGTGCACCTCTTTTTTCTTTGCATCATGTGCTGTTTGGGGACTATTTTTTAAATCTGCCATCCTGTCTGACACTGCAGTGCCACTCCTAGATGGGCCAAGTGTTTGTGTCGGCCACTTGGGTCGCTTAGCTTAGTCACACAGCTACCTCATTGCACCTCTTTTTTTCTTTGCATCATGTGCTGTTTGGGGACTATTTTTTAAATCTGCCATCCTGTATGACACTGCAGTGCCACTCCTAGATGGGCCAGGTGTTTGTGTCGGCCACTTGGGTCGCTTAGCTTAGCCATCCAGCGACCTCGGTGCAAATTTTAGGACTAAAAATAATATTGTGAGGTGTGAGGTGTTCAGAATAGACTGCAAATGAGTGGAAATTATGGTTATTGAGGTTAATAATACTATGGGATCAAAATGACCCCCAATTCTATGATTTAAGCTGTTTTTGAGGGGTTTTTGTAAAAAAAAACACGAATCCAAAACACACCCGAATCCGACAAAAAAATTTCAGGGAGGTTTTGCCAAAACGCGTCCGAATCCAAAACACGGCCGTGGAACCGAAACCAAAACCAGAACACAAAACCCGAAAAATTTCCGGTGCACATCACTAGTTTTCACGTTGGCCATCAACAACGGGCATAATTGGTCAGCACGGGCGCTCGCAAGGTGATTGACAGGAGGAGGCCATTTGTGGGTGGTAACTGACCATTTATTAGGAGTATCCGGAAAAACACAGGCGTGCCCAAGCGGTCTCAGGGAGGGTGTCTGACGTCAGCTCAGGCCCCGATCAGCCTGATTCTATCACACTGTAGGAGTAAGTCCTGGGCTGCGCAGAGACTGCACACACTAGATTTTAGCAGCTCAGCGTACGCATAGGATTGCACAATTGCACGGCGAATATACTCTCCTCCTGGAGGCGGCGACTATCTGAACGCGGGACAGCAAAATTAGCAGCCCAGCGTTCAGATCTGAATGACCCCCAAAGATGCAGCAGCTGTGCTATACCATCCATTTCTGAATCTGGCCCTGTATAGTATCCCTTTAATCAAACAAACAAAAAAACAGAGCTCTGCGATAAAGTCAATAAAAGCTGGAAAGAATAACCGGTGGCCAATGCAATCACTTCTTTATTAGACCATAAACATGGTGTGATTCTATGTAATGTGCAGCTATTAGAATTTGCAAACACATTAATGAGCATAACAGAAGTCAAGGTCCAACAGACACAAACTTAAGGTCAGATTGACATTAAAAGAAAAATAGCGTGTCTCTTCTTATTGTGGTGAATTACAGGAAGCTGGAGCTATGCAGTCTTGATACAGTCATCCTTACTGCTTAATTATTATATAACCTTTCTAGTGAAAGGTTAGTTTGGGGCTAGAAGTTTCCTTGTGACCATATTAATTAGAACTGAGCGGCCCCTAAAGACAAAGCCATTGGCGTTTTTTTAATGGGTACAATGTGTGCGGGCACATACTGTACCCGTTTTCTTACTTAACTGTCAGGAGTCCCAAGTCGGGAGCTGCACCTGCGGCAAAAATAACAGCCAAATTGACCGTTGCGCATGTGCAGTAGTAAAATTAGTCTTCAGAACATGGCGGGCGCCATGTTTACGGAGACCTGCGCATGCTTACTGCATCGTGGAGAGGAAGGGGCCCATTCTGAGTCTGCACACGGGCCACCTCCTCTGTTAAAATGTCCCTGGCCAGAGCTAATAGACATGGAGCTAGATGCATCATCGCTTGGAAAGTAATAAAATGGAGTGAAAAAGTGCCAGCCAATCAGCTCCCAACTGCCATGTCAGAGGCTGTGTTTGAAAAATGGCAGTTAGGAGCTGATTGGCCGGTACTTTTTTGCTCTCCATTTTATCACTTTCCAAGTGATGATGTATCTAGCCCATGGTGTTATGTGCAATTAATCAGTCAACATGAGCAGATATTTTTTTTTAAAAATGACAACTATTTAAGTTTGCATCTAATTTAAAGCATTTTTTTTTTTACTTTTTAGGTTATCTAAGGTTTCTCTTTCAGGAATTTAATATTCAACATGAGGAAGACAGATACAGAACCATTGTAGTAATATACAAAGGAAAATAGTGCCTGTTTGTGTCCAATTCAATAGCCCAACAGGCTCCCGAAAATTGAGGGAACTTCCAGCCACCCGGGAAAGTGTGCACCTCCCGCATCCCGCTCACCCCCACCTGCACACCCCACCTCCCTCTGCATCCGCTCACCCCCACCTCCATCCCCTCACACAGGAAAAGTGGACAGGGTGATGACACGATGCGCATTGAATCACGTAATTGTAGCCCGGCCCGCTCTTTGCGATGCTTGTAATGTGGGCATTGTAAAGTGGGGGGCAGGACCACGATGATGCAATCACGTCTCTGCACCCCCGGACCGCTTCCTCCACACCTCCCCCTCTTGTGCAACCTGACTGCTCCCTCCTCCAGTAGCCAAGTTTGGCCCAACACCTAGTCTTGCAATCCTATCCAACCTTCTTGCTATTTGCCACAACAGAAGTCTTGTAGGCAGAAGAGAAAGGTGGTTAACAGAGACTTGGTGATGCACAGTCAGAGGTAGATTCGAGAGGGCAAGATGAAGAGTATTTTGATATGAGATTTGAGATATATGAAAGGGTAGCGTTGCTGACTAGGTTAGGATAAGTGAATTGAATTGGATTTTGGAGGACACTAAGAACCAGTGTAGGAACTTGCAAAGTGATGCAGCAGATGTGGAGTGGTGAGAGAGAAAGGTAGGTTTTGCAGCGGCACTTAAGATGGATTGGAGCAAGGATAGATGGGCGATGGAAATGACAGATCGTAGGATGCTGTAGCAGACAAGGCAGTTTAGTAGCATATTGGAGGATAAAAGGGTGGATTCTGGTAATGTGGAAACAATGGGACTGGGAGAGACTGGATGTGAGGAATAAAATCAGAGGGCAGCGGCCTGGGACACAATGGATGTTATTGATAATGAGGGAGATTTAATGTGAAGTGTAACACCATCCTTTGGTGTTTGGCGGTTCAATAATCACAATAGCTCAATCGCAACAGGTGAGCTTCATGTGTCCTCCTTGGCAGAGAGGTGAAGGCAACCTGACCCCAGGCACAATAATCACACCAGTTGCACAAAACTTGTATTATTTATCTGGAAGTTGTCGTTTGTGCAATTCGTATACTCAAACAATTTTTCTTATAACAATTTTCCTAATCATGTCAGCTTATCACATAGACATAGACATAAACAGCAATATACATATGAATGTAAGAGCAAATGTAGTTCCACTGCACAAAAGTGAAAGCAAGGAAGAAGCAAGAAACTACAGACCAGAAAGCCTTACATCAGTAGTAGCGAAAGTAATGGAAAAACTATTAAAAGAAAGAGTTGTGGAATATCTTTAATCAAGCAACTTACAGGATCCAAAACAGCATGGATTTACTGGTGGGAGATCATGCCAAACAAATCTTATTGACTTTTGTGACGAAAATAATAGATCAAGGGAGAGCTGTAGATGTAGCATACTGTATCTAGACTTTAGTAAGGCATTTGACACTGTCCCACATTGCAGACTGCTAAATAAACTTGAAAGCATAGGGGTAGATTATAAAACAGTTAAATGGATAAGAACCTGGTTGCAGGATAGGAAACAGACAGTTGTAGTAAATGGAGTGCAATCTATGGAGGGAAATGTTACCAGTGGAGTACCCCAGGGATCTGTACTTGGACCAGTTCTCTTTAATATCTTTGTTGGTGACATTGCAAATGGTATTGAAGGGAAAGTATGCCTTTTTGCAGATGATACAAAGATATGCAACAGGGTAGACACACTGTGAGGGGTAAAACAAATGATTGATGACCTAGGTAGGCTTGAGATATGGTCAAGAACGTGTCAACTACAGTTTAATGCTAAAAAATGCAAAATCATGCACTTGGGTCTCAAAAACCCAAAGGCTAAATATAGTATCAAAGGTACTATAATGGAAAATATAACGGTATTTATCCTAAGTCCACAGGATCCACAGGATAACAATGGGATATGATGAAGCGACAGCGGATTGGCACCAATCGATCAAAGCTTTCCGGCCTCCCGGCATGCAACAGGCCCGTCCATATGGTCTCCGGCAAATCAGCTGTATTCCAAAGGACAAGGCAGGAGCATCATGTAGAGCCCTAATCAGGCGAGAAGAACACACATGCACACCCGGCCGTACAAGAATGAAGAGGTTAGTGAGTAAAAGGATCCTCAAATCAGGTGCGTCAGGGTGGGATCCCTGTCGATCCTGTGGACTTAGGAGAAATACCGTTGTCAACGGTAAGATCTTACCATAACGTATATTTCTCTAACGTCCTAGTGGATGCTGGGGACTCCGTCAGGACCATGGGGAATAGCGGCTCCGCAGGAGACAGGGCACATCTAAAGAAAGCTTTTAGGATCACATGGTGTGTACTGGCTCCTCCCCCTATGACCCTCCTCCAAGCCTCAGTTAGGTTTTTGTGCCCGTCCGAGCAGGGTGCAATCTAGGTGGCTCTCCTAAAGAGCTGCTTAGAAAAAGTTTTTTTAGGTTTTAAATCTCAGTGAGTCCTGCTGGCAACAGGATCACTGCATCGAGGGACTTAGGGGAGAGATTTTCAACTCACCTGCGTGCAGGATGGATTGGAGTCTTAGGCTACTGGACATAGCTTCAGAGGGAGTCGGAACACAGGTCATCCTGGGGTTCGTCCCGGAGCCGCGCCGCCGATCCCCCTTACAGATGCTGAAGATCGGAGGTCCGGAAACAGGCGGCAGAAGACTCTTCAGTCTTCATGAAGGTAGCGCACAGCACGGCAGCTGTGCGCCATTGTTGCTACACACTTCTCACTGACCAGTCACGGAGGGTGCAGGGCGCTGCTGGGGGCGCCCTGGGCAGCAATATTAAATACCTTTAGTGGCAAAGAATACATCACATATAGCCATTAAGGCTATATGGATGTATTTAACCCAAGCCAGATTTCTCAAAACCCGGGAGAAAAGCCAGCCGAAAAGGGGGCGGAGCTTATTCTCCTCAGCACTCAGCGCCATTTTCCTGCTCAGCTCCGCTGTGAGGAAGGCTCCCAGGACTCTCCCCTGCACTGCACTACAGAAACAGGGTAACAAAGAGAAGGGGGGCATAATTTGGCGATATTTATATATTAAAAGCGTTTATAACAAAAACAACACCTTTTAGGGTTGTTTATATACATTTATAGCGCTTTTGGTGTGTGCTGGCAAACTCTCCCTCTGTCTCCCCAAAGGGCTAAGGGGGTCCTGTCTTCGACTAGAGCATTCCCTGTGTGGCTGCTGTGTGTCGGTACGTGTGTGTCGACATGTATGAGGACGATGTTGGTGTGGAGGCAGAGCAATTGCCGGTAATGGTGATGTCACCCCCTAGGGAGTCGACACCGGAATGGATGGCTTTAGTTATGGAATTACGTGATAATGTTAGTACATTACAAAAGTCAGTAGACGAAATGAGACGGCCGGAAAACCAGTTAGTACCGGCTCAGGCGTCTCAGACACCGTCAGGGGCTGTAAAACGTCCCTTACCTCAGTCAGTCGACAAAGGTACCGACACAGATGAATCTAGTGTCGACGGTGAAGAAACAAACGTATTTTCCAACAGGGCCACACGTTATATGATCACGGCAATGAAGGAGGCTTTGCAGATCTCTGATACTGCTGGTACCTCAAAAAGGGGTATTATGTGGGGGGTGAAAAAACTACCTGTAGCTTTTCCAGAATCAGAGGAATTGAATGACGTGTGTGATGAAGCGTGGGTTAACCCAGATAGAAAACTGCTAATTTCTAAGAAGTTATTGGCATTATACCCTTTCCCACCAGAGGTTAGGACGCGCTGGGAAACACCCCCTAGGGTGGATAAGGCGCTCACACGTTTATCAAAGCAAGTGGCGTTGCCGTCTCCTGATACGGCCGCCCTCAAGGATCCAGCGGATAGGAGGCTGGAAACTACCCTGAAAAGTATATACACTCATACTGGTGTTATACTGCGACCGGCAATAGCCTCAGCCTGGATGTGCAGTGCTGGGGTAGTGTGGTTGGATTCCCTGACTGAAAATATTGATACCCTGGATAGGGACAGTATTTTATTGACTCTAGAGCAATTAAAGGATGCGTTTCTTTATATGCGAGATGCTCAGAGGGATATTTGTACTCTAGCATCAAGAGTAAGTGCGATGTCCATATCTGCCAGAAGAAGTTTATGGACGCGACAGTGGTCAGGTGATGCGGATTCCAAAAGGCATATGGAAGTATTGCCATATAAAGGAGAGGAATTATTTGGGGTCGGTCTATCGGATCTGGTGGCCACGGCAACTGCCGGCAAATCCACTTTTTTACCTCAGACCCCCTCCCAACAGAAAAAGACATCGTCTTTTCAGCCGCAGTCCTTTCGCTCCTATAAAAACAAGCGGGCAAAAGGACAGTCTTATCTGCCGCGAGGCAGAGGAAAGGGTAAGAGAGGGCAGCAAGCAGCCCCTGCCCAGGACCAGAAGCCCGCCCCGGGTTCTACAAAGCCATCAGCATGACGCTGGGGCTTTACAAGCGGACTCAGGAGCGGTGGGGGGTCGACTAAAGATTTTCAGCAATCAGTGGGCTCGCTCACAGGTGGACCCGTGGATCCTGCAGATAGTATCTCAGGGTTACATGTTGGAGTTCGAAAGGTCTCCCCCTCGCCGGTTCCTAAAGTCTGCTTTACCAACGTCTCCCTCAGAAAGGACGACGGTATTGGAAGCCATTCACAAGCTGTATTCTCAGCAGGTGATAGTCAAGGTACCCCTCCTACAACAGGGAAAGGGGTATTATTCCACACTATTTGTGGTACCGAAGCCGGACGGTTCGGTAAGACCTATTCTAAATCTGAAATCCTTGAACCTGTACATACAGAAATTCAAGTTCAAGATGGAGTCACTCAGAGCAGTGATAGCGAATCTGGAAGAAGGGGACTTCAGGGTGTCCCTGGACATAAAAGATGCTTATCTGCATGTCCCAATTTACCCCTCACACCAAGGGTATCTCAGGTTCGTGATACAAGACTGTCATTATCAGTTTCAAACGCTGCCGTTTGGTTTGTCCACGGCCCCTCGGGTCTTTACCAAGGTAATGACCGAAATGATGGTTCTTCTACGAAGAAAAGGCGTATTAATTATCCCTTACTTGGACGATCTCCTGATAAGGGCAAAGTCCAGAGAACAGCTGGAAGTCGGTGTAGCACTAACCCAAGTAGTGCTTCAGCAACACGGGTGGATTCTGAATCTTCCAAAATCTCAATTGACCCCGACAACACGTCTGCTGTTCCTGGGAATGATTCTGGACACGGTTCAGAAAAAGGTGTTTCTCCCGGAGGAGAAAGCAAGGGAGTTATCCGAACTTGTCAGGAACCTCCTAAAACCAGGAACTGTGTCAGTACATCAATGCACAAGAGTCCTGGGAAAGATGGTGGCTTCTTACGAAGCAATTCCATTCGGCAGATTCCATGCACGAACATTTCAGTGGGATCTGCTGGACAAATGGTCCGGATCGCATCTGCACATGCATCAGCGGATAACACTGTCACCAAGAACAAGGTTGTCTCTCCTGTGGTGGTTGCAGAGTGCCCATCTGTTAGAGGGCCGCAGGTTCGGCATACAGGACTGGGTCCTGGTGACTACGGATGCCAGCCTACGGGGCTGGGGAGCAGTCACGCAGGGAAGAAACTTCCAGGGTGTGTGGTCAGACCTGGAGACGTCTCTTCACATAAATATACTGGAGCTAAGAGCGATATACAATGCTCTAAGCTTGGCAAAACCGCTGCTTCAGGGTCAGCCGGTGTTGATCCAGTCGGACAACATCACGGCAGTCGCCCACGTAAACAGACAAGGCGGCACGAGAAGCAGAAGAGCAATGACAGAAGCTGCAAGGATTCTTCGCTGGGCGGAAAATCATGTCATAGCACTGTCAGCAGTGTTCATCCCGGGAGTGGACAACTGGGAAGCAGACTTCCTCAGCAGACACGACCTTCACCCGGGAGAGTGGGGACTTCATCCGGAAGTTTTCCACATGATTGTGAACCGTTGGGAAAAACCAAAGGTGGATATGATGGCGTCTCGCCTCAACAAAAAACTGGACAGATATTGCGCCAGGTCAAGAGACCCTCAGGCAATAGCTGTGGACGCTCTGGTAACACCATGGGTGTACCAGTCAGTGTATGTGTTTCCTCCTCTGCCTCTCATACCAAAGGTACTGAGAATTATTCGGAAAAGGGGAGTAAGAACAATATTAGTGGCTCCGGATTGGCCAAGAAGAACTTGGTATCCGGAACTTCAAGAGATGCTCACGGAGGATCCGTGGCCTCTACCTCTAAGAAGGGATCTGCTTCAGCAGGGACCTTGTATGTTCCAAGACTTACCGCGACTGCGTTTGACGGCATGGCGGTTGAACGCCGGATTCTAAAAGAAAAGGGCATTCCAGAGGAAGTTATTCCTACCTTGATTAGGGCTAGGAAGGAAGTGACCGCACAACATTATCACCGCATTTGGAGAAAATATGTTGCGTGGTGTGAAGCCAAGAAGGCCCCAACGGAAGAATTTCAATTGGGTCGATTCTTACATTTCCTGCAGGCAGGATTGTCTATGGGCCTCAAATTGGGGTCTATTAAAGTTCAAATTTCGGCCTTATCAATCTTCTTCCAGAAGGAATTGGCTTCAGTGCCTGAAGTACAAACTTTTGTCAAGGGTGTACTACATATACAGCCCCCGCTTGTGCCCCCAGTGGCACCGTGGGATCTAAACGTAGTTTTGGATTTTTCTCAAATCTCATTGGTTTGAGCCTCTCAAATCTGTAGATTTGAAGTATCTTACATGGAAAGTAACCATGCTACTGGCCCTGGCTTCAGCCAGGAGAGTTTCAGAGTTGGCGGCTTTATCGTACAAAAGCCCATATCTGATTTTCCGTTCGGACAGGGCAGAACTGCGGACACGTCCTCATTTTCTCCCTAAGGTGGTTTCGGCTTTTCACTTGAACCAGCCTATTGTGGTGCCTGCGGCTACTAGCGACTTGGAGGACTCCAAGTTACTGGACGTTGTCAGAGCATTAAAAATATATATTTCAAGGACAGCTGGAGTCAGAAAATCTGACTCGTTGTTTATATTGTATGCACCCAACAAGATGGGTGCTCCTGCGTCGAAGCAGACGATTGCGCGTTGGATCTGTAGCACAATCCAACTTGCACATTCTGTGGCAGGCCTGCCACAGCCTAAATCTGTAAAGGCCCACTCCACAAGGAAGGTGGGCTCATCTTGGGCGGCTGCCCGAGGGGTCTCGGCATTACAACTTTGCCGAGCAGCTACGTGGTCAGGGGAGAACACGTTTGTAAAATTTTACAAATTTGATACTCTGGCTAAGGAGGACCTGGAGTTCTCTCATTCGGTGCTGCAGAGTCATCCGCACTCTCCCGCCCGTTTGGGAGCTTTGGTATAATCCCCATGGTCCTGACGGAGTCCCCAGCATCCACTAGGACGTTAGAGAAAATAAGAATTTACTTACCGATAATTCTATTTCTCATAGTCCGTAGTGGATGCTGGGCGCCCATCCCAAGTGCGGATTGTCTGCAATACTTGTACATAGTTATTGTTACAAAAAATCGGGTTATTATTATTGTTGTGAGCCATCTTTTCAGAGGCTACTTAGTTTGTTATCATACTGTTAACTGGGTTCAGATCACAAGTTGTACGGTGTGATTGGTGTGGCTGGTATGAGTCTTACCCGGGATTCAAGATCCTTCCTTATTGTGTACGCTCGTCCGGGCACAGTACCTAACTGAGGCTTGGAGGAGGGTCATAGGGGGAGGAGCCAGTACACACCATGTGATCCTAAAAGCTTTCTTTAGATGTGCCCTGTCTCCTGCGGAGCCGCTATTCCCCATGGTCCTGACGGAGTCCCCAGCATCCACTACGGACTATGAGAAATAGAATTATCGGTAAGTAAATTCTTATTTTCTCCGGCAGGGTCCACAGGTTATCCACAGGATAACAATGGGATTTCCCAAAGCAATTTAGTGGTGGGGACGCTCCTGATTGGACAGGAGAACCCTTCGCCCGAATTCAGTGTCATGAGAGGCAAAGGTATCCAAGGCATAATGTCTAATGAATGTGTTAATGGAAGACCATGTGGCTGCCTTACATATCTGATCCCCTGAAGCACCACGCTGTGCTGCCCATGAGGGACCTACCTTATGAGTAGAGTGAGCAGAGATATTAGCCGGAACAGGGAGATCAGCTTGCGAATATGCTTCTGAAATCGTCATCTGAAGCCATCTTGCCAGCGTTTGTTTACTAGCCGGCCATCCTCTCTTGTGAAATCTGTAGAGAATGAAGAAAGAATCTGTCTTTCTGATGGTACTGGTATGATCCACATAGATCCTTAATGCACGGACCACGTCCAGCGATGCATCTCCCGCAGAAAGTCCGGTACCTGAAAAGCCGGGACTACAATTTCTTCATTAAGGTGGAATTTAGACACCACCTTAGGAAGATACCCACATCTAGTTCCGAGAACTGCTCTATCTGGATAAAAAATCAGAAATGGGGAAAGACATGACAATGCCCCTAAATCTGATACTCGACTAGCTGATGCCATAGTCAGTAGAAAGAGTGCTTTAGCTGTCAACCACTTAAGATCCACTTTATTAAGTGGTTCAAATGGGGCAACTTGAAGGGCTTTCAGGACTAAACATAAGTCCCACGGCACTGTAGGCGGAACAAACGGAGGTTGAATGCGCAGCATTCCCTGGAAAAAAGTACGGACATCCTGTAAATTGGCAATTTTCTTTTGGAACCATACAGCCAATGCTGACACTTGCACTCTCAAGGAAGCCACCTTCAAACCTTTATCCATTCCTGCCTGAAGGAATGCTAAGACCCTGGAAACTCTGAAAGATTTAGGGTTCACCTTTCTTTCACTGCACCAATGAATATAGGTTTGCCATATTCGGTGATAAATATGAGCTGAGGAAGGTTCCCTTGCTCTGAGCATTGTTTGAATTACCTGTTGTGAGAATCCTCTTGACTTCAGGATAGAGGTTTCAAGAGCCACGCCGTCAAAGACAGTCGATCCAGATGTCTGTGATAACATGGACCCTGCGTCAGTAGGTCTGGACGTTGAGGGAGCAGAAATGGAACATCCATCGACATTCTCTGCAGATCCATATACCAATGCCTTCTGGGCCAAGCCGGAGCTATTAGTATCACGGCACCCTTTCCTTGCTTTATCTTTCTCACACCCTGGGTATTAGAGTGGTTGGAGGGAACACATAAGCCAGATGAAAGTCCCATTTCACCGACAAGGTGTCCACAAAGATCATTCTGGGATCCTTTGTTCTTGACCTGTATGCGAGCACTTTGTTGTTCAGACGGGACGCCATGAGATCTATTTCTGGCAACCCCCATTTGTCTACTAGAGTCTGGAAGACCTCCGGGTGTAGAGCCCATTCGCTTGCTTGAATGGTGTGTCGACTGAGAAAGTCCGCTTCCCAGTTTAGGACTCCCAGAACGAACACTGCGGACAAGGCTGGATTATGAAGTTCTGCCCACTTTAGTATGTGACTTGCCTCCTTCATTGCTTTTTGGCTGCGAGTTCCTCCCTGATGGTTGAGGTACACTACTGCCGTTGCATTGTCCGAGCGGTTCTGGACTGGTTTTCCTTGAAGAATGTCCTTTCAGTGCCATGTATATGGCCCGAAGTTCCAACACATTTATTGGCAGGCAACTTTCTTCTTTGGTCCATCGCCCCTAGAAACACAACCTTCCGGACACTGCTCCCCAGCCCTGGAGACTGGAATCTGTTGTCAGAATTTCCCAATCTGATATCCAAAAGGGTCTCCCCTTGTCCAGATGGGACGTCTGCAGCCACCAGGCTAATGACCTTCTTACTTTTATCGAAAGTACCATAGTCTGTGTTTATATCGTCTGATGTAATCCATTCCATTTGGCAAGAATCAGAGGCTGCAGAAGCCTTGAGTGGAATTGTGCATACTCCTCCATGTCGAATGTTGACACCATCAAACCCATCACTCGCATTGCTGCATGAATGGATATTGTTTGACTGTGTAGCAAGTCTTGAATCCTTGACTGAACCTTGGATATCTTGTTCCGAGGTAAAAATACTCACTGCAGACCTGAATACAGTACAGCCCCCGAGTGAATCATCAGTTGGGACGGAACTAGAGACGGTTTTGCCCAATTTATGAGCCACCCGTGTCTCTGCAGACATGTTATTGTCTGTTGGAGATGACATAGGAGCAATTCCTGTGACTGTGTCAGGATTAAAAGATCGTCGAGGTATGGAAAAATTCTTATCCCCTGCTGGCGGAGATAAGCTGCCTTAACCTCCATAATCTTGGTAAATACTCTGGGGGCTGTGGCTAACCCAAAAGATAGAGCCTGGAACTGAAAATGCTGTTGGAGGATAGCAAACCTGAGATAACACCGATGAGACAGTACTATAGGAACATGTAGGTAAGCATCCTGTAAATCCTTTATATCCAGGGATACAATTTAATCCCCTAGCTCAATGGCCAAGACTATGGAATGTAACGTCTCCATGTGAAACCGAGGTACCCAAATGTATTTGTTTAGCATTTTGAGATTGAGAATGGGCCGAAATGACCCATTTTGCTTCTGAACCAAAAACAGGTTGGAGTAAAAACCCTGTCCTCGTTGTGCAGGGGGAACTGGAATTACTACTCCTGACTGAAGCAATTTCTGAACTGCTTCTTGCTAAGCCCCGGCCTTCGTCTCTACCTGAGACGGGCTGGTACAAAAAAACCTTCGAGGAGGATGCTTCTTGAAGGGGAAAGCATAACCTAGAGATACTGCTTCCTGCACCCAGGCATCTGTTGTAGACTGCTGCCAGATCTGTGCAAACTGAAGAAGCCAGCCCCCTACCCTGGGGTCCCCCAGGAGGATGCCCGCACCATCAGGCTTATGGCTTGTCTCATGATTTGGAAGCTGGCCCTCTAGTAGCCCAATGCTTTTTTGACTTACCAGACTTGTTGTATTAGGGCTGCTTGCGATCCCTTTTCCCCCCTATCTTTTCCTTGAGACCGAAAGGGCTGTAAAGCCGGAACTTTAGGTTTGAAGTTGTATGTGAAAGGAAACTTGACCTTTTTGGAGTCTGCTTCTGACTCCAGAATATCTGTCAATTCTTTGCCAAAAAGAATATTTCCAGAAAAAGGCAAAGATTCCAAAACCTTCTTAGATTCTGAATCAGCTTTACACGTACGTAACCGAACTGCTCTCCAGGGCATCAGCTATTGTTGAAGCTGATGCCCTGGAGATAATAGTGCCCATATCTAATGCTGATTCTTCCAAGAATATTGCAGCCTGTTTTATATGAGCTATATGGGATTTTTGCTCTCTAGAAGCTACAGAAAAATCCCCCTCCAATGTATCAGCCCAGACATTAACTGCCTTTGCCATCCAAGCTAAGCCATGGCTGGCCTCATGACTGTCCAGACAGGGAAAATATGTTTTTTAGAAACCAATCCACTCTCCTATCCGTGACATAATTTAATGATGTTGAAGGCAAAAATAATATAGATTTTCGCACTGATTGAATCACATGTGTATCAACTTTAGGCGCCACCTCCCTTTTTAAACAATCCCCAGCTGGAAGAGGATAACTGGAATCCCATTTTTTTGGAATTATAAACTTCTTCCATGATTTCCGTCAGCTGATCTGACCCTGGAAACTCGATTTTAACTGTTTTGGGACGTTTAAACACAGGTGCCTTGGTTTTTAACACAGGCTCTGCTGAATCCTCTAAGGATAGAATGGCTTTCATTGCGTTAATTAACTCAGCTAAATCCACTGAGCTGAGACCTTCTTCCTCCTCTTCGTATGGCGAAGTAGAATTAATTGAGCTTTCATCTTCCGATGAATCCTCCTCTGTCTCATGTGTAGCCTGTGAAGGTGAAGATTTACTTACCATCGGTTTATCAGCTTGTCTCTTTTGAGAAGCTGCTGGTGGAAGTGATATACCCTAGGTAGGGCTGCATGTATGGGTTAATAGTGTAACCTATTCCTGGTACAGAAGCTGTAGGAATTATCCATTCAGCTATACTGGATAAGGTCTGTGCAAACATAGCCCAAGGTGGATCCATCTGTACCTGACATTGTACAGGGATCTGCCTTGTACTTTGCTGAAAACTAAAACAATTTGCACATAAACCATCCTGAACCAGATCCTGAGAGGATAATACAGTTTTGCAAGACAAACATGATATGAGTGTTGGTGTTGCAGTGAGTGTACCTCACCTTTGCCGCTCTTAGACATGATAAATAATCAGCACTTTCACAGTGTACTACACAATTTGTGACTGTAATCACTTTAAAGTTTCTAAAGTGACATACAATCTGACCCTACCCATGCACAAGCATTGAGGATCAGAAAAACAAACTGACAGACATATAGTAAAGTCAGCAATCACACTAGCAGTCAGTCACATGTTATACATTAGTATCAGTGCCGTTTCTTGCGGCGGGCGAGCCGTGCAACCGCACGGGGCGCCCGCCGCGGCACTTTGCAGGTCCCGGTTTCCCTGTTCTCCGTCTTTCCGAGTACTCTTGCTCGGGGGGCGGAGTTTCGCGGAATGACGCGGTTGCGTTGTGACGTCACGACGCAACCGCGTCATTCCGCGAAACTCTGCCCCCCGAGCAGGAGTACTCGAGAAGACAGAGTAGGGCTGGAAGGAGGAGGCGCGAGGAAGCTGGAAGGAGGAGGTGCGACGAGGAAGGAGAGACGGCCAACCCGAAGAGCGGGAAGATCCTTCATTCTTGTCTGCTGAATGTGTAATTGGGGACACTTGCCTGCTGCACTGTGTAATTGGGGACACTTGTCTGCTGCACTGTGTAATTGGGGACACTTGCCTGCTGCACTGTCTAATTGGGGACACTTGCCTGCTGCACTGTCTAATTGGGGACACTTGCCTGCTGCACTGTCTAATTGGGGACACTTGCCTGCTGCACTGTCTAATTGGGGACACTTGCCTGCTGCACTGTCTAATTGGGGACACTTGCCTGCTGCACTGTGTAATTGGGGACACTTTCCTGCCATAATGTGTAAAATGGGGACTCTTGCCTGCCGCAATGTGTAAAATGGGGACTCTTGCCTGCCGCAATGTGTAAAATGGGGACTCTTGCCTGCCGCAATATGTAAAATGGGGACTCTTGCCTGCCGTAATGTGTAAAATGGGGACTCTTGCCTGCCTACTGTGTAAAATGGGGACTCTTGCCTGCCTACTGTGTAAAATGGGGACATGTGCCTGCGTAATGTGTAAAATGGGGACTCTTGCCTGCCGTAGTGTGTAAAATGGGGTCTTTTTTTTTCTTTTTTCCCTGTGGTGGCCGTGATATCAGATGAGGCCACGGCCATTTTAATGAGACCACGCCCATTTTAATGAGGCCACATCTTAGGGGGGGGGGGGGGCGCATTTTTACATCTCGCACTGGGAGCCAAATTGCCTAGAAACAGCCCTGATTAGTATAATTAGTAATATGAGCACATCATCAACTACAAACACATTTTTAAGTATGTAGGAGAACATATTACTGATCATGTTTGAATGGATCTAACATATTCAGACACAAAGCGAAAGAAACAACAGTAAATGTATACAGACTCATATGCAATAGACACTTATCTATTTGTACTCACAAGGTAGATAGAGATTTAGTGCTGTTTAAACCGTACTCAGTAGAGTAGGATACAGGGAGACCCACCTCGCTTCCAGGATTGATCAATATGTTAGTGAACGCTGAGTCGATCCAAACGCTACTAGTGTACACTGCCGCTCCATGAACCTATAGTGAACACAGATGCTCAGTGAACACAGATGCACCCGTCACACAGCCGCCTATGCTGCGACCGGGTCCCCTCGTGCACAACGTCTGGGACGGAAGCGAGGAAACAGTTCATGGCGGGAGACTCGGAGGAAACTGGTCATGAACCGGGGGGAAGGGCAACCCTGAGAGCGTCTGCCTCCCCTGCTGACATCAACCCTAGGGATCACGGCCTTATGCTATTCCTGGAGCCTCTGATCCCTAAGGCCTAGCGCTGGTGCACCCTCCTCCCAAAACAGTCCGGCTGTGTCCGTATTCCATCTAGCTAAGCGGAACCGATGCCTTACCTTCTCCCCATGCTCCGGCCACAGCCTGGTAACGTCTGCTGGACCTGCTAGTATATCTGACACAGACGCCTGCCGATACAGCACTGTACTTGTGGGTAAGCGTTGTCGCGACCTAGCGAAGAGTTGTTGGAGTGGCTCTTTCTAATATACGTATAGGACGCTGTTTAGAAAGATCACTCAAAAAACTAGTAAGACTATGAAAATAAAATGCTTAGGGCTGCAAAAAAGCAGCAGCCCTCTGACCATGGTCCGGCTCCTGCCGCACCAAACAAAAAACTGATTTGCCTGAGCCAAGATGCGGGGATATATGGACGGGCCCGTTGCATGCTGGGAGGCCGGAAAACTTTGATCGATCGGTGCCAATCCGCTGTCACTTTATCATATCCCATTGTTATCCTGTGGATGACCTGTGGACCCTGCCGGAGAACTACTGAGGAGGAAAGGGATTTAGGAGTTACGGGTGGTCAATCCGAGTTGATCGCTAGCTGCTTTCGTTCGCAGCGCAGCGATCAGGCAAAAAAAAGGCAGTTCTGTTCATGCGTATGCGGCGCAATGCGCATGCGTGTCGTACTCTTACAACGAATGATGTAGTTTCACACAGGGTCTAGCGAAGCTTTTCAGTCGCACTGCTGACCGCAGAGTGATTGACAGGAAGTGGGTGTTTCTGGGTGTCAACTTACCGTTTTCAGGGAGTGAGTGAAAAAAAGCAGGCGTGCCAGATAAAAACGCAAGCGTGCCTGGGGAAACGCAGGCGTGGCTGGGAGACTGCAGGGCGTGTTCGTGACGTCAAAACAGGAACTAAATAGTCTGCAGTGATCGCAAGCTAGGAGTAGGTCTAGAGCTACTCTGAAGCTGAACAAAATTATTTTGTAGCCACTCTGCGATCCTTTCGTTCGCACTTCTGCTAAGCTACGATACACTCCCAGAGGGCGGCGGCTTAGCTTTTGCACGGCTGCTAAAAGCAGCTAGCGAGCGAACAACTCGGAATGAGGGCCACTATTTCAAGTGACTTAAAGGCAGGAAAGCAATGCAACAAAACAATAAGAAAGGCAAGTCAAATGCTTGGTTGCATAGGGAGAGGAATCAGTAGCAGGAAAAAAGAAGTAATAATGCCACTGTACAGGTCATTGGTGCGGCCCCATACAGGCACGAGGAGGCCACAGACACTACTGAGCCTCATTTTGACTTGTTTTAAGGACATTACATCAAAGTTGGATCAGCCTGTAGTGTGTTTTTCCACTTTAATTTTGAGGGTGACTCCAAATCCAGACCTCCATGGGTTAATAAATTTGATTTCCATTGATAATTTTTGTGTGATTTTGTTGTCCGCACATTCAACTATGTAAAGAACAAAGTATTTAATAAGAATATTTCATTCATTCAGATCTAGGATGTGTTATTTTAGTGTTCCCTTTATTTTTTTGAGCAGTGTAAATACATTAGAGAGTGTACAAAGAAGAGCAACTAAAATGGTGCATGGCCTACATCACAAAACTTACCTTGAAAGGCTAAAAGATCTTAACATGTATAGTTTGGAGGAGATAAGGGAAAGGGGTGACATGATAAAAACTTTCAAACATACCAAGGGTCTTAATAAAGTTCAGGAGGGAACAGTCTTCAAAGTAAGAGAAGTATTAGAACTCGAGGACACTGAAATTGGAGGGAGGCAGGTTCAGGGGAAACTTAAGGAAAAATTACTTCACAGAAAGGGTAGTGGATAAGTGGAATAGCCTCCCATCAGAGGTGGTAGAGGCTAAGATGGCAGAGCAATTTAAACATGCTTGGGACAGGCATATGAATATCCTTACAAAGAATTAAGGTTCAAAAAGGGTTGAGATTACTTAAAGGATAAAAAAAAGGGGCAGACTAGATGGGCCAAGTGGTTCTTATCAGTTTTTTTTGCCTGATCGCTGCGCTGCCGTAAAATTCTATGTTTCTATGTTTAATGTCATAACATTGTTTTCATTTCGCAATCGTCCCTAGTTCTAAAACTTCTACCTCTAATATCTAACTCTACCTTATAAACCCTAATTCCACCTCTACAAAAAATGGTAAATCAATAATATTTAAACATATTTAAGGGTAAAGTTTATACTAAATTCATTGCATACAAACACATCATATACTTGAAAGAAAAGATGTTTCCCAGCGCTAAAAAACTATAGAGTGAGTCTAAAATAATTTTAAATTATTTTAGACTCACTCTATAGTTTTTTAGCGCTGGGAGACATCTTTTCTTTTGTGTATAGTCCTATAATTAGGGAGGATAGTGGAATCCTCCCTACTCTCCATAGCAGCTTGAAGTCATTGAGTGAGGCAGAAAAGCGCAGTCCTCAACTTTCCCTTATTCCACATCATATACTTGATCTGGCCAAACATCTGGTTGGTGCACATAAAGCTTATGACTCTTGCAGTTAGGTTTATGTACTCCAGTTGTTGAAATTCTGTTTTTACAGCTGGTGAGATTGGTGTTTTTCTTAGGAAATTAAGTAGTTCTCAATGATTTCATCTCATCAGTAGCTATACTGTTTTGCTAAAAGGTGTGGGATAACCTATTGGGCGCTGGAAAGGGAATGGGCAGCCTTGGGTACACCTCTGGGGTTTTCCTCTACCCCCAAAAAATAGAACAAGAATAAAAGTGTGAGGTGGTGTAACCGGGGCGCCCTCTTTCCGTGGTCGTGTGGGAAGACCAAAGCAATGGTCACCTTATTCAATAAATAATGAACATAATATAGATATGCTGATATAAATTCCAATGAGTTTCGGTAAAATTCATACAAATTTAATACAATAAACATTCACATACATAAACAATTACTAAAAGCATACCATAAAGGTAAGCTAGGAGCCACAGGTGTTAAATGAGGCAGGGTGGTCAAAGATATACCCTGCTCTGGCTCCTAGGCTTACTGATGGGTCACTAACCCCTGGATAGGTGATGGTAAATATTCAAAACCGCTCAAATCGCAATTCAAAAATGTTGGAAAGCATACCGGAGAGGTAGCTAAGGAACCGCAGGTGTTATAACAAGCAGGGTGGTCCAGACTTCACCCTGCTCTGGCTCCCAAGCTGACCACAGGTCGATGTCCAATAAATGAAAGGTTCGAGTTCTTGATGGATCCAATACCAACGCGTTTCGAGATCTGTAATCTCTTCCTCAGGGCTTGATCAAGCCCTGAGGAGGAGATTACAGATCTCGAAACGCGTTGGTATTGGATCCATCAAGAACTCGAACCTTTCATTTATTGGACATCGACCTGTGGTCAGCTTGGGAGCCAGAGCAGGGTGAAGTCTGGACCACCCTGCTTGTTATAACACCTGCGGCTCCTTAGCTACCTCTCCGGTATGCTTTCCAACATTTTTGAATTGCGATTTGAGCTGTTTTGAATATTTACCATCACCTATCCAGGGGTTAGTGACCCATCAGTAAGCCTAGGAGCCAGAGCAGGGTATATCTTTGACCACCCTGCCTCATTTAACACCTGTGGCTCCTAGCTTACCTTTATGGTATGCTTTTAGTAATTGTTTATGTATGTGAATGTTTATTGTATTAAATTTGTATGAATTTTACCGAAACTCATTGGAATTTATATCAGCATATCTATATTATGTTCATTTTTTATTGAATAAGGTGACCATTGCTTTGGTCTTCCCACACGACCACGGAAAGAGGGCGCCCCGGTTACACCACCTCACACTTTTATTCTAGTAGCTATACTGTGCTACAGGTCAATCACTAGTAGCTGTTTGGTATGACTCGGTGAGCAGTAAGAAGTAGTCACTGAGGCAAATATTATGGAGCTGTTTATTCTAAACCAGATGTTTAACCACTTAACTGACACCAACGTATGTGATACGACCGAACCCTAGGGTGCCTCACCTGGCCAGGTCATATCACACGTGTAGGTGCTGCCACGGTGGTATGTTTAGATGCAATTAAAATGTGTGCTCCAATATTCAGAGCATGCTCAGTGCAGATTTACACTAGGTACACTCCCTTAAGGCTGGCCATAAATTAGATATCGGATACGAATGTAAGATTTCAACGCGTCATATGATGAATTGTGTGCACATCGTATGTGTTTTCGGTGGGCTTACGTTGCGATGTGCGTCCCCGTTGGTCGAATGTCGCATCAAATGCAACATATTACAATGGTGCATACGATCAGTGTCCTTTTAAATGACTTTTTATTTTTAGTGTTCACGTGCTAGGTGAGGCATACGATAGATCGTATGATTCATCTTATGCAAAAAATCAAAAACAAATCATTTACGATGGGTTCCACAGGGGATTGTAGGGAAATCGTATGAGGAATGGATTCGGATGCTGGTCGTCCTAATGTATGTCCAGCTTTAGCAAATGTTTTGTTTTAGTAAAAGGAGCCTGGTCTGTGCAGGACATGGTAGCCACATGGATACAGCTGTTTTAGGGAACATGAGAAGTAGATTGGGTCAGGAGTATACGGGTGTGTGTGCGTGTATATATGGGTGCAAAGGAGTAGCATGAGAAACGATTAAAGGGAAAGGAACATTGGAAAAACTATAGATGGAGCAGAAACAGGAGACGACAAAGTCTTGGGAGTATCCATCACAGTGGTAGAGACCAAAGGCTGTAGCAAAATGACATAACTTTTTTAATAGTTTGTTTTAGTACTATAGATTTAAAAAAAAAAGTAAAACACAAAAAATCCTGCTGATTAATTATACAGGTGCCCCTTTAGCTGCCATTTTCTAGAATTGATGTTTCAAATGATTCTGCTGCCTGGTTTTAGTAAGTGATTGAGGCATCACATAAGATGGGAACAGGAAGATTTGAAAACAGGGGTTTAAGGAACAGAAGCTGCGCAGTGCAGATGATTTAGTGGCATCAGTATGATAAACAAATACCAAAAAGAAAAAAAAAAATTATGAAAATGTTCACCTTTAATAAAATCAAACCATTTCTAAGTGATAAGTTACGTTTAACTAACATCTGTCCCTTTTCATGCACCACTTTATTTATGAACATTTCTGTTGTATGGGTGAGTTAGGTTCAGGCAACCATTCTTTTGATTACCAGTCCATGAGTCAAGTCATAGGATGAGTGGCCCACTGGGGGAATGCAGTGGTAGGGCCCATACATATGGGTGTGGCCAGAGAGATGTGCAGTGAACTAAATGGCTCAGGAGGCACTGGCTAGCACCAGAGCAAGATTTACACACAATATATGAGCCCAAGGGTACATGTGGGCATTATACACAGGTGCAGCAGTATATAGTCCTGGAAATTTGGTGATTTTTTGATCAGAGATGTGCAGAAAAGATAGGAGGGGAGGCAGAGCCTCACCTGTCATAGACTTTTTACTCCAGAGTTTTTGCTATAAAAATAATGCAAAGAAGATATTTTAAACAAATTCTTTGTATTTTTCATATACTTTATACAGTCAAAACTCCTGCTCAAAAGATAGTATGACAGGAAAGGCTCTCCCTCACCTGCCTCACCCCACCGCATGTCACTGCCAGACACCAGAGGGGCTGGCCTAACCAATAGAGAATGCATTGTCTCGGCCCCTTGATAATTGTTATATCTATATATAGTGAAAATATGAAAGAAAGTGTGGGCGCTAGTAAAATTACTTGGAGACACTTCAAAAACTACTACACAGTTACTTGTGGGTATTTGCTAGTAAATTACACCTAATCCCCGGACTGCAGCTGCTTAAATTGAGTTTGCTAAATCTCAATATTATACAGGAAAAAAGAGGAGTTTAAAGAAGCGCCATCCATAGGCGCTTCTTTAAACTCCTCTTTTTTTTCTATATATAGTGGCGTAGCAACATTCTCTGCAGACCCCGTGGTGGCTTGGATGCGCTGGGTGGCTTGTAGGCGCTGGGGGTACTGTGCGAACAACTGTCACTGCAGCAGAGAGGAGCCACCGGCCTAAGGAGCAGCACGTGGGAGGGATGTCCCTCCCAAAATGGCTGCTGCCTCAGAAGAAACAGTTACCAAGGATGCTAGAGGAGGCGGCTGACATTTTGATTTTGGGAGGAACATTTCCAATAGCATGAAGGGGTCAGGAGCGAACAGCAGCCCCCGCCGGGACCACAGACCCGTGGTGTGGGGGTGGGGGAATGGGGAGAAAATCCCCTGACAACGAGCAGGTACCTTGGTGAGAGCAAGGAGTTGCAAAATTTGTAATTACGCCACAGTATATACTGGTAGTCCATGCATGATAATGTGCCAGATTAATAACAGCAATGCACTGTAGAAAATACACCATAGTCCTGTGCAGTATAATGTAACATATGTATAATTCAAGTGCACAGTCTGGAACCTGATCCCTAAGGTAGCAGGTCCCACTGGGAATTTCCCCTGTACCCCTGTGGGCCAGTCCAACTCTGGCAGGAGTCATGTGGATGTATGCCATCAGGATTCTAGTTTAATTTATTTATAGATTTTATACTTGAAAAAAAGGTATTAACCAGTTACAGTAAATGCTTTGGCAACAACCACATAGCAGTATCAGTAATTCAAGTAAAAATAATTGTTACTAGTACTCCTAGAAATAAACAAAGAAAACAGATAAGATGCCTGTATGTTCACCTCCTTTACACAGACTACACCCCCCCCCCTCCCTCCCCTCACATCACCTTGGTTTTATCATGTACATTCTATAACATGATCACTAGGATCTGTTTGGGTGCCACCTGCCCTCTTTAGAAGGTTTGGTACATCTCCCCACAAAGCCTTACCTGGAGGAGTTTCTGCACATGCTGTACACAACAGATACCACCAGTCAAGAACCAAATACAGTGGGAACCTGCTGCTGGAGCCTGAGGGTCCCAAGATTACTTATGGCCCTACAGAAATACATTGGGGTTGCAAGAGCAAAAGTGGGGACAGGCTTAGAGCAGAGCCCATTGGCCGAAATAATAATGTTTTTTTCCATTGACCATGAAGGACTAGGCCATCAGTTCAAGGCATTCAATATGGGAGCACGCCAGGGGGAATGTAAGTGACTCTGGGGCAGTTGTACTATGAAGTGGAGAGCTACAGTACCAACTAGGGAAGCCAATCCCGGGATCAGGATCGGCGGGATCCCGGGATTTAGGCCAAAAAATTCTTTCAATCAAGGGGATTTTGGGATTTACCTGTCCCATTGTTTTTTTTAATGCCGGGCAGCGTTGAGCATCCTCAGGAGGTTCAGAGGCTGCTTGACTCCCTCCTCCCGGCTCTCCCTGCCACCGGCAGTGTGTACTGCGCAGTGTCACATGATGTCAGAGGTCACTCTGCACAGTCTGACACCAGCCACGCGTGGCCCGGACCACACCTTGCCGCCCACAGCCTTCCCATGATAGTAAATCTGACGCCAGATGTCCATGCCGCACCTCACAGCCCTCGAGCCCGGCTCCCACCCACAATGGTATTTGTGTGGGCTGGGCCAGGTTAGGCGGGTCTTCAACCCAATCAAGGGATTGACCTTTTTTCAATCCAGATACCCAGGATTGAAAAAAAAAAAGCCTGAGATTGACCTCCCTAGTACCAGCCAATCAGCTTATATAACTGAGTTTACAATCTATATTCCCTGCCACATGAACACACATACACATTAGGTTAAATAATTTGTCAGAAGCCAATTAACCTATCAGTATGTTTGTGGATGGAAACTGGAGCACCTGGAAAAAAAAACACGCAAGTACAGGAGAATTGACTAACTCCACACAGATAGTGTCTTGCTCTGGAATTGAGCTCATGAACTCTTTGAACTACGAGGCAGTAATGCTAACCACTGCACCAATTGTGCTGCCCATTATGATAATATTGTGAAGATTTAATGACATTGAATAAGAACCAATAAAATATATTTGTGAATAATTTAGATGTTTATTGGCCACTGACTTTATCTGGTTTGGATAAATGCATCTGGGTCGGCAAGCCAAGGACAGAAGAAAATTATCTTATCTCCTTCAATCATCCTTATTGCCTGTGGGTTAGTACAAGGTGAGAAAGCCAGGTATGAAGCCAAGATACTGAAATGATCCACAGAGATCTGATAGGGAGCTGATAACTAGACAGTACTGACCAGCTTATCAACATTCAACTGAGTAGATAGCAAATTCTCAGTTCTGGAAAGGGGCAAAGTGTGACAGAAACCCGAGACAGAAAGCACGCATTTAGAGGCGGTGGATGAAAAAAAAAAGGAAATACCTGGGGAAATTAAATTCTGTGGCTCATACATTCACAAATGACATGCAGCATGGTCATCATAGTCATGTATAAAGAGACGCTGGATTGCCCTGGTTGATTATAATTATGGCTGATGGTGTTCTAAGCATATATGCTTTCATAAGGACTTGCACAGATCAGGGTCCCTTGATGACAGGCTGCACGCCTAAATGTTTTGATAAAAATATGAACAAAATTCCCATGCTTTTATTTGCTAGATACAAATGGATGATCACTCAGTGGAGGAATGTAATATGGTCAGAACATCCTTCACTATGGGGGGTATTCAGACCCGACCACAATTGCGGCCCGCAGCGCAGTTTGCCAGTGGCCGCACAGTGCGTAGCCATACACATTGGGATCGCATCCCCGATGGATGTGAGCGCAATGTGATTAACAGGCGAGGCCGCTGCGGGGGCGGAGGCTCGGTGTTGCGGTGCGGGGCCACAAAAAAAGGGGTGGGCCGAGTTAATTTTCGGGGGGCTGCGGGACGTCACACGCAGCCACTCCGAAAAAAATTGCCAGAGGTCAACCTTAGATCCGATACGTTCGCAATTAGATTGGGGACACATTGGGAGACGTCTTACACATGCTGGGCAGCCCTCAACATGTGCAGAGATTAATGCAGATATGGCTACGTACATCTCTGAATAACTTCCTACAAACAGATAGAGATAGATGAGTAGATAGATATAAATGGTTTCATTATCATTACAATGATGTTATTAATTTCGCACCAGTTTGTTAATGGACCTCCTATTTACATGTAGTACAGGTTGATGTCCAAGACCATACTATTTGACACCAAATAACCTAATTTAAATGTATAAAATATGGTATGTTTCGCCTTCCACACATTCTTACTCTCCTTTCTTACTTAGCTGTGGAGGCAGGCGGCTACCCGCCATGTTTTTGGTTATAGCATTAAAACGCCGCTGGCATGCCCCCTCCCACCCCACAACCGCCTCTGCCTATCAGGCAGAGGTGATCGCACCAGTGAAATGCTTTCGCACAGTGCGCACTCCACATAGGGCTTCAGGCTGCGATCGCTGCCGTTGCAGTGATCGGGTCTGAATTAGGCCCTAGGTTAGCAGAATTGTTTGCAAGATTGTTCCATACTTTTAGTGTCACCTAGACACTTATGATAATGTGAGACATTTCTGGTAATTATTCCTTTTGTTTTATAATACATTATTTGCCTAATAATATGTCCTTTTTGCATTCATTGTTTTTGTGTATCTTTTAAGCATTGTATTTTCTCATATTAAATGCCACTTAATAAGCTTGGTCTCTGAGATTCTTATCAGATCCATTTGCCTGTGGACATCAATAAACCAATGCCACATATCTGTACTAGAGGTTATTATTTTCGGTAAGACTAACTGGGACTGACTTAAATTCTACTTGTATTTAAAAGGGAATACTTCCTATGTGGAGTGAGTAGCTCCGGGAAAATACCTTTGTAGGTAGAATTTGGAACAGCAAGTGTGTGAGATAATGGGGAGTGGTTGTATTTTTTTATTAACTCTGGGCCTAATTCGGAGTTGATCGCAGCAGCAAATTTGTTAGCAGTTGGGCAAAACCATGGGGGTCATTCCGAGTTCGCTCGTTATTTTTTTCTCGCAACGGAGCGATTAGTCTCTAATGCGCATGCGCAATGTCCGCAGTGCGACTGCGCCAAGTAAATTTACTATGCAGTTAGGTTTTTTACTCACGGCATTACGAGGTTTTTTCTTCGTTCTGGTGATCGTAATGTGATTGACAGGAAGTGGGTGTTTCTGGGCGGAAACTGGCCGTTTTATGGGAGTGTGTGAAAAAATGCTACCGTTTCTGGGAAAAACGCGGGACTGGCTGGAGAAACGGAGGAGTGTCTGGGCGAACGCTGGGTGTGTTTGTGACGTCAAACCAGGAACGACAAGCACTGAACTGATCGCACTGGCAGAGTAAGTTTCGAGCTACTCAGAAACTGCTAAGAAGTGTCTATTCGCAATTCTGCTAATCTTTCGTTCGCAATTTTGAGAAGCTAAGATTCACTCCCAGTAGGCGGCGGCTTAGCGTGTGCAAAGCTGCTAAAAGCAGCTTGCGAGCGAACAACTCGGAATGACCACCCATGTGCACTGCAGGGGGGGACAGATATAACATGTGCAGAGAGAGTTAGATTTGGGTGGGGTGTGTTCAAACTGAAATCTAAATTGCGGTGTAAAACTAAAGCAGCCAGTATTTACCCTGCACAGAAACAAAATAACCCACCCAAATCTAACTCTCTCTGCAAATGTTATATCTGCCCCCCCCCCTGCAGTGCACATGGTTTTGCCCAATTGCTAACAAACTTGCTGCTGCGATCAACTCAGAATTACCCCCTCTGTTCAAACTTTCACACAAGCTCAAGTGAGTGTTCATGGTGACAAGTTATTGACTGTGGTTAGAGACTGGAATCTCTCCGAACCAGATCCATGACACCCTATATAAATATATCATTCTATGGTCACAGTCCAATACAGGTGGGTGTTAAATATCTACCTCAGTTCTAGAACATATATAGAAAAGCACCATTCATCAAGACCATGAGCCAAGGACCATGGAGCACTGGAGAATGAGAGGATTGTTGTCAATAACCAAATGAGAAGCGTGCACAGGCCTAGAACCAGAAGTAGAGGCTTACTGAGAGTGAGGTAGGATTATTCGAATGCTGGAAAATGACAACTGGTTGATCCCTACTATGGAACTGGCATTACTGCTTCTAGGGTGGTCTCTTACAACCTGTATGCACTCCTGTGCCAGCACAAGGCACTACACAAATTGACCAACCCAAGATGGTTGTAATACAAAGAAACTGGTAATACACTAGGGAGGCGGAGACATGGAAAGACAGTGTGCTCCATTTCAGTGGAGGAATTTCTCCCTACTGCATGGGACATCATCAAAATTCAGGTCAAAAACAGGACTCTTACATTCTTTTCGATGGCCACGCAGACTTGAATGATACCCCTTGTCACATATGAATTGATACTGAAACTACCATTCCACATGTGATGAGCGGCTCCAGAGATTTGGGCAAAGCGAATGACCCTCTGGGATTTGGGGGAAATTTATTAGAAAACAAATTGTGGACGGAGAAGCAAATTCAGTGTTCTACTAGAAGACCACCTACTGGATCAAAGCATCTCCGGTGTGTGCCAGCCTCACCCTGCGAAACAACCACTGCCTTCCTTCCTTCCAGGGGAGCAAGGGAAAGAGTAGTAGGGAGAAATAACGCTGGGGGGGGGGGGGGGGGAACATGCTGGTTGTCATCTTGAAGTCCTGGCGAGTCAGCAAAAGACTATCATGGACCATGCCAGAAAGTGAGGGGGGCTTTCTACCCTGACTACTTGAAATACAGCCTCATGAGCGGTCTGGTTAGTTATCCAGGTCCAATGGATAGAATAACATAAAAAAAAGATTTAAGTTAGAAGGGAAGATCAGTTAGGCATGCGTTTTACCTATAGTGGCCGGGATTCAATCCCGGGGATTTCAGGATTAGGAAGCTCCTTGTTTTTTCAATGCCGTGCAGCGTTGAGCCTCCTCAGGAGGCTCAGATGCTGCCCGGCTCCCCCTGCTGCAAGCTGTACGAACTGCGCAGCGTGACGTGAGGTCAGATGTCGCGCTGCACAGGCGTCTGCCACTCAGAACACAGCGCCTGCACTTTAAAGGAGATAGACCAACCCTCCAACCCATACAGATGAGGGTAAGATATGTGGACAGGGCGGGGGTTGACTGACATTGAAAAGGAACCAGAGGGAGGGACCATTAGAGTTTGGGTGTAATCAGTGTATTCACATGCTTGGCCCATTATTTAAAGAGCCTTTGGAAGGCTTGTGCCAAAAGGCTTGTGTCCATCCATTAATTCAAAGGATAGCTACAATTTAAACATAATTATGACGTTACACCGAAGGAAAACAATCAACCTACAATATGGACCACTGAAGGACTGCTTTCAAAACAAATGTGAGTCCAATTCCTCTACACATCAAACACCTCCAGTCTGAGTAACCTGGACACTTATGTCAAAGTCGAAAAATATTGTTATACATATCCCTTGTACTAACCCCTCATGCACATGCACGCTGCTCGTGCACCCGGTCCCCCGTGCGTACACATATCCGCAAGTTGCGTAAGAGACGCTCCGGCGACTCGTGCGCATGATATGTGTATTTACGGCGGAGTTTGTGAGCGTGTAGCATGCAACTCGAACATAGCATATTTAACCCAAAGAGTGCATTTTGTAGATGTAGTTCCCCTAGACCATGACAGCGAGTATTGTTAGTTTAAACAGTTCCTGGACGGAGAGATTCGTCTTTGCATGATAGGAAGGGTCAGACAAAGGTTGGTAGGTGATGTCTAGTATCCACCTGTAGGGTATTTTAAGGGTAACATTCCGGTGTCAGTTAGGAAAAGATCGCTTGCTCCTGCGTATAGTTATGTACAACAGTAGAATATGAACATTAACTGTATTTGCTGTAAATTACACATGCGGCGGGAATCCAGAGGATACCTCCCACCAGAGCAGTTGGGGAAGGACATCGCCTACCTATTCAAATCCACCTATGACCTTTGCTGTAATGTAAGGACACATCCCTGTGTCCATTGAACAATGAGATTGTCACTCACCGCGGGCAGCGGCGGCCGCGCTTGTCTCTGCGGGTGACCTGGTCTGCCCGGCGCCTCTCTTCTCCCGGCGATCTCCGGTTCCAGCGGCGGGTCGGCGCGTTCCTCCGGCGGCTTCCCGGAGCGAGGGCGCCGCCATCATAGTGAGTTCAAGGAGGCGGAGCAGGACTGACGTCACCTGCCTGCTCCGCCAATCAGGCAAGGGCGGGGAATTCAAAACCAGACGCCGGGCAGAGATCCGGTGCCTGAGTATCTTCGTTTCTCCCGCAGAAGCTGTGATTCCAGAGCTCCCACGTTCCTAGCACCTCCGTGCCTCCAAGCACCTCCGTGCCTCCAAGCACCTCCGTGCCTCCAAGCACCCTGTGCCTCCAAGCACCTCCGTGCCTCCAAGCACCTCCGTGCCTCCAAGCACCCTGTGCCTCCAAGCACCTCCGTGTCTCCAAGCACCTCGTGCCTCCAAGCACCTCCGTGCCTCCAAGCATTCCGTGCCTCCAAGCACCTCTGTGCCTCCAAGCACCTCCGTGCCTCCAGCACTTCAGTGCCTCCAGTGCCTCAGCATTCAGTCTCACTGTGCTCTCGGCACCTGTGTGTCTCAGTACCTGTACTACCAGCACCTCAGTGCCTCCAACACCACAGTGCCTCCAACACCACAGTGCCTCCAACACCTCAGTACCTCAGTATTCAGTATTTCTACAAGTCTTGTCTTTCAGGAAACCTTCAAGAATTCTTCCGTGCTTCCTGCCTGCCGTCTTAATCCTGCATGAGGAAGACCTACATCCGGCCATCTCTACTGCGACCCAGTAGCGGTTCCTCTTCCCGGTCATCGGAAGAAGCCCCGAGTCCACAACACTCCCAAATCAGGTCAGTGACAGTATACTCAGGCCAGATGGACCCGGGGAATCGGAACACGGACTCAAGTGCCATCCAGAATCTGGCTTCCCGAGTACAAAGTCAGGAAGCGGCGCAAGGCCAGGTGATGCAGTACCTCCAGCAGTTGTCCGGGCGTCTGGATCAGATTCAGGCGTCTCTAGCCTCTGTAATTCCGGCACCTGTTCCAGTAGTCGCACCAGTTGCCGTTGCCAGCAATGTTCAACCATCGGCCGGTATCACCCCACGCCTTCAGCTGCCTACTCCGTCCCGCTATAATGGGAATCCTAAAAATTGTCGCGGTTTCTTAAACCAATGCGAGGTACATTTCGAGCTACTTGCACACAACTTTCCTACCGACCGGTCCAAGGTAGCATATATTATTTCTCTGCTGGAAGGGTCTGCCTTGGATTGGGTGTCTCCATTATGGGAACGATCTGATCCCATGGTTTCCAACTATACCAACTTCATCACGTCCTTTCGAAGAATTTTCGACGAACCCGGCAGAATGACCACTGCTTCTTCCGACTTGCTCCGTGTTCGACAGGGCGCCCGTTACGTGGGTCAGTACGTGGTTCATTTCCAGACCATTGCCTCCGAACTACGCTGGAATAATGATGCTCTGAGAGCTGCCTTCTGGAACGGTCTTTCCGACCGGCTGAAAGATGAGCTGGTTACTAGAGATCTGCCGGATCCATTAGAAGATTTGATTTGCATCAAGGTGGATCTTCGGATGCAGGAGCGTGGAAGAGAACGGAGCCGTTCGGATCGTTCCAGGTTCCGGAATCCTACTCCTAGACCGGTGGCCTCACCTAGCTCGGACGAGCCCATGCAAATTAACCGATCCCGACTGTCTCCGGAAGAACGACAGCGTCGTCGTGAGGGTAAACTCTGCCTTTACTGTGGAGCCGCAGATCATTTTCTTAAATCTTGTAAATCCCGTCCGGGAAACGGGCAGGCCTAGCTTGTTCCGGAGGAGTCAAGCTGGGAGTTACGACAAAAGCTTCTCCAACTTCGGACTGTTTGCTTCCTGTAACTCTAGTCTCCGATTCAGTCTCCAAGTCTTGTGAAGCCCTGTTGGATTCCGGGGCTGCGGGGAACTTCGTATCTTCCTTCTGTGCCCAAAGCTTGGGTTTAAAGTTACGGCCTATCGAGCGGCCAATTTCACTGACGGCTATCAACGGGACTAGAATTTCCAAAGGTCTTATAATGTGGCGCACGGGGCCAGTTAAGCTGCAGGTCGGGGCTCTACATCAGGAAGGTCTGGAACTCTTGGTAATCCCAGAAATGCACCATGATCTGGTTCTTGGAATGCCTTGGCTAAAAAGTCATAATCCCCACATCGACTGGAAGTCTTCACAAATTCTGTCCTGGAGTTCCTTTTGTCACACTAATTGTCTCACTCCTGTTTGCCCGCTCCGTGTCTCCTCCAAGACGGATGAAGAGCACATTCCGGAGGCGTATCAAGGGTACAAGGACGTATTTTCGGAACAAGCAGCTGATCTGTTACCACCTCATAGGCCTTGGGACTGCCCTATTGACCTTGTCCCAGGGAAGACGCCACCCCGTGGTCGCACATATCCTCTGTCACTTCCCGAGACTCAAGCTATGTCGGAGTATATTAAGTCCAATCTGCTCAAGGGATTTATTCGCCCCTCTTCCTCCCCTGCTGGAGCGGGCTTCTTTTTCGTGAAGAAAAAGGACGGGGGGTTGAGACCATGCATCGACTACCGCGGCTTAAACGATATTACTATCAAGAATAAATACCCCTTGCCACTAATCACAGAGTTATTTGATAGGGTTCGTGGTGCCCGCATTTTTTCCAAACTCGACTTGAGGGGAGCTTATAATCTTATACGCATCCGAGAAGGGGATGAATGGAAGACTGCCTTCAATACCCGAGATGGGCATTACGAATACTTGGTGATGCCGTTCGGTCTCAGTAATGCTCCCGCTGTTTTCCAGGGATTTGTCAATGAAATCTTTCGTGACATGTTATATCAGAGTGTTGTGGTATATTTGGACGACATACTGATCTTTTCCAAGAATCTTGTCGAACACAGGACTCAAGTCAAAGAGGTGCTCCACCGTTTACGAGAGAATCATCTCTATGCCAAGCTTTCCAAATGTACCTTTGAAGTAACATCAATTCCGTTCCTCGGTTATATCATCTCGGGGACGGAGCTTCGCATGGATCCGGAAAAGCTGTCTGCCATTCGTGACTGGACTCAGCCTCTTTCGTTGAAAGCAATACAAAGGTTTCTGGGCTTTGCGAACTACTACAGGAAATTCATTAGGGGTTTCTCCACCATTGTTGCGCCCATTACTGCCCTGACGAGAAGGGGTTCTAATCCAAGTTTGTGGCCTCCGGAAGCCATTGAGGCTTTTTCCCACTTAAAGTTAGCTTTCATGACGGCTCCAGTTCTCCAACAACCAAATTTCGATGAACCTTTCTTCCTAGAGGTTGATGCATCTTCAGTCGGGGTTGGGGCTGTTCTCTCTCAGTACTCCTCTGATAAGAAATTACATCCGTGTGGCTTCCATTCTCGTAAATTCTCTCCGGCCGAACGAAATTACACTATTGGAGACCAGGAACTCTTGGCAATAAAATCCGCCTTGGAAGAGTGGAGATATCTTTTGGAAGGGGCTAAACATGTGTTTACCATCTACACGGATCACAAAAATTTGCTGTACATCAAATCCGCACAATGCTTGAATCCTCGCCAAGCGAGATGGGCACTTTTCTTTTCTCGATTCTCGTTTGTTATCAAGTACCGGGCCGGGACTCTCAATATTAAAGCAGATGCGCTTTCCCGTTCACAAGCTTCCACAGATGAGGATGAATCTCCTGAGCGGGGTTTAATTCTAAATCCAGTTTCTGTCTCTGCTGCTTTAACTACTCCAGCTCCTCCTCCTGGAAGAATGTCCGTACCAGCTAGATTCCGGCCAAGAATACTACAGTGGGTCCATAACTCCAAGTTTTCCGGTCATCCCGGTGCCCAGAAGATGTACAAGTTTCTGCAAAGGTCTTACTGGTGGAACACCATGAGGAAGGATGTACAAGATTGCGTTAATTCTTGTCCACAATGTACACAACATAAATCTCCTCGTCTGCCTCCTGCAGGGTTACTTCGTCCTTTGCCTATCCCTGTGAGACCCTGGACTTACATTTCCATGGACTTCATCACTGACTTGCCCTGTTCCAAGGGTTGCAACACCGTTTGGGTAATCGTTGACCGTTTTTCGAAGATGGCACACTTCGTGCCTTTGACTGGTCTCCCGACAGCTCCGAAACTGGCTCTACTGTTCATCCAAGAACATTTTCGATTGCATGGGTTGCCACAAGAAATTGTTTCTGACCGTGGAGTACAGTTCACCGGCAGGTTTTGGAAAGCCCTCTGTTCAACTCTACAAATTAAACTTAAGTTTTCGTCCGCTTATCATCCCCAAACAAATGGTCAAACGGAACGAGTCAATCAAGATCTAGAGACTTTCCTTCGTTTGTATCTCTCCCCTTCACAGGACAACTGGGTGGAGTTGTTGCCTTAGGCGGAGTTTGCCCATAACCATTTGTTTCATTCTTCCACTGGGGAATCACCATTCTTCGTCAACTACGGGTTCCATCCACGTGTTCCAGAATTTCCAAGCCTTCCGATAGAAGAGGTTCCAGCTGTAACGTCCACTCTACGACACTTCGGACAAATTTGGAGAAAGGTTCATGCCAATCTTAAGAAGGTTTCAGTCCGGTACAAGTTCTTCGCAGATAAGAAACGGCGAGCCGCACCTCAATATAAAGTTGGGGACAGGGTATGGCTGTCCACACGTAATCTCCGGTTGAAGGTGCCCACCATGAAGTTCGCTCCAAGGTTCATCGGTCCTTACCCTGTGCTACAAGTCTTAAATCCTGTGGTCTGTAAACTGGGTTTGCCTTCCCACCTTCGAATACCTAACGCCTTTCATGTTTCTCTACTCCGTCCCCTCATTCTGAATCGGTTCCACTCAGCATCCCCTAGGCCAACGTCTGTAGTGACAGAAGCTGGAGCGGAGTTTGAAATCAAAGCTATTCTTGACTCTTGTTATCTTCATAAAAAATTACAGTACTTGGTGGACTGGAAGGGTTATGGTCCTGAGGAGAGAAGTTGGATTAAGGCTACTGAAGTAACGGCTCCTCGACTGGTTCGGATCTTCCACTCCAGACATCCAACTAAGCCCGGAAAGTGTCCAGGGGCCACTCCTGGAGGAGGGGGTACTGTCACTCACCTCGGGCAGCGGCGGCCGCGCTTGTCCCTGCGGGTGACCTGGTCTGCCCGGCGCCTCTCTTCTCCCGGCGATCTCCGGTTCCAGCGGCGGGTCGGCGCGTTCCTCCGGCGGCTTCCCGGAGCGAGGGCGCTGCCATCATAGTGAGTTCAAGGAGGCGGAGCAGGACTGACATCACCTGCCTGCTCCGCCAATCAGGCAAGGGCGGGAATTCAAAACCAGACGCCGGGCAGAGATCCGGTGCCTGAGTATCTTCGTTTCTCCCGCAGAAGCTGTGATTCCAGAGCTCCCACGTTCCTAGCACCTTCGTGCCTCCAAGCACCTCCGTGCCTCCAAGCACCCTGTGCCTCCAAGCACCTCCGTGCCTCCAAGCACCCTGTGTCTCCAAGCACCTCCGTGCCTCCAAGCACCTCTGTGCCTCCAAGCACCTCGTGCCTCCAAGCACCTCCGTGCCTCCAAGCACCTTGTGCCTCCAAGCACCTCAGTGCCTCCAAGCACCCTGTGCCTCCAAGCACCTACGTGCCTCCAAGCACCTCCGTGCCTCCAAGCATTCCGTGCCTCCAAGCACCTCTGTGCCTCCAAGCACCTCCGTGCCTCCAGCACTTCAGTGCCTCAGCATTCAGTCTCACTGTGCTCCCGGCACCTGTGTGTCTCAGTACCTGTACTACCAGCACCTCAGTGCCTCCAACATCACAGTGCCTCCAACACCACAGTGCCTCCAACACCTCAGTACCTCAGTATTCAGTATTTCTACAAGTCTTGTCTTTCAGGAAACCTTCAAGAATTCTTCCGTGCTTCCTGCCTGCCGTCTTAATCCTGCATGAGGAAGACCTACATCCGGCCATCTCTACTGCGACCCAGTAGCGGTTCCTCTTCCCGGTCATCGGAAGAAGCCCCGAGTCCACAACACTCCCAAATCAGGTCAGTGACAGAGATTACAGTGACCATTGTATTGTGAATGTATGTTGTGTATAAAAAGACCACTGTTGCCTGGCCAGGACACAAGACTCTGAAGGCTTTCTCCCTGATAGCTGAGGACTGGTCCAGGACGCGCTTGCGAACGATTCCCCACGTATGTATATTCTCTGTAGCCATTATTCTCTATTATTCTGTTTAGATTTCCTTGTTAGTCTGTAGTGTATAACTTGTATCTGTTTACCCCTTTTCTTTGAATAATCCACTGCGGTGTTAGAGCCCAGTGGTTTACACAAACCAGTGTTGTGTTTTCACTTTCCTGCAAAGGGCTTTCTTAGCGTCTTAATCGCTATAAGGTGTATAAGCATTGTTAAAGTTTTAAGGTATTACATCGTTGCAGTACTAGGCTGCTAAGGTTTAAAGTATAAGCACATCCTTACACTGTTTCATTACTTAAAGGTTTACTGTATATCACTCTGTGTGCGTACGTGCCGCTCCTGCATCGCGCCCACGGCACAGCGTCTGTTACGCTAATAGCGTATGAATACGGTACTCAGTGCGCTAATAGCATGCTTAGTACGAAGCGTGAATCCATGTGCGTACGTGCCGCTCGTGCGTCGCACCCACGGCACAGTGTCTGTTACGCTAAGTGCGTATCCATACGGTACTCAGTACGCAAATAGCGTACTTAGTCCGTAGTGTGTGTAATAAGTCTAGCGGCCATAGCAGCTCCACGGTAATAGTGTATAGCTTTATGTTTTAAGGTAATATTTGACATTATCAATTGAGGGCATCGTCCGGTCCTCCTCATATCCGCAGCCTAGCAGGACAAGGCAGACTTTATCTATCATCAAAGGGCGGGAAGGTATAAAGGTATCCCCTGTTAGCCTTCTCATGGTCGGGGATACACTGGTGCTGATTAGATAAGCGTCTGCTCCGCATGGTTTGTAGGGATGCTGGTGGGATCCGAAAGGTAAGAACGTAAAGCTATTGTTTTTAAATCTGTTAAATTTCTGTTTAGTGCCAACTGCGCACGCAACACACGTAACACACGCACACACCTGTATTTTATTTGTGTATTCTGCATATCTATTCGCTTGTTGCCATTAGCATTGATTATTAGATCCATTTTGACCCGTGCTGAGAAATTTGTTGCTATTTAGTAAAAAAATCTAGAGTAATATTTAAGGGAGTACGTGTAAAACACACACGCAGCCTGGCCTAGTTATAAAGGTTTATACAGGAGATACTGTGTGGTGTTTGGTAAGCGATTATAGTTAAATATCGTTTACATTTATAGAAGTGTGGTATTTGTATTAATGCGGACGTATACGGCCATTGTACACGTGTTTCGGAAAAACGTTCGAGACTGAGTACGCAACGTAAAGGCCTACACACGTGGCGTATTTTACGCAACGTGCGTACAGGTACGCCCACTTAATACAAATCACACAATAGCATTGTTTCAGTTTAGGCGAGACGGTAGCCAAGCGATAATAGCACAAATTGATCATTGTCCAATATTTAGTTTAAAAAAAACAAAACTTTTTTTTTCTGTATTGCCTCTGGGGAAAGCTATCAGTTAACAGGAAAGGATTTTTCTGATCAGAAAACTATAGAATGTCAGTGTGGGCTGAATAGGGTGTGAATATATTGAACCCCGCTTGGTGGTCTTGGTGATCTTGGTGAAACTTGGTGAAGCACGGTCTAGGTGAAAACGTGGTGAGCACGGTCCAGGTGTACACGTGCGACGGAGTGTGATAGAGTTTTTGTGGTATTACGCTCCGGCTGTTTTGGAGCACAGTAGGGAGACTCCAGTGATCCTACCACTTATAGATAGCAAGTGTCTATAAGCGGTACGATTGGACCGCACGGTTGTATGGGCAACACGTGACGCAACATGATACGAGGTTTTGCATATTTGTGCGTAAATCTCGTCATCATACGCGTTATAGGAAGCACATGCAAGCGTGATTTGTGTAAAGAAAAGGTTTAGGGAATTTTCGCTGGTCTCTCAGGAAAATCTCTAGAGGTAAGGCCTGCAACGGCTACGCGTGTCTGCTAAATAAGGCGGATCCGTGGTACTCGGAGCAGAAGAAGTTCAGTGGAAGAGCTTTAAGGATTTCCACCGTAGACTACTGTGTTTGGTGCATTTTAGGAGTTTTCCCGTGTTAAAAAGGTCCACAATGGAAGCCAAGTGCAGAACACAGGGACGTTCAGCAGTCAGGGTTCAGACTGCAGATTTCAGACCCAGGGGGTCAGCTCGGTTAGTAATGTGGGGGAAGTATGGTCCCCACACTGAGACCTTTTGTGATGAATGGACACGAATGACTGTGGGGGATAAAGCACCATTTCCTGGGATAGGTAGTTTTGACTCAGAGGTATTGCATAATCTAAGGCTTAGGATCTGTCTGATAAAATCCCAAAAACAGAGGATCAGACACACAAACTGTTTACATTTATGGCAACGAGAGAGTGATATACAGAGGGAACTAGCTTACACAGCTGGTTCTAACCCTATCAGGAAACTGATAGCAACCGCACCACCACCGTACATTACAGGAGAGATAATGGCTACAGAGAATGGCATACTGATATATGACGATAAGAGTGCACTTAATAAATGTATTAATGACGATAAGAGTAAACTTAATAAATGTATTAATGACGATAAGAATAAACTTAATAAATGTATAAATTCTAACCCGTGCAAGTTGCACCCCATTTTAAACTTCCCTCAGGATTACAAGCAAGAAAGTGAACCCAGCATGATGTCGGCACTCACTCTAGCAGCCACCATACAGGACACCCAGGTGGGCACGGCCCAATCGGTAAGAGCAGTAGTAAAGCCCCCTAGCGGAGGGTCAGGTGAGGTTGTGTCCACAGGTAAGTGCGGTATTGTACATTATGCACAGACAATTGCACCTCACATTGTAGAGTCAACACAAGAGGGTGTAATTGAACTAAATCCTGTCAGGGTGGATAAATAATGATTTGTGAATCCCTGGTAACTGGCGCAATACACAAAAGCAGCCTATAAACTAGTTCACCACAGGAAGAACCTCACCAAAAGTTCAAAATATAACACAATTAAAAACACATTTGTGGGATCCAGAATAACAGACACTTAAAAATAGAAATACAGAAATACTCAACAAAAGATCAGGGTGATCGCAGTCCCCAATGGGAGGACTGACGCTCAGGGAGTCACTCCCGTCAAGGACATTGCTATGCATTGTCCCTGGTCCCGGGCAGAATTGAGGACAATTATGTCTGAATTTCCCGATCCCAGAAAAGATCTAGTTGCATGCCAGAGGTTTATTAAAGAATTAGGTAATGCCACCGAACCCACAAACAAAGATTGGCGAACAGTGCTACGAGTATGTCTACCTTCCAATATTGACCCTGCAAAATTTATTACTGATTGTAAATTAGATGCAGAAGTACCTCTCACTGAGGAGTACACTCAGGAGAATGTATGACAAATCAATCTGCAATTAGGAGTATATTTCCCTACTGTTGTCAAGTGGAATAAAATCTTCTCCATTAGACAAAAAGAAGGCGAAATTGCTTCTGACTATTTCCACCGAGCACTGCAGGAAATGGCTAGAGTTACTGGGATCGAAGACATAAAGGAAAATGTATATCATAGAGAGGTAGCTGTGTCCGTATTAATGGAAGGTTTAAAAGAAACGTTGAGAACCAGGGTACAAACCACTCAACCTAACTGGAGAGGTATCTCGGTGGCTGCCTTAAGAGAGTCCGCTATTAAGCACGATCGGAACATCATTAAACACAGGGAGTCACAGGGGGATAAGCTGATGACAGTAAGTATAAAAGCCCAGACAACGAAGCCACATCAGCCTAAACCCCAGACCCCTGATGGTAAGTCGTATGTGGTAAAAACTGCCAGAGGGAAGGACATCTTGCACGGAGTTGCAGATATAAAAGCACACATAAGATATATCGACCCCCTAGACCAGAACATGACCCACAATATAACACACAGAATTGGGATCAGGGATCACATAGGAAAATTTTGGGCCACACCCGTAGTCTGCAGCCAGTGAAGTTGATTGTTAGCCTAGGTAGTAAACCTGAGGTCACAGTTGATGTAGTTGGTAGATCATTCCTTGTAGATACAGGGGCGGCCAGGTAAATTCTGTAATTTATCTTTAAAGTTTCTTTTTTTTTCATCTCTGACGCTCACCAGCAGAACTACAGCTCAAACGTCACATGTCTACTCGGTCTTTTCAGAGGTCTGCCCAACCCCAGTATATCTCACCAGCGTCATTGTGCCTGGCCATGCACAGAGGGTGGAGAGTGGAAATACTGATGGGGGAAGACTGTGCAGAGATACGATAGACATGTTGGTGTGACAGCCTGATGGTGAACGGAAACCTGACAATTTTTTTCTATTCTCTCTCTCTTTTTGTTTTTCCATGTTCTACGGATGGTATTTCATACAACAGTTAAACACATGGTAATGCAAGATTTATGCTCCCTACAGAAAGGTCGCTGACTCGGAGAGAACATCGTATCACTGGAGTGTCCGTTTCGGGAAGACTGAGAGGCAGCACTGTTGAGACGGCATCTGAGCAAGAAGAACAACAAGACTAGAGGCGGTTATCGTACCAGTTTTCTTTCCCTTCTATTATTTTCTTTACCTCCCATTACCACTCTTTCTTTCTCCTCCTGCAAGATGGACTTACCCCAAGAGACTGCGTTCCGGGTTTTCCTGTTGACCCTGTTGTTGACCAGAACAGTCTATTTCGGTGAGAGTACCAGAGAGGTCGAGAAAGGATCTGGAATGGGTTCTGATGACAAGGACGGATTAGTAGAATTCCAAGAGCAACACATTCACCGAGCAAAGGCGAGTATCAGAAAACGATCTGGTAGTCATGACACTAGGAGAGATTGTGAAGGGTTATTGGCTGAAGAAAATTGTATCTGTAGAAATTGTGAAAACATAGTTGAGGACGGGTGCATCCAGAGATGTCAGTCCTGCCTTAATATCAACATGGACCGTCATCCATTGAGTGACTATCACTCATTAGTGGGTAAGGTTTTAAACCAAACGGAATGCTGGGTGTGCTCACAGGTACCTCAAGGTCAGAGCAAATCAGGACTAGTACCGTACCCTTTAACACTAGATGAGTTACTTGAATTAAGGGGTGGGAGACCGGTGGACAAGAAATGTAATATTTCTAGGCCTCCTAGTTTGAAGCTCCACCAATATCATGTGGATAGGTCCTTAATATGTTTCAACATTTCCAATCCCCGAAAGCCGGGAAATGACATGGAATAACCAAACCATGGCATTTTCATACAGAGCCGATAGAATGCCCGTAGACCCTGAACTTATATGCCAAATAGCCGACGGTGGGAGATATTTTCGGTACAGGTACACTCTAGGAAGTAGGACCATGCGGGTTGGAGAAGTATCTCCAGGGTACTGTGCGCATATACGTTATACGTGTACTGAACAGATGAGAGAGTTAGGGGTAGGATTTTTCACCTGGAAGGTTTGCAATATGGTGATGTCATATTCTGTCCCATATGTTCTCCCCGATGATGCATATTTCATATGCGGGAGGAAGGCGTATAAGTGGCTTGCCCCAAACTCAGAGGGATTGTGTTACATTGGAAGAGTGTTGCCAGAAGTAATGACCATTACCCATAATAAGATGAAAGACGTTCACCGCAATGCTCAAGCTCCTTACACTCACACTCACTACGAACACATCGTTGAGACACCTTATAGATAGGACAGAGCACGCAGCCTCTGATTTGATCCACGAATCCACCGGGATTCAATTCCTACTCGCGTTAGATATCACCCATACCGCCAGAGGAATTATACATTTTAGGTATATTAATGCGCTAGCGAACCTGATAGACAATATCACCGAGATGTATGATGACACCTTCAGGTATACTGGGAGGGAATTGCAAGCTTACAAAACGGAACTGATCCAGCACGGGATGGTTCTCAATTACATCACAGCGGTGACAGGTGGGTATTGTGTCACCCTAGCAACTCAGTATGGTGTGAAGTGCTACACGTATATTACAAAGAGCACTGATGACCCAACCGAGATCATAGATCAAAAGATGGACGATATCCTGCAGTTGAAATGGGAGTTCCGAAGGAGACACAACCTTACCCTAACTGCTGTGAGTAATGAACTGACCGGCTGGGTTTCATGGTTGAACCCACGCAATTGGTTCTCAGGTTTAGGAGAATGGGCTCAAAATGTTATCGTGAATGTAGGAAAGTTTCTCCTTTGTATCCTGGGAGTTGTCATAATGATTGGTTTGATATTTAGATGTGTTCGGATTTTAATGCAGCGCAAGCGCAGTACCAAAGTGATGAGTTTGAGGAGCGAGGGCATTGTTACCCAAACTGATTTAATTTATGACCCATCAATTGAGACAATGTTGTGATAAGACGTGATTCCGCGGTCCGTTTCTTTCACCCATTTCTCCTTTGTTTTTCTCCCAAGCAAAAAGACATCCATTCGGAAGAAGACTACAGACTTCGATGGACATTTCTACAGACTTTGATGGACATTTCTACAGACTTTGATAGACACTTTAGAGACTTTAAAGACTTTTTATGGACACTTGAAAGACTTTGATTATCACCCACAGCAAGGATACACCTATCCGGACAAGACTTCAACAGACACCCAAGGACAATTGCACACATTATCATATGAATGTATTTGTGGCATGTTTCTTATCCTTATCTCTACAACCTTCAGGTAGTGACACACATAGTCGACAGGTGATACAGATACATATACTAGCATTCACATGTTTCTCCCCCTCCATGTATCATCAACTAAATGTGCACCCCATTTGTTGGAACCGAATAGAGGTCGGTAGTGTTTGTTGGCCCACTTACAGACCCTTAATACGGGATAAGAAGGATTTAATGTATACTTCGCAATACCTCGAAGCTTATCTAGAACATGTACGGCACGATGATACATGCCCCCCAGACATGAAGTTCATACATACATGCTTTTACTATCCCACTAGGCCATACATTTCCCGCCTACTCCTCTCCTCCCTCCACCCAATCATTTATAGGTATTTCATATGTATTGTATATTTTTCTGCTTAATTGTTTAGATAGTGGCAGTTATTGTTGACTGTCAAAGGGTCGACTGTCAAAGTCGAAAAATATTGTTATACATATCCCTTGTACTAACCCCTCATGCACATGCACGCTGCTCGTGCAACCGGTCCCCCGTGCGTACACATATCTGCAAGTTGCGTAAGAGACGCTCCGGCGACTCGTGCGCATGATATGTGTATTTACGGCGGAGTTTGTGAGCGTGTAGCGTGCAACTCGAACATAGCATATTTAAGAGTGCATTTTGTAGATGTAGTTCCCCTAGACCATGACAGCGAGTATTGTTAGTTTAAACAGTTCCTGGACGGAGAGATTCGTCTTTGCATGATAGGAAGGGTCAGACAAAGGTTGGTAGGTGATGTCTAGTATCCACATGTAGGGTATTTTAAGGGTAACATTCCGGTGTCAGTTAGGAAAAGATCGCTTGCTCCTGCGTATAGTTATGTACAACAGTAGAATATGAACATTAACTGTATTTGCTGTAAATTACACATGTGGCGGGAATCCAGAGGATACCTCCCACCAGAGCAGTTGGGGAAGGACATCGCCTACCTATTCAAATCCACCTATGACCTTTGCTGTAATGTAAGGACACATCCCTGTGTCCAATGAACAATGAGATTACAGTGACCATTGTATTGTGAATGTATGTTGTGTATAAAAAGACCACTGTTGCCTGGCCAGGACACAAGATTCTGAAGGCTTTCTCCCTGATAGCTGAGGACTGGTCCAGGACGCGCTTGCGAACGATTCCCCACGTATGTATATTCTCTGTAGCCATTATTCTCTATTATTCTGTTTAGATTTCCTTGTTAGTCTGTAGTGTATAACTTGTATCTGTTTACCCCTTTTCTTTGAATAATCCACTGCGGTGTTAGAGACCAGTGGTTTACACAAACCGGAGTTGTGTTTTCACTTTCCTGCAAAGGGCTTTCTTAGCGTCTAAATCGCTATAAGGTGTATAAGCATTGTTAAAGTTTTAAGGTATTACATCGTTGCAGTCCTAGGCTGCTAAGGTTTAAAGTATAAGCACATCCTTACACTGTTTCATTACTTAAAGGTTTACTGTATATCACTCTGTGTGCATACGTGCCGCTCGTGCGTCGCGCCCACGGTACAGCGTCTGTTACGCTAATAGCGTATCAATACGATACTCAGTGCGCTAATAGCGTGCTTAGTACGAAGTGTGAATCCTTGTGCGTACATGCCGCTCGTGCGTCGTGCCCACGGCACAGCGTCTGTTATGCTAAGTGCGTATCCATACGGTACTCAGTACGCAAATAGCGTACTTAGTCCGTAGTGTGTGTAATAAGTCTAGCGGCCATAGCGGCTCCACGGTAATAGTGTATAGCTTTATGTTTTAAGGTAATATTTGACATTATCACTTATAACTAGTGATGAGCGGGTTCGGTACCTCGGGATCCGAACCCCCCCGAACTTCACCCATTTTACACGGTTCCGAGGCAGACTCGAATCTTCCTGCCTTGCTCGGTTAACCCGAGCGCACCCGAATGTCATCATCCCGCTGTCGGATTCTCGCAAGATTCGTATTCTATATAAGGAGCCGCGCGTCGCCACCATTTTCACTCGTGCTTTGGAGATGATAGCAAGAGGATGTGGCTGCGTTCTCTCAGTTTCTGTGTTCAGTGTGCTGCAAATATCTGCTCAGTGTGCTGCAAATATCTGTGCTCAGTGTGCTTGCAAATATCTGTGCTCAGTGTGCTGAAAATATCTACGTTCTCTGCCTGAAAAACACTCCATATCTGTGCTGCATTGTAGTATATAGTAGGAGGACAGTGCAGAATGTTGCTGTGACCACCAGTATATATATAGCAGTACGGTACAGTAGTCCACTGCTCTACCTCTGTGTCGTCAAGTATACTATGCATCCATACCTGTGCTGCATTTTAGTTGTGTGCAGTATATAGTAGGAGGGGACAGTGCAGAATGTTGCTGTGACCACCAGTATATATATATATATATATATATATATATATATATATAGCAGTACGGTACAGTAGTCCACTGCTCTACCTCTGTGTCGTCAAGTATACTATGCATCCATACCTGTGCTGCATTTTAGTTGTGCGCAGTATATAGTAGGAGGGGACAGTGCAGAATGTTGCTGTGACCACCAGTATATATATATAGCAGTACGGTACAGTAGTCCACTGCTCTACCTCTGTGTCGTCAAGTATACTATGCATCCATACCTGTGCTGCATTTTAGTTGTGCGCAGTATATAGTAGGAGGGGACAGTGCAGAATGTTGCTGTGACCACCAGTATATATATATAGCAGTACAGTACAGTAGTCCACTGCTCTACCTCTGTGTCGTCAAGTATACTATGCATCCATACCTGTGCTGCATTTTAGTTGTGCGCAGTATATAGTAGGAGGGGACAGTGCAGAATGTTGCTGTGACCACCAGTATATATATAGCAGTACGGTACAGTAGTCCATTGCTCTACCTCTGTGTTGTCAAGTATACTACAAAAGTTCAGTAAAATGACCCAAAAATCAAAAGCGTCTGATGAGAAGCGTAAACTTGCCAATATGCCATTTATGACACGGAGTGTCTATGTTCATGGCTAGTGGTTCAGATTCACACGAGGATAGAAGCACTCATCCTCTCGCTAGAAAACTGCAGTGCCACTCCTAGATGGGCCAGGTGTTTGTGTCGGTCGCTTAGCTTAGTCACACAGCTACCTCATTGCACCTCTTTTTTTCTTTGCATCATGTGCTGTTTGGGGACTATTTTTTAAATCTGCCATCCTGTCTGACACTGCAGTGCCACTCCTAGATGGGCCATGTGTTTGTGTCGGCCACTTGGGTCGTTTAGCTTAGCCATCCAGCGACCTTGGTGCACCTTTTTTTTTCTTTGCATCATGTGCTGTTTGGGGACTATTTTTTAAATCTGCCATCCTGTCTGACACTGCAGTGCCACTCCTGGATGGGCCAGGTGTTTGTGTCGGCCACTTGGGTCGCTTAGCTTAGTCACACAGCTACCTCATTGCACCTCTTTTTTTCTTAGCATCATGTGCTGTTTGGGGACTATTTTTGAAATATGCCATCCTGTCTGACACTGCAGTGCCACTCCTAGATGGGCCATGTGTTTGTGTCGGCCACTTGGGTTGCTTAGCTTAGCCATCCAGCGACCTTGGTGCACCTCTTTTTTTCTTTGCATCATGTGCTGTTTGGGGACTATTTTTGAAATCTGCCATCCTGTCTGACACTGCAGTGCCACTCCTAGATGGGCCAGGTGTTTGTGTCGGCCACTTGGGTCGTTTAGCTTAGCCATCCAGCGACCTTGGTGCACCTCTTTTTTTCTTTGCATCATGTGCTGTTTGGGGACTATTTTTTAAATCTGCCATCCTGTCTGACACTGCAGTGCCACTCCTGGATGGGCCAGGTGTTTGTGTCGGCCACTTGGGTCGCTTAGCTTAGTCACACAGCTACCTCATTGCACCTCTTTTTTTCTTTGCATCATGTGCTGTTTGGGGACTATTTTTTAAATCTGCCATCCTGTCTGACACTGCAGTGCCACTCCTAGATGGGCCAGGTGTTTGTGTCGGCTTAGCTTAGCCATCCAGCGACCTCGGTGCAAATTTTAGGACTAAAAATAATATTGTGAGGTGTTCAGAATAGACTGGAAATGAGTGGAAATTATGGTTATTGAGGTTAATAATACTATGGGATCAAAATGACCCCCAAATTCTAGGATTTAAGCTGTTTTTGAGGTTTTTTTGTAAAAAAACACCCAAACCAAAAACACACCCGAATCCGACAAAATATTTTCAGGGAGGTTTTGCCAAAACGCGTCCGAATCCAAAACACGGCCGTGGAACCGAATCCAAAACCAAAACCCGAAAAATTTACGGTGCACATCACTACTTATAACTTAAATCTGTGTTAGGAACGCTGCAAGACCTTTCCACTTCATCCTCAACTACTCACATTTATGTTTATAGCTTACCAAAAACATCTGAATTCTCACCTGTACCAATGTAATATTTGCTTTAACATATTCTTGTAAGTCCTGTCTGAATTACTATTGCTTTTTCCCGACTCTCACAACCACTCTCAATTTTAGCAGTCTATTTTAAAACTGAACTTATGCAATCTTAAAATCTTCACAGTAAGTTTCACTTGTAACTCAATTACTTTTGACTATAATACACATTTACCAACACCGTACTTTTACCTGAACTCCTGCAATTCTCCTGCTCTGTCTCTATTATAGTCTCCACTCCTTTTTCCAACATATACATCAGTGATTTTATATATATATATATATATAAAACTGCTGTATATGTTGGAAAAAGGAGTGGAGAAACTTTTGGTGTGCCCAAACTTTTGACTGGTACTGTATAATATACACTGCTCAAAAAAATAAGGGAACACTTAAACAACACAATGTAACTCCAAGTCAATCACACTTCTGTGAAATCAAACTGTTCACTTAGGAAGCAACTCTGATTGACGATCAATTTCACATGCTGTTGTGAAAATGGAATAGACAACAGGTGAAAATTATAGGCAATTAGCAAGACACCCCCAATAAAGGAGTTGTTCTGCAGGTGGTGACCATAGACCACTTCTCAACTCCTATGCTTTCTGGCTGATGTTTTGGTCACTTTTGAAAGCTGGCAGTGGTTTCACTCTAGTGGTAGAATGAGACGGAGTCTACAACCCACACAAGTGGCTCAGGTAGTGCAGCTCATCCAGGATGGCACATCAATGCGAGCTGTGGCAAGAAGGTTTGCTGTGTCTGTCAGCGTAGTGTCCAGAGCATGGAGCCGCTACCAGGAGACAGGCCAGTACATCAGGAGACATGGAGTAGGCCGTAGGAGGGCAACAACCCAGCAGCAGGACCGCTACCTCCGCCTTTGTGCAAGGAGGAACAGGAGCACTGCCAGAGACCTGCAAAATGACCTCCAGCAAGCCACAAATGTGCATGTGTCTACTCAAACGATCAGAAACAGACTCCATGTGGTTGGTATGAGGTCCCGACGTCCACAGGTGGGGGTTGTGCTTACAGCCCAACACCGTGCAGGATGTTTGGCATTTGCCAGAGAACACCAAGATTGGCAAATTCGCCACTGGCGCCCTGTGCTCTTCACAGATGAAAGCAGGTTCTCACATGTGACAGACGTGACAGAGTCTGGAGACGCCAAGGAGAACGTTCTGCTGCCTGCAACATCCTCCAGCATGACCGGTTTGGCAGTGGGTCAGTAATGGTGTGGGGTGGCATTTCTTTGGGGGGGGCGCACAGCCCTCCATGTGCTCGCCAGAGGTAGCCTGACTGCCATTAAGTACCGAGATGAGATCCTCAGACCCCTTGTGAGACCATATGATGGTGCGGTTGGCCCAGGGTTCCTCCTAATGCAAGACAATGCTAGACCTCATGTGGCTGGAGTGTCAGCAGTTCCTGCAAGACAAAGGCATTGATGCTATGGACTGGCTCGCCCGTTCCCCAGACCTGAATTCAATTGAGCATATCTGGGCCATCATGTCTCGCTCCATCCACCAACGCCACGTTGCACCACAGACTGTCCAGGAGTTGGCGGATGCTTTAGTCCAGGTCTGGGAGGAGATCCCTCAGACCATCCACCACCTCATCAGGAGGTTGTAGGGAGGTCATACAGGCACGTGGGAGGCCACACACACTACTGAGCCTCATTTTGACTTGTTTTAAGGACATTACATCAAAGTTGGATCAGCCTGTAGTGTGTTTTTCCACTTTCATTTTGAGTGTGACTCCAAATCCAGACCTCCATGGGTTAATAAATTTGATTTCCATTGATAATTTTTGTGTGATTTTGTTGTCAGCACATTCAACTATGTAAAGAACAAAGTATTTAATAAGAATATTTCATTCATTCAGATCTAGGATGTGTTATTTTAGTGTTGCCTTTATTTTTTTGAGCAGTGTGTATATATATATATATATATATATATATATATATACACACACACACATTTAACATCCATTTACCTCACTCATACTATGTTCAGGTTTAAATCAACCCTCCCCATCACCCCTTGTCTACTAAATTATTTCTTCTGTACCTTCCTTCCGCATCTATCCCTCCCCCCTAGTCTCCTACTCTCTCCCCTCCTCTGTTTCCCATCCACCCCTCTCCCTCCCTCTCCTCGCTTCCAGTCACCCCACTTTGTCACTTCTGCCCCACCATGGTCCTACTACCCCACCACTCAGCCCAGTTCCCTCCCTCCATTCTCTGTTACCTCCCCTCCATCACATTCCCTCCCTGCCCTCATCCTGCAGTTTCCCCTCCTAGAACAGAAGCCCACACTAACACTATGCCCACTTTATCTCTTCCATCCAAAACAATATCACCTCAACGCTACAGCAACCCTCATAATCTCATTTGCATCTCTCCCTCAAACCTACACCCCCTATCCTGTTCTCTATGGAATGCTAGATCTGTTTGTAACAAACTGGTGCCCACCCATGACCTTTTCATCACCAACTCCCTGCATCTCCTGGCCCTTACAGAAACCTGGATTACCCCCCACTGACAGTTTCTCCTGCTGCTCTCTGCTGGGGGCCTCACATTCTCACATACACCCCAACCTGGGGGTTGCCTAGGTGGTAGTGTTGGGATCCTTTTACCCTCTAGCTACTCCTACCAACTCATCCCCCCAGAACCATCCCTTACATTCTCTACATTTGAGGACCATGCTATACAACTCTTTCAACCTCTCCGTCTACGAGTAGCTGTCATTTACCGCCCCCCTGGCATGCCCTCCAAATTCCTTGACAACTTTGCTTCCTGGCTTCCTCACTTCTGACATTCCCTCCATTATCTCAGGCGACTTCAACATCCCTATTGATATCCCCACAAAATCCTCTGCCTCTAAACTCCTTAATCCAGGCATGTCCAAACTGCGGCCCTCCAGCTGTTGAGAAACTACACATCCCAGCATGCCTTTACACAGCTTTAGCATTCTCTGACAGCAAAACTGTGTCAGGGCATGCTGGGATATGTAGTTTCACAACAGCTGGAGGGCCGCAGTTTGGACATGCCTGCCTTAATCTTACATCTTCAATCGGTCTCGCCCAATGGACCTCCACCCCCTCCCATGTAAATGGGAGTTCACTGGATCGGGTCTTCGCTCACCGCTGTGATATTTCTGATTTCTCATACTCTCCATTTCCCCTCTCTGACCACCACCTGCTCTCCTTTAACTTATCTCTCTCTGATACTCCATCTCTACCTCCTAAGGCTGCCATCACTAAACGCAACATTGAGGTTATCGATACCACTTTCCTATCCGCCCTACTCGACTCACTGCTCTCTCCTATACTGTCTCATGCCCTGAACAAGCCACATCCCTATACAATGCTTCCCTTACTTCTGCTCGACTCTGTCGCTCTCCCAACCATTATTCACCCTCGCAGATCAACACCTCAACCCTGGCACACCAAATGCACCAGATATTTGCAAATATGCTCACGTACTGCTGAGCGACAGTGGAGGAAATCGCGCTCTAAGGCAGACATCCTCCATTTCAAACTTATGCTCTTATCATTCAGTGCTTCCCTTTCCCTTGCTAAACAGACATACCTCAAGAACCTCATATCCTCCCAGTCTTCCAACTCCCTCCTCTGCCCCCCCCTCACTCACTCCCTGCTCTTGACTTTGCCACTTACTCCACATCCAAAATTGACTCCATACATCAGGACATCACATCCCACCAAAAAACCAGCAACCTCCTATTCCTTACCACCCCTCTCCTTCCCTCTTACCAACTCTGACATCTTTCACCCATGTATCTGTTGAGGAAGTCATGGCCCTCACTCGTTACTCACCCCCCTCCACCTCCCCACTTGACCCTATCCCCTCCCGCCTCCTCCACTACCTCTCTCTCTGCCTGCTCCCATCTTGCCTACCTCCTCAATCTCTCCATCTCATCAGGCACTGTCCCCTCTTCCTTCAAGCATGCGCTCATCTCCCCTAGTCATAAAAAAACTACCCTTGATCCACACTCTCTCCAACTATCGACCCATCTCTCTCCTTCCTTTTGCCTCCAAACTCCTTTAGCGTATTGTCTATAGCAGCCTGACTGCCTTTCTTTCCTCCCACTCACTACTTGACCCATTCCAGTTTGACTTCCATCCTCTCCACTCCACTGAAACTGCCCTCACAAAAGTCTGCAATGACCTCCTATCTGCTAAATCTAAGGGTCACTACTCTTTGCTTATTCTTCTTGACTTCTCTGCTGCTTTTGACACTGTGGACCACCCTCTCCTTCTGCAAATCCTTCACTCTCTTGGTCTGCGTGATATTGCCCTCTCCTGGCTGTCCTCCTACCTCTCTGGCGGTTCCTTCTCTGTCTCCTCTCATGGCTCTACCTCCCCTCCCCCCACTTCCACTAACTGTAGGTGTCCCTCAAGGCTGTTTTTGGTTCTCTCCTTTACTCTCTATACATCCTCCTTAGGGGATCTCATTTGCTTTTTTGACTTCCAATATCATCTCTATGCTGATGATACACAAATCTACCTTTCCTCCCCTGACCTCTCTCCTGCTCTCCTCACTTGTGTATCCAACTGTCTCTCTGCTATCTCTTCCTGGATGTTCCAGTGCTTTCTTAAACTTTACATGTCTAAGACTGAGCTGATCATATTCCCACCCTTCCGCACCTCCCACAATTTCACTAACTATAGAAGGCACTACCATCTCCTCTAGCTCCCAAGCGTGCTGTCTTGGAGTAATCCTTGACTCCTCCCTCTCCTTCAAACCACACATTCAGCACCTATAACAAACATGTCATTTTCATCTCAAAAATATTTCCAGGATCAGACCCTTTTTCACCCAGGATGGCAATAAGACCCTTATCCACTCACTGGTCATCTCCAAACTGGACTACTGTAATCTCCTCCTGACTGGCATCCCTAACACATACATCTCTCCACTCCAATCTATCCTCAATGCTACTGCCCGAATCATATTCCTCACCAAATGCACTACATCCACCTCACCTATCTTACTAGCCCTTCACTGGCTTCCCTTCCCCTTCAGAATCCATTTCAAGCTTCTCACACTCACTTCCAAAGCCCTCACTCACTCTTCGCCCAGTTACATCTCTGACCTTATCTCCCTTTACACTCCCACCGTTCTCTTCGCTCTGCTAATGCACGCCGCCTCTCCTGCCTTCTGATTACCGCCTCCCACTCCTACCTTCAAGATTTTGCACGTGCTGCTCCCTTTTTCTGGAATTCTCTACCTCTCTACAAAACTTCAAGCGGGCTCTCAAGACACACTTCTTCACCAAACCCAGCCGTCTCTCATCCTGAGCCTTCTGTGGCCCACGCTCATTTTCTACCCCATCTGTGTCACCCTCCCCTTTAGAATATAAGCTCTCACGAGCAGGGTCCTCTTCCCTTATGTGCTTTTACGTCTCTTAACTTATCTTTTTTTCAATACTCCCTTTGATGGGACCAAATCCTACGGTTTTCTGCCACCCTGATACTTATTTCAGTGCTGTCTACTGCCGCAGCTATGTTTATATACTTTGTACTTGCCTATATTGTATTGAACTGTAAGTCACTGTCTTCATGTTTTGCTTGTTTACTCTGTAATTGGGCGCTACGGATCCCATGTAGCGCCAAATAAAGATAATAATCAATCCTGGGATCATTTTTCAATCCCGGTTCCCGGGATTGAAACAATGGCCCAGGATCGGCCACCCTAGTTTTAGCCCACAGCTAATTGAACTGTGCTTCCCGATTCAATTAGCTGCCGATACCCTGCACACTAATACCCATAGTGTGGATTTTTCCCTGCAGACTCAGGACCGGTGATGAAAAATCTGCATTTTTTTTCACGATGAAACCTATAAATTCTAGGACATTGTGTGGAAGCAATGAGTTTGCGTGCGTTAAAACATGGTTTACCGTGCTGGGAAAATGCTGATTAATTGAATAGCTCCGGGAGTGAAAACTAGAGTTTTGTCCAACATGCATAATTGAATTTCCCATCTGCTTAACAGCTAAATACTGCATGAGAAATGCCTGGAAATCTGTAAACCCCAACCTCCTAAATCGTCCAGAAAAACCACGCGCCACACACACTGATAAATATATAATATATACATTATGGTAAGAACTTTGCAGTGATAACAGAATTTCTCCTATGTCCACAGGTATCCACAGGATAACATTGGGATATGCCGGAGCGACAGCAGAAATGGCACCAAATAGTCACAAGCTTTCTGGCCTCTCAGGATGCATCGGGCTCGTCCATATAATCCCACCCATCGACTCAGTCAAATCATTTGTTTTCACAGCATTTAGGCAGGAGCATCATGTAGAACCCTATTCCGGCGATAAGAACACACATGCACATACAAGGTTTAGTGATTGTAAAGATCCTCAAATCAGGTGCATCAGGGTGGGGTCCCTGTGGACATAAGAGAAATTCTGTTATCAACGGTAAGTTCTTACCATAACGTATATTTCTCCGGCTGGGTCCACAGGTTATCCACAGGATAACATTGGGATTCCTGAAACCATTTTTAGTGGTGAGGACGCTCCTGATTAGACAGGAGAACCTTGTGCCCGAATTCGCGTCATGAGAGGCAAAAGTATCCAAGGCATAATGTCTAATGAATGTGTTAATGGAAGACCATGTGGCTGCCATACAAATCTGTTCTACTGAAGCACCATGTTGTTCTGCCCATGAAGGACCTACCTTACATGTAGAGTGCGCAGAGACATTAGCCAGAGCAGGGAGATCAGCACGAGAATATGCTTCTGAAATTATCATTCAGAGCCATCGTGCTAGCGTCTGTTTACTAGCAGGCCATCCTCCTTTATGAAATCTGTAGAGAATGAAGAGAGAATATGTCTTTCTGATGGCACTAGTATGATCTACGTAAATTCTTAACGCACGGACTATGTCCAGCGATGCTACTCCCGCAGAAAGTCCCAATACCTGAAAAGCCGGGACTACAATTTCTTCGTGCAGGTGAAACTTTGAGACCACCTTCGGAAGATAACCAGATCTAGTTCTGAGAACTGCTTTATCTGGATAAAAGATCAGAAAAGGAGACTTACACGACAGCGCTCCTAAATCTGACACTCTTCTAGCTGACGCCATTGTCAGTAGAAAGAGAACTTTAGCCGTCAACCATTTAAGATCTGCTCTCTTAAGTGGTTCAAATGGAGCTCCCTGAAGGATTTTAAGAACCAGATTTAAATCACAGGATACTGCAGGAGGAACAAACGGTGGTTGAATGTGCAACATTCCCTGAAAAAAAGTACACACATCCTGTAGGTTAGCAATCTTTTTCTGAAACCATACAGTTAATGCTGATACTTGGAACTCTCAAGGAAGCCACCTTTAAACCCTTATCCATTCCTGCTTGGAGGAAATCCAACATCCTGGATACTCTAAAAGATTTTGGATCCATACCTCTTTCGCTACACCAATGAATATAGGCTTGCCATATTCGATGATAAATACGAGCTGAAGAAGGCTTTCTTGCTCTAAGCATGGTTTGAATGACCTGTTATGAAAATCCTGTTGATTTTAGGATAGAGGTTTCAACAGCCACGCCGTCAAAGACAGACGTTCCAGATGGCTGTGATAACAAGGACCCTGCATTAGTAGATTTGGACGTTGAGGAAGCAGAATTGGAGCTTCCACGGACATCCTTAGTAGATCTATGTACCAATGTCTTCTGGGCCAAGCTGGAGCTATTAGAATTATGGCTCCCTTTGCTTGCTTTATTTTCCTCACCACCCTGGGTAACAGGGAGATTGGAGGAAACAGATATGCCAGATGAAATTCCCATCTCTCTGACAGTGCGTCTACAAGGATCGCCCCGGGATCCTTTGTTCATGACCCGTATACCGGAACTTTGTTGTTCAGACGGGACGCCATGAGAGCTATCTCTGGCAGACCCCATCTGTTTACTAGAGTCTGAAATACTTCCGGGTGTAACGCCCATTCGGTCGCCTGAATGGTGTGTCGACTGAGAAAGTCCGCTTCCCAGTTCAGCATTCCTGGCACAAACACTGTGGACAATGCCGGAAGATGGAGTTCTGCCCACCTTAGTATGCGAGTTACTTCCTCCATCAATCTTTTGCTGTGAGTTCCTCCCTGATGGTTGAGGTACGCTACTGCTGTTGCATTGTCTGAGCGGATCTGGACTGATCTTCCTTGCAGAATGTCCTTTGCCTGAACCAGAGCCAGAGCCATATATATGGCCCAGATTTATTGGCAGGCAACATTTCCTTGTGGTCCATTTTCCCTGGAACCAAAAACTTTCAAACACTGCTCCCCAGCCATGAAGACTGGCATCCGTTGTCAGTACTTGCCAATCTGCTATCCAAAAGGGTCTCCCTTGTCTAGATGGTCTGTCTGTAGCCACCAGGCTAGTGACCTTTTTACGGTTTACTGGAAGCTTTTTCATCTGTCTTTTTTATTGTCTCATGTCTTCCATTCCATCTGGTTAGAATGAGGTGCTGTAGAGGTCTGGAGTGGAATTGTGCATATTCCACCATGTCGAGCGTTGACACCATCAGACCCATCACTCGCATTGCTGCATGGACTGATACTGTCTGACTGTGCAACAATTCCTGAGTCATTACCTGCACTTTGGATATCTTTTTCCCAGGTAAGATTATTCTTTGTAGACTTGAATCCAATATGGCCCCCAAGTGAACCATCTATTCTTATGGACTCAGACTACTTTTCCCAATTTATGAGCCATCCGTGTCTTTGTAGACAAGCTATTGTCTGTTGGAGATGGCCCAAGAGTAATTCCTGGGATTGTGCCAGGATTAAAAGATCGTCGGGGTATGGAAAAATTCTTATCCCCTGCTTGCGGAGATAAGCTGCCATAACCACCATAATTTTGGTAAATACCCCGGGGGCTGGCGCTAGCCCAAAGGGCAAAGCCTGGAACTGAAAATGTTGCTGGAGGATGGCAAACCTGAGGTAACACTGATGGGACCGTGCTATGGGCACATGCAGGTAAGCATCCTGTACATCCAGAGATACCATGTAATCTCCTGGTTCCATGGCCAAAACTATGGAGCGTAACATCTTCATGTGAAACTTTGGAACCCAAATGTATTCGTTTAACATCTTGAGATTGAGAATTGGTCGGAATCATCCATTTGGCTTCTGAATCAAAAATAGGTTGGTGTAAAACCCCCGTCCCCGTTGTGTCAGGGGTACTGGGATAATTACCCCAGACTGAAGCAATTTCTGAACTGCTTCTTGCAGAGCTCTGGCCTTCACTCTATACGAGACGGGCTGATGCAAAAAAACCTTTGAGGCGGCTGCTTCTTGAAAGGGAAACCATAACCGAGAGATACCACCTTCTACACCCAAGCATCTGTCGTCGACTGCTGCCATATATGTGCAAATTGAAGGAGTCGGCCCCCAACCCTGGAATCCTCCAGGCCGAGGCCCGCACCCTCAGACTGATGGCTTCTGTTCTTGCTTGGAAGCTGGTCGTCTATTAGCCCATTGCTTCCTACCCCTAGCTGATTTATTGTACTGGGGTTGCTTAGAATCATCCTTTCCTTTTGCTTTACCTTGCCATCGAAATGGCCGAAATTTTGAACCCCTCGGTTTAGGGTTATAACTAGCCGGAAACCTGACCTTTTTGGATTCAGCTTCCGATTCCAGAATATCTGTCGATTGTTTTCCAAACAGAATATTACCAGCGAAAGGCAAAGCTTCCAGCACTTTCTTGGATTCTGCATCCGCTTTCCAAGTACGTAGCCAAATTGCTCTACGAGCGGCTACCGTTAAGGCTGATGCTTTAGAAGCGATCGTACCCATATCAATTGCTGCTTCTTCCAAATATTGCGCAGCTTGTTTTATATGGCCTAGATGAGACTCCTGCTCCCTGGTAGGTGCGGAGAGACCACTCTAGTTCCTCCGCCCATTCTACCATTGCTTTTGCCATCCAGGCTGAAGCCATAGCTGGTCTTACAACAGCCCCTGACAGAGAAAAAATGCTTTTCAAGAAACCATCTACTCTTCTATCTGTGACATCATTCACTGTGGTAGAGGGCAACGGTAAAATAGATTTTCACACAAGTTGCACGACATGTGCATCTACTTTAAGAGGAACTTCTCTTTTAGAACAGTCCTCAGCCGGAAAAGGATAGTAAGAATCCCACTTTTTCGGAATTCTATATTTCTTATTGGGTGTAGCCCAAGGTTCTTCCATAATTTACGTCAGATCTTCTGACCCTGGAAACTCAATCCTAACTGTTTTTGGATGTTTAAACACAGGTGCTTTAGATTTTGATATTGCCTTGGCTGATTCTTCCAGAGACAGAATAGCCTTCATGGCATCAATAAGCTCAGCTATATCCTCTATGCATTGTGTACCAAAATTAACTATTCGTACTACACAGTAGATAACATTTTAGTACTGTATAACCCTTACTCAGAGTGGGATACAGGGAGACTCACCCCACTTCCGGGATCCATCAATACGCTCGAAAGACGCTGAGTGGATCCAGACGCTACTAGTGTACACTGCCGCTCCGGTAACTGATAAAGGACACAGACGCTCAGTGAACGATTAGTGTATGCAGACCCTCCTGTCCGCGACCCGGTCTTGGCGGTAAACTCTAGTGTACACAGTCGCAGCGGCCTAAGCTGCGACAGAGTTCCCTCGTGGTAGCGTCTGAGCCGGAAGTGAGGCAATCAGTTCATGGACGGGAGACGCACGGAAACTGGTCATGAACTGGGGGGAAGGGCGACCAGGAGAGCGTCTGACTCCCCCTGCTGACAAACTCCAGGGAACACGGCCTCAACCTAGTCCTGGCACCTATGATCTCTAAAGCATAGCGCTGGAGCACCTAAGGGTGGCGGCGCATCAACCACTGTTTGTAGTCTCCACCAATACAGTGCGGCTGTGTCCGAATTCCCCTAGTAAGTGGAACAGATGCCTTACCTTCTGCCCATGCTCCGGCCACAGCCTGGTAACGTCTGCTGGACCTGCTAAAAACATCCGACACAGACGCCCGCCGAGACAGCACTAGTACCCGGAGGTAAGCGTTGTTGCGACCCGGTGGAGAGTTGTTGGAGCGACTCTTTCTAGCATGCGTTTAAGACGCTGTTAAGAAAGACCACTCAAAAATAAGATTTTACTTACCGGTAAATCTATTTCTCGTAGTCCGTAGTGGATGCTGTGGACTCCGTAAGGACCATGGGGAATAGGCGGGCTCCGCAGGAGACATGGGCACTTTAAGAAAGAATTTAGATTCTGGTGTGCTCTGGCTCCTCCCTCTATGTCCCTCCTCCAGATCTCAGTTAGAGAAACTGTGCCCGGAAGAGCTGACAGTACAAGGAAAGGAGTTTGGAAATCCAGGGCAAGACTCATACCAGCCACACCAATCACACCGTATAACTTGTGATAAACTTACCCAGTCAACAGTATGAACAACAACGGAGCATCAGTTCAACCCTGATGCAACAATAACATAGCCCTTATTGCAGCAATAACTATATACAAGTATTGCAGAAGAAGTTCGCACTTGGGACGGGCGCCCAGCATCCACTACGGACTACGAGAAATAGATTTACCGGTAAGTAAAATCTTATTTTCTCTAACGTCCTAGTGGATGCTGGGGACTCCATAAGGACCATGGGGATTATACCAAAGCTCCCAAACGGGCGGGAGAGTGCGGATGACTCTGCAGCATCGAATGAGCAAACACAAGGTCCTCCTCAGCCAGGGTATCAAATTTGTCGAACTTTGCAAAAGTGTTTGAACCTGAACAAGTAGCCGCTCGGCACAGCTGTAATGCCGAGACCCTTTGGGCAGCCGCCCAAGAAGAGCCCACCTTCCTAGTGGAATGGGCCTTAACAGATTTTGGCAGCGGCAATCCAGCCGCAGAATGAGCCTGCTGAATCGTATTACAGATCCAGCGAGCAATAGTTTGCTTTGAAGCAGGAGCACCAAGCTTGTTGGAAGCATACAGGATAAACAAAGATTCTGTTTTCCTGACCCTAGCCGTTCTGGCTACATAAAGCTTCAAGGCCCTGACCACATCAAGTAACTCGGAATCCTCCAAGTCAGTAGTAGCCACAGGCACCACAATAGGTTGGTTTATATGAAAGGATGAAACCACTTTTGGCAGAAATCGTGGACGGGTCCGCAATTCTGCTCTATCCGCATGGAAAACCATATAGGGGCTTTTATGTGACAAAGCCGCTAATTCTGACACACGCCTAGCCGAAGCCAATGCTAGTAGCATGACCACCTTCCACGTGAGATATTTCAATTCCACCGTTTTGAGTGGTTCAAACCAGTGGGATATGAGGAAACTCAACACCACGTTAAGATCCCAAGGTGCCACCGGGGGCCCAAAAGGGGGCTGAATACGCAGCACTCCCTTCACAAACGTCTGAACTTCAGGTAGAGAAGCCAGCTCTTTTTGAAAGAAAATGGATACGGCCAAAATCTGGACCTTAATGGAACCCAATTTTAGGCCCAAAGTCACTCCTGACTGTAGGAAGTGAAGGAAACGGCCCAGCTGGAATTCCTCCGTAGGGGCATTCCTTGCCTCACACCAAGCAACATATTTTCGCCATATACGGTGATAATGTTGAGCTGTCACGTCCTTCCTAGCCTTTATCAGCGTAGTAATGACCTCATCTGGAATGCCTTTTTCCACTAGGATCCGGCGTTCAACCGTCATGCCGTCAAACGCAGCCGCGGTAATTCTTGGAACAGACAGGGCCCTTGTTGCAACAAGTCCTGTCTTAGAGGAAGAGGCCACGGGTCCTCTGTGAGTATTTCTTGCAGATCTGGATAACAAGTCCTTCTTGGCCAATCCGGAACAATTAGTATTGTTCTCACTCCTCTTTTTCTTATTATCCTCAGCACCTTGGGTATGAGAGGAAGAGGAGGGAATACATAGACCGACTGGAACACCCACGGTGTCACCAGTGCGTCCACAGCTATCGCCTGAGGGTCTCATGACCTGGCGCAATACCTCTGTAGCTTATTGTTGAGGCAGGATGCCATCATGTCCACCTGTGGCAATTCCCACCGACTTGCAATCTGCGTGAAGACTTCTTGATGAAGTCCCCACTCTCCCGGGTGGAGGTCGTGCCTGCTGAGGAAGTCTGCTTCCCAGTTGTCCACTCCCGGGATGAACACTGCTGACAGTGCGCTTACGTGATTCTCCGCCCAGCGAAGAATTCTGGTGGCTTCTGACTGAATCAGAACCGGTTGGTCGCGAAGCAGGGTCTCCGCTTGACGTAGGGCGTTGTATACGGCCCTTAGTTCCAGGATGTTGATGTGAAGGCAAGTCTCCCGACTTGACCACAGACCATGGAAATTTCTTCCCTGTGTGACTGCTCCCCACCCTCGGAGGCTTGCATCCGTGGTCACCAGGACCCAGTCCTGAATGCCGAATCTGCGGCCCTCGAGAAGGTCAGCACTCTGCAGCCACCACAGGAGAGACACCCTGGCCCTGGGGGATAGGGTGATTAACCGATGCATCTGAAGATGTGATCCGGACTTGTCCAGTAAGTCCCATTGAAAGGTCCTCGCATGGAACCTGCCGAAAGGAATGGCCTCGTATGATGCCACTATCCTTCCCAGGACTCGAGTGCAGTGATGCACTGACACCTGTTTTGGTTTTAATAGGTTCCTGACCAGTGTCATGAGCTCCTGAACTCTCTCTATCGGGAGATAAACCCTTTTCTGGTCTGTGTCTAGAATCATGCCTAGGAAAGGCAGATGAGCCGTAGGAACCAACTGCGACTTTGGAATATTTAGAATCCAGCCGTGTTGCCGTTACACTTCCAGAGAAAGTGATACGCTGTTCAGCAACTGCTCTCTTGATCTCGCTTTTATGAGGAGATCGTCCAAGTACGGGATAATTGTGACACCTTGCTTCCGCAGGAGCACCATCATTTCCGCCATTACCTTGGTGAAGATTCTCGGGGCCGTGGAGAGACCAAACGGCAACGTCTGAAATTGGTAATGACAATCCTGTACCGCAAATCTGAGGTACGCCTGATGAGGTGGATAAATGGGGACATGAAGGTATGCATCCTTTATGTCCAGAGACACCATAAAATCTCCCCCTTTCAGGCTTGCGATGACCGCTCTTAACGATTCCATCTTGAACTTGAACCTTTTCAGGTATATGTTCAGGGATTTTAAATTCAATATGGGTCTGACCAAACCGTCCGGTTTCGGGACTACAACATGGTCGAATAATAAACCCCTCCTTGTTGAAGGAGGGGAACCTTGACCACCACCTGTTGAAGATACAATTTGTGAATTGCAGTTAACACTATTTCCCTCTCGTGGGGGGAAGCCGGCAGGGCCGTCGGTGAGGGGGCATCTCCTCAAAGTCCAGCTTGTATCCCTGAGACACAATATCTATTGCCCAGGGATCAAACAGGGAGTGAACCCACTTGTGGCTGAAATTACGAAGACGTGCCCCCACCGGGCCTAGCTCCGCCTGTGGAGCCCCAGCGACATGCAGCGGATTTTGTAGAGGCCGGGGAAGGACTTCTGTTCCTGGGAACTAGCTGTGTTGTGCAGCTTCTTTCCTCTGCCCCTGCCTCTGGCAAGGAAGGACGCACCTCGGACTTTCTTGTTTCTTTGTGATCGAAAGGCTGCATTTGATAATGTCGTGCTTTCCTAGGCTGTGCAGGAATATAAGGCAAAAGATCAGAATTACCAGCTATAGCTGTGGAGACCAGGTCCGAGATCCCTTCTCCACACAATCCTCAGCCTTCCATATGCCTCTTAAGTCGGCATCACCTGTCCATTGCATATTCTACAGGACACGTCAAGCAGAAATCGACATAGCGTTGACTCTAGAACCCAGTAGACTAATGTCTCTTTGGGCATGTTTTATATATAAATATCTTAAGACAGCATCTTTAATATATATATATATATATATATATATATATATATATATATATATACACACACACACACACACACACACACACACACACACACACACACACACACATACTAGGGTCTCAATCTCTGATAAGGTACCTGTCCACGCTGCTACAGCGCTATAAACCCATGCCGACACAATCGCCGGTCTGAGTAGTGTACTAGAATGTGCACGCTATCTGCAGGATCCCTGAGGATAGCTGTTAAGTCAGGGCGACCTTTTGGGCAAACGTGACACCCTAGGGGAAGATTCCCATCGTATCCTGGCCCTAGTAGGGAAAGGATACTCCCTGAGAATTCTTTGTGGGAAACTGCAGTCTCTTGTCTGGAGATTCCCGCTCTTTTTCATCATGAGAGGAGGGAAATTTACCTCAGCTTTCTTCCCCTTAAACATGTGTACCCTTGTGTCAGGGACAGATGAGTCATCAGTGATATGCAAATCATTTTTTATTACAATAATCATATATTGAATACTTTCCTGCCATTTTGGCTGTAACTTTGCATTATCGTAGTCGACACTGGAGTCAGACTCCGTGTCGATATCAGTGTCTATTATTTTGGATAGTGAGCATTGAGAGACTCTGAAGGTCTCTGCGACATAGGGACAGACATGGGTAGATTCCCTGTCTGTTCTCTAATCTTTTGTGCAATAAATTCACCTTAGCACTTAATTACACATATCCAAACAGGTGTCGGCATTGTCGACGGAGACACCCCTCACACACACATTTGCTCCATCTCCTCCTTAGGGGAGCCTTTTACCTCAGACATGTCGACACACACGTACCGACACACCACACACTCAGGGAATGCTCATCTGAAGACAATTCCCCCACAAGGCCCTTTGGAGAGACAGAGAGAGAGTATGCCAGCACACACCCCAGCGCTATTAACCCAGGAATAACACAGTAACTTAATGTTAACCCAGTAGCTGCTATTTATATTGATTTTTGCGCCTAATTACGTGCCCCCCCTCTCTTTTTACCCTCTTCTACTGTGTATCTGCAGGGGAGAGGCTGGGGAGCTTCCTCTCAGCGGTGCTGTGGAGAAAAAACATGGCGCTGGTGAGTGCTGAGGAAGAAGCCCCGCCCCCTCGACGGCGGGCTCCTGTCCCGCTTAAATATACATTTTCTTGGTGGGGGCTCATACATATATACAGTGCCCAACTGTATATATGTGTACTTTTGCCAAAAGAGGTCCATATGCTGCCCAGGGCGTCCCCCCCTGCGCCCTTACAGTGACCGGAGTATGTGAGGTGTGTTTGGAGCAATGGCGCACAGCTGCAGTGCTGTGCGTTACCTCATGTGAAGAACGGAGTCTTCTGCCGCCTATTTCGAAGTCTTCTTGCTTCTCATACTCACCCGGCTTCTGTCTTCCAGCTCTGCGAGGGGGGCGGCGGGGCGGCTCTGGGATCGGACGACGAGGGTGAGATCCTGTGTACGATCCCTCTGGAGCTAATGGTGTCCAGTAGCCTAAGAAGCAGGACCTAGCTTCAGAGAGTAGGGCTGCTTCTCTCCCCTCAGTCCCACGATGCAGGGAGTCTGTTGCCAGCAGAGCTCCCTGAAAATAAAAAACATACAAAATACTTTCTTACAGCAAGCTCAGGAGAGCTCACTGAACAGCACCCAGCTCGTCCGGGCACAGATTCAAACTGAGGTCTGGAGGAGGGACATAGAGGGAGGAGCCAGAGCACACCAGAATCTAAATTCTTTCTTAAAGTGCCCATGTCTCCTGCGGAGCCCGTCTATTCCCCATGGTCCTTACGGAGTCCCCAGCATCCACTAGGACGTTAGAGAAACATAGTAAGACTATAAAAAGAAAAATAATAAAGCTTAGGGCAGCCTTAACAGCAGCCCTGTGACCATGGTCTGGCTCCTGCCGTTCCAAACAAAAAACTGATTTGACTGAGTCGGTGGGCTGGATTATATGGACGAGCCCGATGCATCCTGGGAGGCCAGAAAGCTCGTGACTATTTGGTGCCATTTCTGCTGTCGCTCCGGCATATCCCAATGTTATCCTGTGGATAACCTGTGGACCCAGCCGGAGAAAAAGGCTTAACACATGTAAAATTAAAGGGTCATTCATTTGTGGACAACTCACATTTCAGAACTTTTTCACATTCAGACAGTTGCTATGCGGGGAGTCTCTCTTGTACGCTATACCCCAAGTTTCCTGCTCCTCTTATCGGAAGCTGTAATTAGGCGCGGGATCCATAATTGGAGTACATTCACATTAATGCAGATGCTCTTGGAAAGACATGTTCAACGGGATCAGTATGGGATGCCATCTGTCACTATACCGAAAGCGGCATCTCGGCCGCCATAATGCTGGCAGCGGGGAAAGCGCATTGAGGGCCCCTTGTGGGCACTGTGTCTTGCCTGCCACAGGTTCTATTCTCCCTCTATGGGTGTTGTGGACACCCACAGAGGGAGAATCACCTACATAGTCGGCATTCAGGCAGCAGGATTGTACCCGTCAGAATTACGGTGTCGGTATTGCAACTGCCGGGATCCCGACAGCTGGTATTTTAAGCGCATACCTGTTCGACAAATACATACAGATGTGATGTTTAGATGCAAGTAGTTTTAGTGGCTGACATTTGTATCTACCCCTTCACGGGTAGATACAAATCTAAAATACAAGTTAATCAATATGAAACATTTCCATTGCTTAAGTAGTTTGGCATTGTAATTACATTTGATGTACAGTAAAGCATAAGCTACTGCTATACATTATCTGCATCAGACGGTGAGGAGGACGACTGTGGTTACCTTGGGTGGTTTAACAAAATGGAAATCTGTTGCACATGACGTGGAGAAATGCGGGTCCATTACAGCTTATTGAAACAATGCTTCATTCCTCCTGAAACTATAAGCTATTATCTCATGCATACATGTATGTCTTTTCTATGTCATAGAATACAGCAAAGAGACGACAGATAAATTATTGCATATATACCTAGATCTACAGTATGTATATATACAGTATGTGTATATTTTCTAAGATAGGGGTACCAACAAATCTGTCCAGGCTTAGAAAATATAAATTGGATTATGACAACATTTTAAACTAATTACTTTCTTGAATTAGCACGACATGGCTTCAGACTTCTAATCAGTCATTAAGTCTATTTAATATATATACATACACATACATACATACATACATACATATATGTGTATATTTTCTAAGATAGCCTGGACAGATTTGTTGGTACCCCTTAGAAAATATAATAAATTGGATTATGATAATATTTTAAACTAATCACTTTCTTGAATTAGCACGACACGGCTTCAGACTTCTAATCAGTCATTAAGTCTATTTAAATGGAGGAAAGTAGTCACTATTGTTTGTCATCATAGTGTGCAACATACGGAGCATGGACCAGAAAAAGCAAATAATTATCTGAGGAGATAAGAAAGAAAACGACAGAAAAGCACGTTACAGGTAAAGGCTATAGGACCATCTCCAAGCAGCTTGATGTTCCTGCTAATACAGTTGCAAATATTAAGAAGTTTAACGTTTGTGGGACTGTAGCAAACCTTCATGGACGTGGCCACAAGAAGAAAAAAATCGACCCCAGACAAAACAGAAGTGAGAATGGTAGAAAAATAGCCAAGGAAAACTTACAAATACAGTAGGTAGAAGCTGAACTCCTAGGTCAAGACACGTCTGTGACTAATCGCACCATCCAACACTTTTTGAGTGACAGTGGGCTCCATTGAAGACAACCCAGGAGGACTTAATTTTTGAAAATCAACATATATAAAACACGCTTCTAGGAGAATGTCCTTTAGACAGAGGAACCAAAAAACTTTTTTTGGCAAGTCACATTAACTCTATGTTCACAGGCAAAAAAAAAAAAAGCTTTCAAGTAAAAGAACACTATATCTAGCGTTAAACATGAAGGAGGCTCAGTTAGGTTTTGGGGCTGCATTTCTGCTTCTGGCTCAGGGTGCCATGAAGCTGTGGAGGGCACAATGAAATCTCAAGACTACAAAGGCATTCTGGAATGAAACATACTGGCCCAGTGTCAGAAAGCTCTGTCTCAGTCCTAGATCATGGGTCTTCCAAAAAGACCCACGAACACAGCAAAAACCATTAACGACTAGATAAGAACAAAATATTGTACTATTCTGAAGGGACCATTTATGAGCCCTGATCTGAAGGTATCCTCTTTATAGATCTACAGTAAAAAGATAGTCAACAGGTCGACCCCAAATAACCAACATGCAAAAACATTGACAGGGTCAGAAGGTAGACAGTGCTTAAGGTTTCAACAGGTTCAAAAGGTCAACACATTTTTTATCTTCTTCATTTACCACCGACGTGGACTACAACTAGTAATAGTAACCTTGCCCGAAGCATGGCGTTTCCACTAATTTGGCTCAGATATGGTGAAACATGCAAAATGACAATTGTTTTTTTTATACATGTGGAGACTATTTTAATTTCAACCATTTGGGACTGGCCTAGTGACTGCTTATCTTTTTACTGTAGAGCGGTTGAACCACACCTGATCTGAATACTATTAATCATAGAAACATAGAAATTGACGGCAGATAAGAACCACTTGGCCCATCTAGTCTGCCCCCCTTTTTTTTTAATCCTGTATGTAAACTCAACCCTTTTTGAACCCTAATTCTTTGTAAGGATATTCATATGCCTATCCCAAGCATGTTTAAATTGCTCTACAGTCTTAGCCTCTACCACCTCTGATGGGAGACTATTCCACTTATCCTCTACCCTTTCTGTGAAGTAATTTTTCCTTAAATTTCCCCTGAACCTCCCCCCCTCCAGTCTCAGTGTATGTCCTCGAGTTCTAATATTTCTCTTCCTTTGAAGAATGCTTCCCTCCTGAACTTTAAGACCCTTGATATATTTGAAAGTTTCTATCATGTCCCCCCTTTCTCTTCTCTCCTCCAAACTATACATGTTAAGATCTTTTAGCCTTTCCGGGTACGTTTTGTGATGTAGGCCATGCACCATTTTAGTTGCCCTTCTTTGTACACTCTCTAATGTATTTATATCCTTCTGGAGATATGGTCTCCAGAACTGGACACAGTATTCCAGATGGGGCCGCACCAATGACCTATACAGTGGCATTATCACTTCTTTTTTCCTACTACTGATTCCTCTCCCTATGCAACCAAGCATCTGATTTGCCTTTCTCATTGCTTTGTTGCATTGCTTTCCTGCCTTCAAGTCACTTGAAATAGTGACTCCTAAATCCCTTTCCTCCTCAGTAGTTTCCATTATAGTACCCTTGATACTATATTTAGCCTTTGGGTTATGATTTTGCATTTTTTATCATTAAACTGTAGTTGCCACGTTCTTGACCATTTCTCAAGCCTACCTAGGTCATCAATCATTTGTTGTACCCCTCCCAGTGTGTCTACCCTGTTGCATATCTTTGTATCAGTTGCAAAAAGGCATACCTTCCCTTCAATACCATCTGCAATGTCACCAACAAAGATATTAAAGAGAACTGGACCAAGTACAGATCCCTGGGGTACTCCACTGGTAACATTTCCCTCCATAGATTGCACTCCATTAACTACAACTGTCTGTTTCCTATCCTGCAACCAGGCTCTTATCCATTTAACTGTTTTATAATCCACCCCCACGCGTTCAAGTTTATTTAGCAGTCTGCGATGTGGGACAGTGTCAAATGCCTTACTAAAGTCTAGATATGCTACATCTACAGCTCCCCCTTGATCTATTATTTCGTCACAGAGTCAAAAAAGTCAATAAGATTTGTTTGGCATGATCTACCACCAGTAAATCCATGCTGTTTTGGATCCTGTAAGTGGTTTGATTTAAGATATTCCACAACTCTTTCTTTTAATAGTTTTTCCATTACTTTCCCCACTACTGATGTAAGGCTTACTGGTCTGTAGTTACTTGCTTCTTCCTTGCTTCCACTTTTGTGCAGTGGAACTACATTTGCTCTTTTCCAGTCCTCTGGAATAGCACCTGTATTTAGTGACTGGTTAAATAATTCCGTTAATGGTGTAACCAGCACATCTTTTAGCTCTTTGAGTATCCTTGGGTGTATCCCATCTGGTCCCATTGATTTATCCACTTTTAGTTGTGAAAGTTCTGTTAGGACCTTCTCCTCTGTAAATGTACTTTCATCTACCTTATTTTTATGAATGTCCTTGCAACTTAACTGTGGCCCCATCCCTTCTTCTGTAGTAAATACTGAGCAAAAATAATTATTTAGGTGATCTGCTATTGCCTTGTCACCCTCCACCAAATGCTCACTCTCTGTCTTAAGTCTTATTATTCCTCCATTTGATTTTCTCCTTTCACTTGTATAATTAAAAAAAAGTTTTGCCCCCTTTATCTACTGACTGGGCCATTTTTTCCTCAGCTTCTGCCTTTGCACGTCTGATCACTTTCTTAGCATCCTTCCGTCTGTCAAGATACACCTCTTTGTCGTTATTATTTTGAGTCTGTTTGTATTTCCTAAAAGCCATCTTTTTTGCTTTCACACTAGTTGATACTTCTTTTGTGAACCACACTGGCTTCCTTTTCCTGGTGCTTTTCCTAACCCTTTTGATACAAAGATCAGTTGCACTTAGTATTGCACTTTTCAGTTTTTCCCACCTCTCCTGCACTCCCAAGTTCCACCAGTCTGCCAATGAATCACTTAAACATCTCCCCATTTTTGCAAAATCAGCATTTCTATATTCCAACACCTTTGTTTTTGTGTGACAGGAGTTGGATCCTGTCTTTATACTAAACCATACTGCTTGATGATCACTGGATCCCAGATGCTCACCCACATATATGTCGGATATCCTATCACCATTTGTAAGAATTAAATCTAATATTGAATCTTTGCGAGTGGGCTCCGTCACCAATTGCTTGAGAGATGCTCCCTGTAAGGAATGTAGGAATTTGCCACTTGTAGCTGAACTTGCAAAAGACCCCTCCCAATTTACATCAGGTAAATTAAAGTCTCCCATGATTATGACTTCTCCCTTTAAAGCCATTTTAGTGATGTCCAACAATAGGTTCCTGTCCAAATCCTGCCCCTGGCCTGGTGGTCTATAGAGCACCCCAATGCGAATAACATGCTTCTCCCCAGTTTCTATGGTGACCCAAAGGGCCTCAGTTTTGTCTTCAATATTTTGTATTAAAGTAGCATTTATGCTTTTTTTCACATACATTGCTACCCCTCCTCCTATTCTTCCTATTCTATCCTTCCTAAATAAATTGTATCCTGGTATAGCTATGTCCCAGTCATGATTTTCATTGCACCATGACTCTGTAATTGCCACAAAATCCAGGTTATCCCTTGTCATTATCGCAATTAGCTCTGGAATTTTGTCTCCTAAGCTCCTAGCATTTGCACACATAGCTTTAGGATTTTTGTCTGTGCATTTGTTATTAGCAGCCATGTCCAGACTGTACAAAATAAATGACAAGTTTAAAGTAGAAATTACCTGTTTGGGGATGTTGCTCAGTGTTAGATTATATATATATATATATATATATATATATATATATATCTATATATATATCTATGGAAAGAGCTGAATCATGCCATCTGGAGAAGGCACCCATCAAACTAGAGACAGCTGGAGACAACAAACCTGCTGATAGGAGCAGAAGTCTCAGAGAGCTACAAAAATCATTTGATTGTAGTGATTGTCTCTAAAGGTTGTACAACAATATTAGGTTAAGGGTCCCCATAACTTTTGTCCATGACACTTTCATTTGTTTTATTACTTAAAATATTGTGTTGACTCAAAAAATAAAATGCAAAGTCTGATTTCTATTAAACATGGAACAATGCTGTATGCCAATTCCTTTTGTCACTGTCATGTTATTTCAGAGAAAAATATGGGTTCTTCATTCATCCAAGGGTACCAACCATTTCTGTTTACGTCTGTACATAAATATTTCTGAATGTTCTTACAGCTCTTCAATAGAGGACAACTTGTTTATTTACAAGGCACTTTACACAGAGATACTAAAATCTGCTCCGTTCGACACTGCAGGGTGTTCCTCTGCCAGAACAAGAGTCATTGTACCCCATACAATAATGTGCGCTCAGGGGGTTTCATGTACAGGTATTAAAGTCCTATATCTCATCCATCATTCTGATTGCCGATGATGGTGGCGTTTGATCAGGATTGCCCTTTCTTGGTGGCCGCCTTCCTGTTCCCCTTTGTGTTTTTGAAGGTTCGTAGCGGGTTCTGTGTCTTCTTGAACTATGAGGGGCAAAGACAACAGATTTTATAGACCACACAATAAATCCTTATTTTAAAACAACTGTAGTTGTCACAATCTTCTCACAGCAATGGGCGCATCCACAGCATGTAATTGTCAGACACACTAAGCAACTGGCTGTGACTGCATTAAGGAACACCATCATGATAAATGCTAGATCCAAGTGGCCTAATGGAACTTTGATGAGGGCACAACCATGTGACCTGCCTACTTATCAGGGGAAGGATTCAGAGTTTCAGTTTCACTGCAGCATGTGGAACATGGAATTCTTAGGGTTAGGCACCGGGAGGGCTCTGTTAGGTTTACGCACTAGGGGGAGGTTAGGGTTAGGCTATGGGAGGTGATGGTTAGGGACTGGGATAGGGTAATATTTGGGCTAAAAAGGAATATAAACAAAAAAAAAAAAAAAGGGTCGATCATGGCATGTGGAGGCAGAAGAACCTGGTAATTTAGCCTACATGCATATAGCCTAACTGTATAGAATAGGCTAAATCCAAGTGGTGACAATGACCTGTCCTTCTGAATACTAGGATATAGAATAATTTATTGCATAGGCTACATCCACGAGGCCAGAAAGACGAGGTCCTTTAGCCCAATTGAAGTTAGACTCGCCGGCACAATGTACTGTGTAGATAGTATGTATACCGCACCACCTAGTTGTTGGATGACAAAATAAGAATTTACTCACCGGTAATTCTATTTCTCGTAGTCCGTAGTGGATGCTGGGTACTCCGTAAGGACCATGGGGAATAGACGGGCTCCGCAGGAGACTGGGCACTCTTAAAAGAAAGATTAGGTACTATATCTGGTGTGCACTGGCTCCTCCCTCTATGCCCCTCCTCCAGACCTCAGTTAGGGAAACTGTGCCCGGAAGAGCTGACATTACTAGGAAAGGATTTGGAATCCAGGGTAAGACTCATACCAGCCACACCAATCACACTGTACAACTTGTGATAACTATACCCAGTTAACAGTATGAACAATAACGGAGCCTCAGTAACAGATGGCTCATAACAATAACCCTTTAGTTAAGCAATAACTATATACATGTATTGCAGAGAGTCCGCACTTTGGGACGGGCTCCCAGCATCCACTACGGACTACGAGAAATAGAATTACCGGTGAGTAAATTCTTATTTTCTCTGACGTCCTAGTGGATGCTGGGTACTCCGTAAGGACCATGGGGATTATACCAAAGCTCCCAAACGGGCGGGAGAGTGCGGATGACTCTGCAGCACCGAATGAGCAAACTCAAGGTCCTCCTCAGCCAGGGTATCAAACTTGTAGAATTTTGCAAAAGTGTTTGAACCCGACCAAGTAGCAGCTCGGCAAAGTTGTAAAGCCGAGACCCCTCGGGCAGCCGCCCAATAAGAGCCCACCTTCCTCGTGGAATGGGCTTTTACTGATTTAGGATGCGGCAGTCCAGCCGCAGAATGCGCAAGCTGAATCGTGCTACAGATCCAGCGAGCAATAGTCTGCTTTGAAGCAGGAGCACCCAGCTTGTTGGGTGCATGCAGGATAAATAGCGAGTCAGTTTTTCTGACTCTAGCCGTCCTGGAAACGTAGATTTTCAGGGCCCGGACTACGTCCAGCAACTTGGAATCCTCCAAGTCCCGAGTAGCCGCAGGCACCACAAAAGGTTGGTTCAAATGAAACGCTGACACCACCTTTGGGAGAAATTGTGGACGAGTACTCAATTCTGCCCTGTCCTTATGGAAAATCAGATATGGGCTTTTACATGACAAAGCCGCCAATTCTGACACACAGAAAAGAGGTAGTGAGGCTGCGCTGAATTTGATGAATATAACAATAATAATGTAATAAGTAAAACACAATTTTATTCCTAAAATAGGTACAATAGGTATATATTAAAAACTAAATACATAAAATGCATATCAGAAACAAATGGTATAGTTTCTATGTTTCGAAAAACATTTCTAAAGGGTTACCCAATTCGCCAGGTAGAAAGTGTGGAATTGTGGAGTTTTTTGCAGTGACCGTTCCAAGATGTTTTCCCCTGTAGTGTTACAGTCCAGCATAGACAACAGTCTCAGAAATAAGCAATATCCAATGGGTGGACTAATTACCGTTAGAGGGTAGTGTGCTCCAGATTCTTTGGTGGAGAGCTCCTCATGCGTTACGGTTGGTACAGTCCTTTATGCAATTATTGCTGTATGCAGTCTGAGAATTTGGTAAGGCCGTCTGGACAAAGTTCGGGGAATGGTTCGGTCCTCCTTCAGAGCAATTCCTGGCGGGGGTCCCTGGTACACCTGACGCATTTCGCTGCAGTCAACTAGCAGCTTTATCAAAGGTATCCATGGTTAGGACATGTGGGGTTTATATACCCCTTCTAATATGGTGGCTAATTAGCCCCTGGAAACACCTGATTGCATAATTACGTAATCACTTTAAAAATGGGTGCATAAAATTAGAGCAAACTTATGAGCTTAGACAGACCTACTTCAGATGGGATATAGTATACAGTAAATATACAAATTATTCATAAAAACCAAATTAATTGAAGGTTTTTTTAATAAATAAATAAATAAATAAATAATGAGGCTGTAGAACTAAACACCATAATATGATATATTAGTAGCAACTAACCCTTTTACTCTTTTTGGACCCCACCCCTATATAGGTTACATAGTACTCCTATAAAGCTATAATTCTCTTTGCAAAAATGGTGGATTTCGGTGGCACGAGCGGATCACCTTTACAGTGCTCTGCTGGCCCCGCCGAACCCTAAAGTATATATAGATTACATGTGGGGACATATGCTTGGTCCCTTTACCACCACATCTATTATAATATCTAGATAAAGCTAATGAACTGAACACTAAGTGGTTATGAAGAACTTTATCCCATCTGTCTTCTTGGGAAAATAATCATTTATTATTTATATGGTGGATGTGATATTATTGTGATTAAGATATTTTGGGTTTGTCATGTAAATCAAATAACCCCTCTATCTATGTTTGAATACTGTTCCCGTAGGGCTAGATTTCTTACTATCGAAATGGCCACTGCTCCGCCTAAATATAACTCTCTACTATCTGAATGACTGGTTGGCGGAAGCGCCACATCCCCCACATACTGGAGGGCGGAAGCAACCATTCCCCTATCCTCTCGCACAGCGGAAGTATGTAATCTAAAGTCCCGATCACGTGACACGTAGGTCACGTGATCGGAACACCTACTAGGAAATACGAAATCCTAATACCGCTCTCCATTATGTTCCCCCACCAATAATAAAAGTCTATAATGCTGTTTCCATGACAATACGAGTAACAAACTCACTCATTGGCCACTGTTTTCCAACACATTTCCTGTCCGCTTTTATTTATTTATTAAAAAACCTTCAATTAATTTGTTTTTTATGAATAATTTGTATATTTACTGTATACTATATCCCATCTGAAGTAGGTCTGTCTAAGCTCATAAGTTTGCTCTAATTTTATGCACCCATTTTTAAAGTGATTACGTAATTATGCAATCAGGTGTTTCCAGGGGCTAATTAGCCACTATATTAGAAGGGGTATATAAACCCCACATGTCCTAACCATGGATACCTTTGATAAAGCTGCTAGTTGACTGCAGCGAAACGCGTCAGGTGTACCAGGGACCCCCGCCAGGAATTGTTCTGAAGGAGGACCGAACCATTCTCCGAACTTTGTCCAGACGGCCTTACCAAATTCTCAGACTGCATACAGCAATAATTGCATAGAGGACTGTACCAACCGTAACGCATGAGGAGCTCTCCACCAAAGAATCTGGAGCACACTACCCTCTAACGGTAATTAGTCCACCCATTGGATATTGCTTATTTCTGAGACTGTTGTCTATGCTGGACTGTAACACTACAGGGGAAAACATCTTGGAACGGTCACTGCAAAAAACTCCACAATTCCACACTTTCTACCTGGCGAATTGGGTAACCCTTTAGAAATGTTTTTCGAAACATAGAAACTATACCATTTGTTTCTGATATGCATTTTATGTATTTAGTTTTCAATATATACCTATTGTACCTATTTTAGGAATAAAATTGTGTTTTACTTATTACATTATTATTGTTATATTCATCAAATTCAGCGCAGCCTCACTACCTCTTTTCTGTGCATTGTATACGGGAGTGACTTCCCCTTTCCTGAGACTGCAGCTCGGTGAAATATCTCCTACCTAAAGCGCCCGAGTACCCTTGGGTAACCAAATTTTCTACACAATTCTGACACACGCCTAGCTGAGGCCAAGGCCAACAGCATGACTACCTTCCACGTGAGATACTTCAACTCCACGGTCTTAAGTGGCTCAAACCAATGTGATTTCAGGAAATCCAACACAACGTTGAGATCCCAAGGTGCCACTGGAGGCACAAAAGGGGGCTGAATATGCAGCACTCCCTTAACAAACGTCTGAACTTCAGGCAGTGAAGCCAGTTCTTTTTGAAAGAAAATAGACAGGGCCGAAATCTGGACTTTAATGGATCCCAATTTTAGGCCCATAGTCACTCCTGACTGTAGGAAGTGCAGAAATCGACCCAGCTGGAATTCCTCTGTTGGGGCCTTCCTGGCCTCACACCAAGCAACATATTTTCGCCATATGCGGTGATAATGTTTTGCGGTCACATCCTTCCTAGCTTTTATCAGCGTAGGAATCACTTCATCTGGAATGCCCTTTTCCGTTAGGATCCGGCGTTCAACCGCCATGCCGTCAAACGCAGCCGCGGTAAGTCTTGGAACAGACAGGGCCCCTGCTGCAGCAGGTCCTGTCGTAGCGCAGAGGCCATGGGTCTTCTGAGATCATTTCTTGTAGTTCTGGGTATTAAGTTCTTCTTGGCCAATCCGGAACGATGAGTATAGTTCTTACTCCTCTCTTTCTTATTATCCTCAGTACCTTGGGTATGAGAGGAAGAGGAGGGAACACATAAACCGACTGGTACACCCACGGTGTCACCAGGGCGTCCACAGCTATCGCCTGAGGGTCCCTTGACCTGGCGCAATATCTTTTTAGCTTTTTGTAGAGGCGGGACGCCATCATGTCTACCTGTGGCCGTTCCCAACGATTTACAATCAGCGTGAAGACTTCTGGATGAAGTCCCCACTCTCCCGGGTGGAGGTCGTGCCTGCTGAGGAAGTCTGCTTCCCAGTTGTCCACTCCCGGAATGAACACTGCTGACCGTGCTAGCACGTGATTCTCCGCCCATCGAAGAATCCTTGTGGCTTCTGCCATTGCCATCCTGCTTCTTGTGCCGCCCTGGCGGTTTACATGGACGACCGCCGTGATGTTGTCTGACTGAATCACCGGTTGGTTTTTAAGCAGGGGTTCTGCTTGACTCAGGGCGTTGTAAATGGCCCTTAGTTCCAGAATATTTATGTGAAGGGAAGTCTCCTGACTTGACCACTGTCCTTGGAAGTTCCTTCCCTGAGTGACTGCCCCCCAACCTCGGAGGCTTGCATCCGTGGTCACCGGGACCCAGTCCTGTATGCCGAATCTGCGGCCCTCGAGAAGATGAGCACTCTGCATCTACCACAGCAGAGACACCCTGGCCCTCGGGGACAGGGTGATCAGCCGATGCATCTGAAGATGCGATCCGGACCACTTGTCTAACAGATCTCACTGAAAGATCCTTGCATGGAACCTGCCGAAGGGAATTGCTTCGTAAGAAGCTACCATCTTTCCCAGGACTCGCGTGCAGTGATGCACCGACACCTGGTTTGGTTTCAGGAGGTCCCTGACCAGAGATGACAATTCCTGGGCCTTCTCCACTGGGAGAAACACCTTCTTCTGTTCTGGGTCCAGAATCATGCCCAAGAACAGCAGACGCGTCGCAGGAATCAGCTGCGACTTTGGGATATTCAGAATCCAGCCGTGCTGTTGCAGCACTTCCCGAGATAGTGCTACGTTGACTAACAACTGCTCCTTGGACCTCGCCTTTATAAGGAGATCGTCCAAGTATGGGTTAATTATAACTCCCTTCTTCCGAAGGAGTATCATCATTTCGGCCATTACCTTGGTAAATACCCTCGGTGCCGTGGACAGACCAAACGGCAACGTCTGGAATTGGTAATGACAGTCCTGTACCACAAACCTGAGGTACTCCTGGTGAGGTGGGTAAATGGGGACATGCAGATAAGCGTCCTTGATGTCCAGCGACACCATAAAATCCCCCTCTTCCAGGCTTGCAATAACCGCCCTGAGCGATTCCATTTTGAACTTGAACTTCCTTACATAAGTGTTCAAGGATTTTAAATTTAGAATGGGTCTCACCGAACTGTCTGGTTTCGGTACCACAAACATTGTGGAATAGTAACCCCGTCCCTGTTGAAGGAGGGGAACCTTGATTATCACCTGCTGAAGGTACAGCTTGTGAATAGCCGCCAGTACTACCTCCCTTTCCCTGGGAGCCGCTGGCAAGGCTGATTTGAGGTAACGGCGAGGGGGAGTCGCCTCGAACTCCAGCTTGTATCCCTGAGATACCACTTGTAGAACCCAGAGATCCACCTGTGAGCGAACCCACTGGTCGCTGAAGTTCCGGAGACGCGCCCCCACCGCACCTGGCTCCACCTGTGGAGCCCCAGCGTCATGCGGTGGACTTAGTGGAAGCAGGGGAGGATTTTTGTTCCTGGGAACTGGCTGTCTGGTGCAGCTTTTTTCCTCTACCCCTGCCTCTGGGCAGAAACGATGCGCCTCTGACCCGCTTGCCTTTCTGAGGCCGAAAGGACTGTACTTGATAATACGGTGCTTTCTTAGGCTGTGAGGGAACCTGAGGTAAAAAAGTCGACTTCCCAGCTGTTGCTGTGGATACGAGGTCCGAGAGACCGTCCCCAAACAATTCCTCACCCTTATAAGGCAAAACCTCCATGTGCCTTTTAGAATCAGCATCACCTGTCCACTGCCGAGTCCATAATACTCTCCTGGCAGAAATGGACATTGCATTAATTCTAGATGCCAGCCGGCAAATGTCCCTCTGTGCATCCCTCATATACAAGACGACGTCCTTTATATGCTCTATGGTTAGCAAAATAGCATCCCTGTCGAGGGTATCAATGTTGTCTGACAGGGTATCAGACCATGCTGCTGCAGCACTACACATCCATGCTGAAGCAATAGCAGGTCTCAGTATAGTACCTGAGTGTGTATATACAGACTTCAGGATAGCCTCCTGCTTTCTATCTGCAGGCTCCTTTAGGGCGGCCGTATCCTGAGACGGCAGTGCCACCCTTTTAGATAATCGTGTGAGCGCCTTGTCCACCCTAGGGGATGTCTCCCAGCGCAACCTATCCGTTGGCGGGAAAGGGTACGCCATCAGTAACCTCTTAGAAATCACTAGTTTCTTATCAGGGGAACACCACGCTTCTTCACACAATTCATTTAATTCATCAGATGGGGGAAAAGTCACTGGCTGCTTTTTCTCCCCAAACATAATACCCTTTTTAGTGGTAACCGGGTTAATGTCAGAAATGTGCAACACATTTTTCATTGCCGTAATCATGCATCGGATGGCCCTTGTGGACTGTACATTTGTCTCATCCTCGTCTACACTGGAGTCAGACTCCGTGTCGACATCTGTGTCTGCCATCTGAGCTAGCGGGCGTTTTTGAGCCCCTGATGGCCTCTGAGACGCCTGGACAGGTGCGGGCTGAGATGCCGGCTGTCCCAAGGTTGTTACGTCATCGAACCTTTTATGTAAAGAGTTGACACTGTCGGTTAATACCTTCCACATATCCATCCACTCCGGTGTCGGCCCCGTAGGGGGCGACATCACACTTATCGGCTCCTGCTCCGCCTCCACGTAGCCCTCCTCATCAAACATGTCGACACAGCCGTACCGACACACCGCACACACACAGGGAATGCTCTGACTGAGGACAGGACCCCACAAAGTCCTTTGGGGAGACAGAGAGAGAGTATGCCAGCACACACCACCACGCTATATAACACAGGGATTTTCACTATACTGAGTGATTTTCCCCAATAGCTGCTGTTATTAACACAAATTGCGCCTAAATTTATGTGCCCCCCCTCTCTTTTTTACCCTTGTTGTACTGGATACTGCAGAGGAGAGCCTGGGGAGCGTCCTTCCAGCGGAGCTGTGAAGAGAAAATGGTGCTGGTGTGCTTCTCCCGCTATTTAAAATGTTAATGGCGGGGGGTTTTGCACATATACAGTGTTATACACTGTATTATGTGCTATTTGTGCCAAAAAGGTAAACTAATTGCTGCCCAGGGCGCCCCCCCCCCCCCCCAGCGCCCTGCACCCAACAGTGACCGGAGTGTGTGGTGTGCTATGGGAGCAATGGCGCATCGCTGCAGTGCTGTGCGCTACCTTAATGAAGACAGGAGTCTTCAGCTGCCGTTTTTCATCTTTATCTTCCGTCTTCTGGCTCTGCAAGGGGGACGGCGGCGCAGCTCCGGGAACGGACGATCGAGGTCGGGCCCTGTGTTCGATCCCTCTGGAGCTAATGGTGTCCAGTAGCCTTAGAAGCACAAGCTAGCTGCAAGCAGGTAGGTTTGCTTCTCTCCCCTCAGTCCCTCGGTAGCAGTGAGTCTGTTGCCAGCAGATCTCACTGAAAATAAAAAACCTAACAAATACTTTCTTTTCTAGTGAGCTCAGGAGAGCCCACTAGGTGCATCCAGCTCTCTGGCCGGGCACAGATTCTAACTGAGGTCTGGAGGAGGGGCATAGAGGGAGGAGCCAGTGCACACCAGATATAGTACCTAATCTTTCTTTTAAGAGTGCCCAGTCTCCTGCGGAGCCCGTCTATTCCCCATGGTCCTTACGGAGTACCCAGCATCCACTAGGACGTCAGAGAAAAGGTGATACGTAATCAAAGTCTTGCTGATTATTTCCAATGAACAGAATTTGAATGTAAGAATAAAATACTTTTTGCGACAATACATCTAATTGGAGACTGCGTAACAACTGCGTAAACAGACCTGTCCCCCTGCTATATTAATTTAATGATTGGGCTAAGTTCTGGGTTCTCTCCATGGCTTCCAAAGTTAGCACGTCTCACCTAAGGTTTACTACCTACATAATTTGATAAAATACTGTATTTATGTTTGAAGGTTAATGTTCCTGGAGCCTAATGTCATAAAAAAAAATAAGATTTTACTTACCGGTAAATCTATTTCTCGTAGTCCGTAGTGGATGCTGGGGACTCCGTAAGGACCATGGGGAATAGACGGGCTCCGCAGGAGACAGGGCACTTTAAGAAAGAATTTGGATACTGGTGTGCTCTGGCTCCTCCCTCTATGTCCCTCCTCCAGACCTCAGTTAGAGAAACTGTGCCCAGAAGAGCTGACAGTACAAGGAAAGGATTTTGGAATCCAGGGCAAGACTCATACCAGTCACACCGTACAACTTGTGATAAACTTACCCAGTTAACAGTATTAACAACAACGGAGCATCAGATCAACCCTGATGCAACCACAACATAACCCTTATTTAAGCAATAACTATATACAAGTATTGCAGAAGAAGTCCGCACTAGGGACGGGCGCCCAGCATCCACTACGGACTACGAGAAATAGATTTACCGGTAAGTAAAATCTTATTTTCTCCCTGGTGCTTCGACAGATTAAGCTTTACGCCTCAGATATAATTTGCCTGATGGAAACCCACTTACTGGGTACTAAGATTATGTCCCTTAAAAAACCTTGGGTGGGCTGGGCTTACCATTCCATGCATACCGCAGCGTCCCGGGGAGTGTCGATCCTAATTAGGAAGTCTGTTCCCTTTGCGCTTGATTCTGTGCAAACGGATCAATGGGGTAGATATGTGTTTCTCAAGTGCAGAATTAACTCCGTCCCCCTATTATTGCTGGCTGTGTATGTGCCCCCTCCATACTCGCATGACGTCCTTAAAAAGGCGTCTGCCTTTATGGCTGCGTCCCCTGGGGTAGCTGTTATCTGTATGGGTGACTTCAACAACGTTTTAAACCACGAGTTGGAAAGGCTGTCTGCGGCATCCTCCAACCCACAGCCCAAGCGTTCCCCATTTGCAGACACTGTTTCGGAGCTGACTTTGGTTAACCCCTGGAGATTGAAGTATCCCGACTTGAGGCAGTACTCATGTTTTTCACACTCTCACTCTTCCTTCTCTAGGATAGATTTGGCTCTTTTGTCCCGGGAGCTTTTGCCCAAAGTTCGAACTGTCAGATATGAGACTAGGGGTATCTCGGATCACTCCCCCATATCGTTACATATTGACTTAAACGGTCAGCGAGGCCAAGCAGTGTGGAAATTCAATCCCTTTTGGCTGACGCATATGGGTGAGGGATCCGACTTGGAAGCTAGCTGGTTAGAATTATTTGTTATGCATGAAGACACCTCGGATGTGTCTTTGCTGTGGGACACTTTCAAGGCCTTTGTAAGAGGAACATTGATTAAACGGGTGGGGAGTCTTAAATCCTCCTTTAGAAAACGTGAATCTGAATTGGAGGCCCGGGTAGTTGCTTCAGAGCTGATGTATGTGCGCGATGGCCTAGACGCCTCTAAGTTGGTGTGGCTCCATGCGCTGGGTGAATGGAAGGAATACCTGTGGGGGAAAACCCAGCACAGACTTCTCTTCTCCTCGCATGTCCAATATGCTACTGGGGATAGACCAGGTTCTTATTTGGCCAATCTTGCAAGGGGTGACCGCTCCTCTCATACTGTAATGGAGGTTTTGGACTCGGCTGGGTCTGTACTGGACCGCACCCCCCAAATCGTGGCGGAATTTGTCTCATACTATCAGGCGCTCTAAATTGTCCTGTTCCCCACTAGAACTGCATGACTACTTGGATGGAATCCACTTGCCCCGTGTCTCCAGTGAAGCCAGGGCTCTTCTCGATGCTCCTTTGTCGTTGGAGGAGATTGAGATTGCGATCTCTGCCTCCCCCGATGGTAAGGCCTCTGGCCTTGATGGCATTCCGTCAGAACTGTATAGGAAGCATATAAAAAAATTTGCCCCTCAGATGCTTAAGTTATTCAATGAAATCTTTGCCCAAGGCGCGCTTCCCCCGTCTATGGCAGAGGCGTTGATTATAGTCATTCCCAAGCCAGATAAGGACCCCAGGAGGGTTGAATCATACCGTCCTATTTCCCTGCTGCCCACGGACATTAAAATCCTAGCCAAGGTTCTGGCTTCCAGACTTAACCAGGTTATCTCCCAAATTATTCACCCTGACCAAACGGGCTTCATGCCTGGCAAGTCCACTGCTGTAAATCTGAGGCGCCTGTTCACTAATTTTCAGGTTTCTCGGGGGGAGGACTGCTCTGCCGTTATAGCCTCTTTAGATGCCGCAAAGGCTTTTGATTCGGTGGAGTGGGCCTTCCTCTGGGAGGCTATGGGTAGGTTTGGCGTGGGCCCCAACTTTATTGGCTATGTTAAATTATTGTATTCTCTGCCCATGGCCAAAGTCTCGGTGAACGGGTTTGTTTCGGACTCCTTTCCCCTGTCCAGGGGAACGAGACAAGGCTGCCCTTTGTCTCCGACTCTGTTTGCCATTGCTATTGAGCCATTGGCATGTTTGATTAGAGCAAATCCAGATATTGTGGGTATTAGGGTTGGCGCAAGAGAGGACAGGATAGCGTTATACGCTGATGACCTCTTGCTCTTTGTGGACGACTACTTCTCCTCCTTACCTAAACTCCTTGACTTGATAACCAACTACGGACACTTCTCCAGACTCAAAATTAACTGGGACAAATCCACCATTACTCCACTTAGAGGCCTGGTTCCGGTGGCCCCAGTGATTCATACCCCCCTTAAATGGGTAGACTCTTTCAAGTACCTGGGTATATGGGTATCTAATGACCCTTGTACCTATGTTTCCCTTAATATCATGCCGCAGATGGTGTATCTCCGCTCGAAGGTCAGAGTTTGGGGGACTCTGCCCCTGACTGTTACTGGTAGGGTCAATTTGGTAAAAATAGTATACTTGCCTAAACTCCTTTATGTCCTCCAGCAATCCCCTATATATATTAACTTGAAGACATTTAAACAGATTGACAGTTTGCTCTCTTCTTTAATTTGGGCCAGTCGGAGAGCGCGGTTGAGACTTGACGTTCTGTCCAGACAGAGAGTGCTGGGAGGCTTAGCTCTCCCTATGTTTCGATTTTATTACTATTCTGCGCAGTTGGCACAAATATGGGAGTGGGTAAATGCCCCAGATGCTCACACCATACACTCCCAAATGCTTTTACAGGCCTGCCCTGACGGCTCTCCATTACAGATGCTTATCTGTGGGAACCCTAACTTGTCCAAGATTCCTATAATAAAACAGGCCGTCCTCATATGGAAACAGGTACATGTTATCCTATTGGGCCAAGGTATTGACCCAGATACTCCTCTGGACAATGCCTTTGGCTTCCCAGAATTGGCTTCGCTGCAGACTGGGGCGGTGTGGGGGAGGTGGGGGGTGACATCCCTGGGACACTTGTGTAACGTTGGTATACTGAAAACCTTCCTGCAAATTCAACAGGATTACAGTGTACCCTCGTCTCATTTCTACCGATACCTGCAACTGAGACATGCGCTTAATGCACAATTTCCCGATACTCCCCCAACGGTAGCGGACTCCCCGGTGAAGCCTCTCCTGCAGTCCCTGGGAAATGGACATCTGGTGTCCAACATCTATACAACCATGCTTCGATCTCACTACTCTGACCCGTTATCCCTTCTCAGGAATAAGTGGGAATCTATCTTGGGTGCCATCTCTGATGAGATTTGGGAGGGTGCTTTGTGTTCTCCACGATTATCCACTACCACCACCAGATATCAACAAATCCAACTGTTTCTAATACACAGAGTTTATATGACCCCAGTGTGCTTGCGACGTATAGGGGGTACCCACTCCTCCAGATGTCCTAAGTGCGATAGTCTGGATGCGGACTTTTGGCACATTATCTGGCTATGCCCCAAGGTAGCCGTGTTCTGGTCGGGTGTTACTGACGCCCTGGTGTCAACGGGTATTCCCTAGTCTGTATGCTCCCCGACGACATGCGTGTTATCTGCTGTGGAGGAGGATGCCCTGAACCTCCCTGCCAGAAGATATGTAATTAATCTAGGTGGCCTAGCCAAGGTGTGTATCGCCCGGCTTTGGCTAGCCAAAGATGCGCCCACAATGCGATCCTGGGTCTCACTTGTAAATGATACGGCCTCTCATGAGAAATATGTATACTTCGCTAGAAAAGCGGGGAAAAAATATCAGGACCTGTGGGGTAGATGGCTTCAGTCTCCGCGCTTTATGACCCAGAGTGTCTGAGTACCCACTACTGAGGGCTCCGTGCCTGGGCGGACGGGAGATGAGACACGTACCGGGGGGTTAGTGTGGGAGTGTGTTTCTAGACCTGCATGGGGTGAGCTGCCTCTCTTTATTTGTGGGGTCTCCTGGCGCCCGCGGTCGGTCGGCCATACTTTGCCAATATTGCTGTTGTATGATTTGCTCAATATTTATGGTGTGTTGCCATAGACGACTCTATACAATATACATTGTTCTATATGGTTCATGCTAATATGTGATACTAGTTCTAATTCATATTATCTGTAACGGAATTAAGCCTGCACATGCTTTACTGTACTAATTGGTTACTACTAGAATTGGGAATCTGCGTATTTCCCTGGGTTGGGGATTTGTTTTGGTTTGCTTTGTTTGTTTTTGTATTTTTGTTTCACTGAAAAACACAAAATCAATAAAAAAGTATTGAATTAAAAAAAAAAAATCTTATTTTCTCTAACGTCCTAGTGGATGCTGGGGACTCCGTAAGGACCATGGGGATTATACCAAAGCTCCCAAACGGGCGGGAGAGTGCGGATGACTCTGCAGCACCGAATGAGCAAACACAAGGTCCTCCTCAGCCAGGGTATCAAACTTGTAAAACTTTGCAAAAGTGTTTGAACTTGACCAAGTAGCTGCTCGGCAAAGCCGTAATGCCGAGACCCCTCGGGCAGCCGCCCAAGAAGAGCCCACCTTCCTTGTGGAGTGGGCTTTTACTGATTTTGGAAGCGGCAATCCAGCCGCAGAATGAGCCTGCTGAATCGTGTTACAGATCCAGCGAGCAATAGTTTGCTTTGAAGCAGGAGCACCCCGCTTGTTGGATGCATACAGGATAAACAGCGACTCAGTTTTCCTGACTCTAGCCGTTCTGGCTACATAAACCTTCAAAGCCCTGACCACATCCAGCAACTCGGAATTCTCCAAGTCACGAGTAGCCACAGACACCACAATCGGTTGGTTCATATGAAAAGATGGCACCACTTTTGGCAGAAATTGTGGACGGGTCCGCAATTCTGCCCTGTCCATATGGAAAACCAGATAGGGGCTTTTATGTGACAAAGCCGCTAATTCTGACACACGCCTAGCTGAAGCCAAGGCTAATGGCATGACCACCTTCCACGTGAGAAATTTTTAACTCCACGGTTTTGAGTGGCTCAAACCAGTGTGACTTCAGGAAACTCAACACCACGTTAAGATCCCAAGGTGCCACTGGAGGCACAAAAGGGGGCTGAATATGCAGCACTCCCTTTACAACGTCTGAACTTCAAGAAGAGAAGCCAGTTCTTTTTGAAAGAAAATGGATAGGACCAAAATCTGGACCTTAATGGAACCCAATTTCAGGCCCAAAGCCACTCCCGACTGTAGGAAGTGAATAAAACGGCCCAGCTGGAATTCCTCCGTAGGGGCATTCCTGGCCTCACACCAAGCAACATATTTTCGCCATGTACGCTGATAATGTTGATCCGTCACATCCTTCCTAGCCTCTATCAGCGTAGGAATGACCTCATCCGGAATGCCTTTTTCTGCTAGGATCCGGCGTTCAACCGCCATGCCGTCAAACGCAGCAAGTCTTGGAACAGACAGGGCCCCTGTTGCACAAGTCCTGTCTTAGAGGCAGAGGCCACGGGTCCTCTGTGAGCATTTCTTGCAGATCTGGATACCAAGTCCTTCTTGGCCAATCCGGAACAAAGAGTATTGTTCTCACTCCTCTTTTCTTATGGATTCTCAGCACCTTGGGTATGAGAGGAAGAGGAGGAAATACATAGACCGACGGGAACACCCACGGTGTCACCAGTGCGTCCACAGCTATCGCCTGAGGGTCTCTTGACCTGGCGCAATATCTCTGCAGCTTTTTGTTGAGGCGGGATGCCATCATGTCCACCTGTGGCAGTTCCCACCGACTTGCAATCTGCATGAAGACTTCTTGATGAATTCCCCACTCTCCCGGGTGGAGGTCGTGCCTGCTGAGGAAGTCTGCTTCCCAGTTGTCCCCTCCCGGAATGAACACTACTGACAGTGCGCTTACGTGATTCTCCGCCCAGCTAAGAATTCTGGTGGCTTCTACCATCGCCACCCTGCTCCTTGTGCCGCCTTGGCGGTTACATGAGCCACTGCAGTGATATTGTCTGACTGAATCAGAACCGGTTGGTCGCGAAGCAGGGTCTCCGCTTGACTTAGGGCGTTGTATATGGCCCTTAGTTCCAGGATATTGATGTGAAGGCAAGTCTCCTGCCTTGACCACAGCCCTTGGAAATTTCTTCCCTGTGTGACTGCCCCCCCACCCTTGGAGGGTTGCATCCGTGGTCACCAGGACCCAGTCCTGAATGCCGAATCTGCGACCTTCGAGAAGGTGAGCACTCTGCAGCCACCACAGGAGAGACACCCTGGCCCTGGGGGATAGGGTGATTAACCGATGCATCTGAAGATGTGATCCGGACCACTTGTCCAGTAAGTCCCATTGGAAGGTCCTCGTATGGAACCTGCCGAAGGGAATGGCTTCGTATGATGCCACCCTCCTTCCCAGGACTCGAGTGCAGTGATGCACTGACACCTGTTTTGGTTTTAATAGATTCCTGACCAATGTCACGAGCTCCTGAGCTCTCTCTATCGGGAGATAAACCCTTTTCTGGTCTGTGTCTAGGATCATGCCTAGTAGAGGCAGATGAGCTGTAGGAACCAACTGCGACTTTGGAATATATAGAATCCAGCCGTATTGCCGTTACACTTCCAGAGAAAGTGATACGCTGTTCAGCAACTGCTCTCTTGATCTCGCTTTTATGAGGAGATCGTCCAAGTACGTGATAATAGTGACACCTTGCTTCCGCAGGAGCACCATAATTTCCGCCATTACCTTGGTGAATATTCTCAAGGCCGTGGAGAGACCAAACGGCAACGTCTGAAATTGGTAATGACAATCCCGTACCGCAATTCTGAGGTACGCCTAATGAGGTGGATAAATGGGGACATGAAGGAATGCATCCTTTATGTACCGAGTCACCATAAAATCTCCCCCTTTCAGGCTTGCAATGACCGCTCTTAGCGATTCCATCTTGAACTTGAACCTTTTCAGGTATATGTTCAGGGATTTTAAATTCAATATGGGTCTGACCGAACCGTCTGGTTTCGGGACTACAACATGGTCGAATAACACCCCCCTCCTTGTTGAAGGAGGGGAACCTTGACCACCACCTGTTGAAGATACAATTTGTGAATTGCAGTTAACACTGTTTCCCTCTCGTGGGGGGAAGCCCGCAGGGCCGTCGGTGAGGGGGCATCTTCTCAAAGTCCAGCTTGTATCCCTGAGACACAATATCTATTGCCCAGGGATCTAACAGGGAGTGAACCCACTTGTGGCTGAACTTACGAAGGCGTGCCCCCACCGGGCCTAGCTCCGCCTGTGGAGCCCCAGCGACATGCGGTGGATTTTTGTAGAGGCCGGGGAGCCCTTCTGTTCCTGGGAACTAGCTGTGTTGTGCAGCTTCTTTTCTCTACCCCCGCCTCTGGCAAGAAAGGACGCACCTCGGACTTTCTTGCCTCTTTATTCGAAAGGCTGCATTTGATAATGTCGTGCTTTCCTAGGCTGTGCAGGAATATAAGGCAAAATATCAGAATTACCAGCTATAACTGTGGAGACCAGGTCCGAGAACCCTTCTCCACACAATCCTCAGCCTTCCATATGCCTCTTAAGTCGGCATCATCTGTCCATTGCATATTCTACAGGACATGTCAAGCAGAAATCGACATAGCTTTGACTCTAGGACCCAGTATACTCATGTCTCTTTGGGCATGTTTTATATATACATATCTCTTAAGACAGCATCTTTAATATATATATATATATATATATATATATATATATATATATATCTCTATATATACATATATATATCTATATGCATACTAGGGTCTCAATCTCAGCTGATAAAGGTACCTGTCCACGCTGCCACAGCGCTATAAACCCATGCCGACACAATCGCCGGTCTGAGTAGTGTACCAGAATGTGCACGCTATCTGCAGGATCCCTGAGAATAGCTGTTACGTCAGGGCTACCTTTTGGGCAAACGTGACACCCTAGGGGAAGATTCCCATCATATCCTGGCCCTAGTGGGGAAAGGATACTGCCTGAGAATTCTTTGTGGGAAACTGCAGTCTCTTATCTGGAGATTCCCGCTCTTTTTCATCATGAGAGGAGGGAAATTTACCTCAGCTTTCTTCCCCTTAAACATGTGTACCCTTGTGTCAGGGACAGATGAGTCATCAGTGATATGCAAATCATCTTTTATTACAATAATCATATATTGAATACTTTTCTGCCATTTTGGCTGTAACTTTGCATTATCGTAGTCGACACTGGAGTCAAACTCCGTGTCGATATCAGTGTCTATTATTTTGGATAGTGAGCATTGAGAGACTCTAAAGGTCTCTGCGACATAGGGACAGACATGGGTAGATTTCCTGTCTGTTCTCTAATCTTTTGTGCAATAAATTCACCTTAGCACTTAATTACACATATCTAAACAGGTGTCGGCGTTGTCGACGGAGACACCCTCTCACACACATTTGCTCCATCTCCTCCTTAGGGGAGCCTTTTACCTCAGACATGTCGACACACACGTACCGACACACCACACACTCAGGGAATGCTCACCTGTAGACAATTCCCCCATAAGGCCCTTTGGAGAGACAGAGAGAGAGTATGCCAGCACACACCTCAGCGCTATTAACCCAGGAATAACACAGTAACTTAATGTTAACCCAGTAGCTGCTGTTTATATTGATTTTTGCGCCTAATTATGTGCCCCCCCCTCTCTTTTTACCCTCTTCTACCGTGTAACTGCAGGGGAGAGACTGGGGAGCTTCCTCTCAGCGGTGCCGTGGAGAAAAAACATGGCGCTGGTGAGTGCTGAGGAAGAAGCCCCGCCCCCTCGACGGCGGGCTTCTGTCCCGTTTTCATGTACAATTTTGGCGGGGGCCCATGCATATATACAGTGCCCAACTGTATATATGCCCACTTTTGCCAGGAGGTCTCTAATTGCTGCCCAGGACGCCCCCCCCTGCACCCTGCACCCTACAGTGACCGGAGTATGTGGGTTTAGTGTGGGAGCAATGGCGCACAGCTGCAGTGCTGTGCGCTACCTCATATGAAGACTGGAGTCTTCTGCCGCCGATTTCGAAGTCTTCTTGCTTCTGTCACCGGCTTCTGTCTTCCGGCTCTGCGAGGGGGACGGCGGCGCGGCTCCGGGATCGGACGACAAAGGGTGAGATCCTGTGTACGATCCCTCTGGAGCTAATGGTGTCCAGTAGCCTAAGTGGCAGGACCTATCTGCAGAGAGTAGGGCTGCTTCTCTCCCCTCAGTCCCACGTAGCAGAGAGTCTGTTGCCAGCAGATCTCTCTGAAAATAAAAAAACCTAACAAAATACTTTCTTTTTAGCAAGCTCAGGAGAGCTCACTAAGTAGCACCCAGCTCGTCCGGGCACAGATTCAAAACGGAGGTCTGGAGGAGGGACATAGAGGGAGGAGCCAGAGCACACCAGTATCCAAATTCTTTCTTAAAGTGCCCTGTCTCCTGCGGAGCCCGTCTATTCCCCATGGTCCTTACGGAGTCCCCAGCATCCACTAGGACGTTCGAGAAATTATCTTTCATTCACCTTTTTGTCCATCCCTGTCCCCAGTCTCCCTTTACAAGATAGATATAATGGTCACATGACTAGCAGGAGGGTCGATGAGAATGATTAAACACTCACCTTTTTAGCTGGGGCCTTTGAGGGTGCCGACTGCATTCTCCTCCTTTTTCTCTTTCTCATTAGAGGGTCCACGATAGAGCGCAGGGAAGGAGGGACTGTGAGAGGCAGAAACAGTCACATGAGGGGGAGGATGTACCATACAGGCCGGAGACAATAGGATGGAGAGTGATAAAGGAGATAGGAACAGAATAATGTCCCACTGGCAGCGTCATAGTCATAGGCAAGCAAATCATTTAATACAAATAAAAATGACAACCAATGAAACAATAGCTGAATCACTGTGGATTGAACAGATATTCAGGAGACTAGCTTATAAATTCACCAGTGATATCACGGAGGCTCCCAATTCCGTATATGCCAGTGTATGGTGATTATACCTCAGTTATGCTCCCATGTCCTACAGAACAGAATACTGTAAGTCAGTCTGTCACCTACGTATAAAACCACGCTGTAGGTATAAAGGAAAACCGGTGTATTATCTGTAACCTATGGCACACAGATGTTACCTCATGTTCTGAATGTACTATCGCAGGCCTGGCCAACCTGTGGCTCTCCAGCTTTTGTGAAACTATACATCCCAGCATGCCCTGCCACAGTTTTTGCATTCCCTAATATCAAAACTGCGGCTGGGCATGCTGGGATGTGTAGTTTCCCCCCCTTAAATGGCCTCATTAACAAGGTGCCCCTGTCTCAAATTTCGAACATGTGCCTAAATTCCTACCAAAGCCCATGTGTTTATGGATCCAGACAGTGGTGTTTTAAGGAGTGAAAGCTGGCAGTGGCTACAGGAGGAACTGGGTAAGGAAATCTACCTCTTGTTAAAGGAAAAAGTAGAGAGCATATATGGGGACATGGTGCATATACAGGTAGCAATAGAAACCCGCACATACTCAGATAATCAGGAACATTCTTCAAGTGAGGCTTGACTACTGCAGGGTGCAACGCTTTATCATGCCGAAGTAGATTGAAGTCCCGAGGGTTGTCCTCAAAATAGGTCTGTAGGAAAGAGAAGATAGCAATTAGAAGAAAATAAACCAAACCCATGCAATACCTGGAAACTGGAATCCGAGGGAAGCCACGTAGCTTGCCTTTTATAAAATAAATGCAAGGGAGGGAAGAGGTACTACCTCTCTCCCATTTACCACAGGACTTCCTGCCTGCATTGTATATATTACACCTGGACACCCCACAAGTTAGGTCACATGATCCTGCGGACATACAGAACAAGATTAAAATCATATCGCACCCGCTATCTCACGTCTAAAGTGACGGGAGATAGAGCAGCAATATTCAAATGTACCTTATTATCAAGCGCCTAAACCCGACTAAAGTAATGGGCGTGATCGTGAAGAGACCCATTTGGCCCGCCCAAACGGGTCTCTTTAAACACATTTCAGCTCGCTACCTCCGGGGGTAGAGAGCTGAAATGAAGTTGTCATGCCCATCGGCAGTAACATTAGAATACCGCTGGCGGGCGCGATCGCGTCCAGGAAGCTATTACTACTGGAAGAAATAAAGACGACTCTTGTTGGGGACTTCTAATTTCAATAAAATTTTACTTTTTCCCCCCGATATATATTAAAAATAGGTTCGAAAGAGATGTTCCCAATATGCTGCTTAATGAGTTTAAAACATACAATTATGCATATAAGAATGCATAAATGTGCATATGCAATTACTGTGAAAATAAATGACTTAGACATTTCTTTTGAGTACACATTGGCTGTGACTCAGGGGAGCACCACCAGCCCACATACATCTGGTGTATTATCCACGGAGGTGGCCCCAACAAAATGACATAGGTAGTTGGTAAAGCAAATAAACACAATTTTTGTTTTCTTTCTGCACCTCCTTCCTGGCTCACCATACCTGGGCTGGAGGTAAGGGAGGGACCCCTGTGCAGAGCCATATCCCCTTTCCCCTTCACCACATTTTTTCAATTTATAGGACGTTACCAACCAGACTGTAAAGCACAATATCATAGGGAAGTGTGAGAATACACTGTGACCGCTCACAACAAGAATACAGAGGTCAGTGTGACTTACACAAACATGAAGATGTTCACGCTCAAATCACTCACTTTGGTCCGCTGATAAGAGGAGAGCGGTGCCAGCACTGCAGGGGGAAGCAGGTGAAATGAGGCTACAATCTGCTGCTGTGTAAGGTCACGCAGGACTTGCAGCTGAATCACCAGGTAAACTCTGTGCTCCCTGTGCATAGGTTTAAGCACTAAGGGGGGAGGTTAGGGTTAGGCTGCGGGGCAGGGGGGTTAGGTTTAGGTACCACCAGGGGGAGGTTAGGGTTAAGCTGCAGGAAGGAAGGGTTAGGAGGTAGTGGAGGCGGGCTAGCATAGCATAATCACCCCTGTCTGGATTTCTCCTTTCGGGATTCTGGCGTCTTATTTTTGTCATCCATACTGATCCCGTGTACATAGGTCATACAGAGGTGTCTGGACAGAGGTTCTTACACCCCTGTGTTCTACACGGAATAGGTTGTGTTTATGCTGGTTTCATTGTACACCACTATTGATAAAATAGTATTTTAACTACCTACAGGTAAATCCTTTTCTTTCTTGTAATCCATAAGGGATATTGGGGGAATCTAATACGATGGAGTATAGACAGGGTCCAAAGGAGCTGGTACACTTTAAATTTCTTCAACTGGGTGTGCTGGCTCCTCCCCTCTATGCCCCCTCCCACAGGCAGTAATAGGTAAAATAGTGCTAGGATAGTAAGCCTAAGCCAACGAGCAATGGACTGCTTTAAAGCAGGGCAACCCTTTTTCTGCGCATCATATAGTACGAACAAGGAATCTGTCTTTCTGATCCGAGCCGTTCTCTTAACATAGATCTTCAAGGCTTGCACAACATCCAATGCCTCCGGAGGAGCAGAAGTGCCAGAACTTGACAGAACCACAATGGGTTGATTAAAGAGGAACGCAGAGAAAACCTTCGGCAGGAACTGCTGCCTAGTCCTGAGCTCCGCTCTGTCCTCATAAAAGACCAAGTAAGGGTTTTTACACGATAAGGCCCCCAATTCTGAGACAAGCCTAGCAGAAGGCAGGGCCAATAACATCATTGCCTTCCACGTGAGGTACTTGTCTTCTACCGTCATCAGAAGTTGAAACCAGGAGGACTGTAGAAATTCCAACACTACATTCAAATCCCAGGGTGCCGTGGGCGGCACAAAAGGAGGTTGAATGTGAAGCACCCCTTGCAAGGTCTGAACTTCTGGCAATACTGCCAATTTCTTCTGGAAGAAAATGGAGAGCACTGAAATCTGGACCTTAATGGAACCCCGATGTAAGCCCTTATCCACACCAGCCTGCAGGAAACGGAGGAAACATCCCAAGTGGAACTCCGCAGGCGGATACGTGCGTTCCTTGCACCAAGAGACATATATCCTTCAGATATGATGATAGTGTTTTGACGTAACAGGTTTCTTGGCCTGAACCACGGTAGCAATAACCTTTTTGGAAAGGCCCTTGTGAGCTAGGATGTTCCGCTCAACCGCCACACCGTCAAAAGAAATTGCCATAAGTCCGGGTAGACGAACGGGCCTTGTTGAAGAAGATCTCTTGTCAGTGGCAGAGGCCAAAGGTCTTTTGACGGACATGTCCAGAAGATTCGCGTACCACGCCCTTCGAGGCCAATCCGGGGCAATCAGAATTGCCTGAACTCCTTGATTGCCGATTCGCTTGAGCACCCTTGGGAGCAATGGAATTGGAGAAAACAGGTAGACCAGCCGGTAAGGCCAAGGCGACGTCAGAGCATCTACTGCCCTCGCCTGAGGGTCCCTGGTTCGTGACCAATACCAACGAAGCTTCTTGTTGAGACGAGAAGCTATCACGTCTATTTGTGGGAAGCCCCAACAGTCGATAATCTGCTGAAACACCTGATGGTGAAGCCCGCACTCTCCCGGGTGGAGATCATGACGACTCAGGAAGTCCGCTTCCCACTTGTCTACTCCCGGAATGAAGATTGCGGACAGTGCTCTTGCATTTCCTTCTGCCCAGAGGAGTATCTTTGACACTTCTCGCATGCAGGCCCTCCTTTTCGTTCCTCCTTGTCGACTGATATACGCTACTGCCGTGGCACTGTCCGACTGTACTTGGATCGCGTGATCCCTGAGCAGAGGTGAGGCCTGAATCAGAGCATTGTAGATTGCCCGAAGTTCCAGAATGTTGATCGGAAGGAGGGCTTCTTGGGCTGACCACGTGCCCTAGAACTGAGCCCCTTCGGTGACAGCTCCCCATCCTCTCAGACTCGCATCTGTCGTGAGGAGGATCCAATCCTTAATCCCGAAACTTCGGCCTTCCAGTAGGTTGGAGGACTGCAGCCACCGCAGGAGGGAAATCCTGGCCTGAGGTGACAGCCGTATCATCCAGTGCATCTGAAGATGTGATCCGGACCACTTGCTCAGGAGATCCAATTGAAAAGTTCTGGCATGGAACCTTCCATACTGGCTCGCCTCGTACGAGGCAACTATCTTCCCCAACAATCTTATGCAAAGATGGATGGATATTTGTGTATGCTGGAGAATCATGCGAACCATCTCCTGAAGTGTTCTTGCTTTGTCTTCTGGGAGAAACACTTTCTGGGCCACAGTATCCAGCAACATTCCCAGGAACAGGAGCCGTGGAGTTGGCTCCAGGTGGGACTTCTGAAAATTGAGGATCCACCCATGGTGAGACAGAAGTTGGATAGTGCGGTCTATATGGAGCAATTAAAGCTTCCTGGATCTTGCTTTTATCAGGAGATCGTCCAGGTAAGGGACAATATTGACGCCATGGACCCGGAGTTGGAACATCATCTCTGCCATCACCTTCGTGAACTCCTTCAGAGCTGTGGACAGTCCGAAGGGTAGCGCCTGGAACTGGTAGGGATCGTTCAGCAGGGCAAACCTCAGGTAAGCCTGATGTGATGGCCAAATCGGGATATGGAGATAGGCGTCCCTGATATCCAGGGAGACCATGAACTCCTGTTCTTTCAGAACTGCAATCACTGCTCGCAAGGATTTCATCTTGAACCCGAAAACCTTAAGTAAGGGTTCTAGGATTTCAGATTCAAAAAGAGGATTTTGATACTTACCAATAAATCCATTTCTCTGAATCCTCTAGGGGACACTGGAAGCTTGCAACCGGAGGTGTGGCACAATCTTAAATTAGCATGGTCTGCACAGGCGGCTTCCTTCCCCTTCACATCCCTCCTCCCTCAGTTTGGAAAATGTGACTTTGAGAATAGGACATGATACTGTAGCACCTGGCAAGGAACCGAACCGTACATCATATCACACAGCATCCAAGAAACGGTTAACCGAAAAAAAAACCCGCTGTTTGTACGAATTGTTTGAACAAGAACAACGAACACAGCAGGTTGACAGCACTGAGGCGGGCGTCCAGTGTCCCCTAGAGGATTCAGAGAAATGGATTTATCGGTAAGTACCAAAATCCTCTTTTCTTTCATCCACTAGGGGACACTGGAGCATCCATTTACATTAGGGGACGTCCCAAAGTTATCCCCTAGGGAGGGAGTGCTGTCAGTGGCCTGCAAAACTAAACGTCCGAATTTATAATCTCCAGACACAAAGGCATCAAACTTGTAAAATTTCGCGAACGTGTGGGCTGAAGACCACGTCGCCGCTCTGCAAAGTTGAGTAGTGAAAGCACCTCTGGCAGCCGCCCATGAGGCACCCACTGATCGGGTGGTATGAGCACCCGCCTGAACTGAAAACTGTGTGCTACAGGAAATATAAGCTTGCCGAATGGCAAGTCTATTCCGTCTAGATAAAGACAGCATAGATGCTGGCCAACCCTTCTTTGGCCCATCATAAAGAACAAAACAAATGGTCCGACTTTCTGAAAGGACGATGTAACTTGCACGTATACCCGTAAAAGCTTGCACAACGTCTAAGGACACGTCCCCATCTGCGAGACCCTAGGAAGATGGGACCACGATTGGCTGGTTTACGTGAACCCCCGAAACAACCCTAGGAAGGAAATCTCCTCTCGTACAGAATTCCGCCCTATTTCATGAAAAATTAAAAAGGGACTTATACCCGATAAGGCTCCCAACTCAGAAACCCACCTGGCCGAAGCCAAGGCAAGCAATAATGTGACCTCCCAAGAGAGATATTTCAGGTGAGGTCTCAAAAATTCCAACACCAAATGTAAGTCCCATGGCGTAGTGCGAGGACGAAAAAGGGGTTGTATCCTCAGAACCCCCAGTAAAAAGGTTTGACCTCTGGCAAGGATGCCAACCGCCGTAGAAATAGGATGGAGAGAGACGAAATTTGAACCTTCAGAACGCCCAGTCTGAGCCCTACCTCTAGACCGGCCTGAAGGAAAAGTCAAAGTCTGGATAAGTGGAAGTTCGTCGAATTCCGCCCACATTCTTGACACCAGTCCATGTATCTCTTCCACATTATGTAGTAGTGCTTGGCTGTGACCGGCTACCTAGCGACAATCATCGTAGGAATGGCCAGTCTTGGTGTCCCTCTGTTTCTTAAGATCCGGGTTTCAATAGCCACGCCGTTAAACGCAACCTGTGCATGACTGGGCGTTGGAACGGTCCCTGAGATAACAGGTCCTCTCTCTGAGGTAACCGCCAAGGATCATCCGCTAGTAACCCTTGCAGGTCTGAGTAATAACTCCTGCGGGACCAATCTGGTGCGATTAGAATCGCCCACATTCGTTCTCGTTTCAACCCTTTCAGAAACCTGGGAATGAGTGGGAAAAGTGGAAAAATGTGAACCGTCAAGTAACACCAAGGAAGTGTTAATGCGTCCACTCCTTCTGCTGCTGGATCTCTTGTCCTGGACATACATCTGGGTAACTGATGGTTTTGCCGAGACACCATTAGGTCGACTTGAGGTAGACCCCCATCTCCTCACCACCATGTCGAAAATCCGTGGATGTAGGCACCCCTCTCCCGGATGCATATCCTGACGATTGAGACAATCTGCTTCGCAGTTCTCCACACCTGGAATGAACACTGCCGAGAGGATGATCTTTTGTCCTTCTGCCCACAACAAAATCTTTGTGGCTTCCTGTAACGCCATCCTGCTATTTGATTCTCCTTGACGGTTTATGTAAGCCGACATCGTGACTTGTCCAACTTTATCTTCAAGTGTTGACCCATGCCTAGGTCTTCGGTTAAGAGCAGCGCGTTGTAAACCGCTCTCAGCTCGAGAATGTTCATGGCGGTCACCTGCCGGAAACAGATGTCCCTCCAGGACAGCACCACAGCCTCTGAGACTTGCATACGTTGTTAGGATTCTCCAATCCCAAGTGCCGAATCTGTTGCCTGATGCGAGATTCCTGCGCAACGACCACCAATTTAAGAAGGGTCGTATGCGCGGTGGAAGTCGAAATACTGCGATGTAGAAGCCAGTGTGACCCTGCTCCCTGAGGTTCATCTGGAATGGTCGGGAATGAAGCTTCGAAAGACGCCACCATCCTCCCGAGAAGGTGCCCACAGAGGTGTAGAGAAACAGTTTGTGACCTCAGCACCTGAGCCATTAATCTCTGTAGGTCCTTGACCTTATACTCTTGTAGGAATACTCTCAATTGTACCGTGTCCACAATGAGACCAAGGAATTTAATCCGTTGAGTTGACCTGAGGTTGGATTTCTGGAAATTCACAATCCACCCTGTTAAATGATAAATTGATGAGACGTCTTAAGATCCTTGAACAACTGTTCCAGAAAGGATGCTCTGATTAGTAGATCGACTAAATAAGGTATAATAGTGACCCTCAACAGTCTCAATTCTGCAACCATGATTGCCATGATCTTCGTAAAGCTTATTGGGGCCGATGATCGACAAACGCAAAGGCCCTGAAGTGGTTGTGATCCTTCACCTGGGCGAACTTTAAGTAAGCCTGGTGAGGGGCTCAGATTGGGATATGCAGATATGCATTATGTCCATGGATACCATGAATACGCCCTGTTCTAAGCCTGCAATGACCGACTGGATTGATTCCATGTTGAATTTATAGACCCTTAGAAACTGGTTTAAAACCCTTTAAATTGAGTATCGGCCCGAGTGTCCCATCTAGCTTTGTCATGACAAAAAGATTGGAATAGAAAACCGTTCCTCTGAGAGGTGGGAACCGGAATAATTACCTCTGACCGTAGCAAAGTTCTAATTGCTGTCATCAGTGCTTTTGCTTTCTGAGGGCACTGTACCCCTGGAAGAATAGGTCGTTTATCCAAAGTTCTGATGAGGTATTGGCCCAGATGTCCCGAAAACCTTCCAAACGTGCGCCCACAAAGGGGGACCCCAGGTGAACTGGGAGGCAGTCATGCCACAGTTTTGTCAGCAGGATTATCCTGCTGTTTGCTGCCTGTGAGCGGCCTCTACCTCTGCCCCCACGTACTAGTGTACCGAAACCTCTCCCTTGGGTTTGAAAGGACAGTGATCTAAATGATTTACACGCTGGTCCCGAATAACCTCTCCTAACCTGTGGATCGGCTCTCGTATAAGGAGTAGGTAGAAGGGTGAACTTCCCTACGAAATCCACTTGTCCAACTGTGAACCAAAAAGCATCTCACCCCCAAAGAGGATGGATTCTACCGCCTTCTTGGTGTCAGACTCTCCTTGCCATTCTCTGAGCCATAAAATCCATCTAGCCAATATGGCCTATGCTGAGATGCGCGAAGCTATCCTGCTAGGATCCTCTGAGGCTTGACACAAGCATAAAGCAGATTCTTGAATGTGTTCCGCCAGTTGGGTAATCTCTTCCAAGCTATTTTCCTCTTCAATAGCTTGTACAATACGTCCAGACCATGCTCCCATGGCCTTGTTGACCCAAGCCCAGACGATCGCAGGTCTCTGTGCTGCACCAGTTGCTACGAAAATTGACTTTAAAGCTGTGTCAACCTTACGACCTGAAGCGTCCTTTAAAGTCGTTACATTAGAAATGGGTAAGATTGTCTTCTCAGACAACCTTCCTAGGAAAGCATCCACTACTGGTGGATTCTCCTACTTATCCTTACACCCTTAGGTAGGAGATAAGTTACTCGAAAACTTTTCGGAAATTGAAAGCGTTTGTCAGGTTGTTTCCCAGCGTCCTCCATCTGAGATTTGAGCGATGTAGGAATGGGAAACACCGCAAAACACGGCTTTTGGGATTCGAACAATTCAAATTCTTCTGGCTCCTTTACTTTTTCTACTTCAAAGTATAGGATCTCCTTCACCGCTTCAATAAAAAAATAAAGACTTGAGATTGCCGTGTCCTCTGGGAAATCGGCGTCTAGGTTAGATTCCATTTACTCATCTAATAGGAAGAGATCTTTTAACTGCCTTGCGCACCTTTGTTTCTGCATGTGCGGGCGGCGTTAACCCGCTAAGAAATTGCGCCTCGTTTTTGAGAATCCCGCAGCCCATTCCGATTGCTGCTTGCGCGATTCCGCCATCTCCTTGGAGATTCTATTTGTAAGGCTGTCTTTCCATGACCTAGCCATATGTTACCAGGTGGAGCGTCCTTGTCTAAGCAGGAGTCGTCCACCCCGGAGCTGCCAACCCGCGTGCCCTTCCTGTTACCTTTCGTACAAACAAAACAGGTCTTGTTTGGTGCTTTAGACATGTTGTTAAACCCCTTACTAGGGAATTACACAGCACTTTCACCCTTTAAACTAGGAAGAGAAAGACTGAGAGATGACGGAAGCGACGGTTCCTTTAGGTATCTGATTCGGCTGGGATTACCTTTCCCTTCTTGTGTGTGTGTGTGTGTGTGTGTGTGTGTGTGTGTGTGTGTGTGTGTGTGTGTGTGTGTATATGTATGTATGTATGTATGTATGTATATATACACACACACATATTATATATATATATATATATATATATATATATATATATATATATATATATATATAAAGGAGCAGGACAAAAAATAAATTTATAATTAAAAAATAAATAAATAGAAAATAAATAAATTAAAACACCAGCCGTCTTGCCCCACTCGCACACCCAACTGTATTTCAGCTGTTATGTTGGGGTTGACGTTCCATCGCTTCCTCTTATTTTCTGCAGGATCCTTCTCATATAAGTCCTTTGAAAATATAAATATAAAATTGAATGATGAAAATACAGGCGATCCCTTTTGGCAGCTCCCAATATAATGTTCAACAGCAGAGGGAGCCTGAAATAATGTAGGGGCCCTACCCCCTGAGCTAATTGGCTGACATCCCTAGGGAGGAAGTAACCCCCCCTGAGACTAACTTTGCGCCAAAAATGTGTTTGTAAAATGTCTGCCATTAAAATTATGAGGTAACATGTATCAGGGGACCACTGTTAAATAACCCCTTATCCCTGAACACGGTTTCCTCTTAATGTTGAAAACCTTCTTAACAACTCGGATTTGTGGGACGCTGCGTGAGGTGGAGCCGCCCCCTCCCTCGCAGCGCGTGTAACAGAGAAGCGCCCGACACTCGCAGTCCCCGTCTACGCGTGGCGGTGCCTTCCCCGCCGTCCTCCGGAGCTCAGCTCTATCTGTTAATGAGCTGTGCGCTCCGGCTGGCCCGCCCTCTGCTCGCTGAAATGGCTCCGGGCAGCCCATCTGTTTTAAATGGGGATCTATGTGCGGCACTTCTAATCTCCCCACAGTTTAACCGGGGAGACCAGTGTGCACAGAAACAACAGAAAATTATCTGTCAGGGCACTCTTTCTATTACTAAAGGAGGGATCTTCAGGCTACGGGACCTCATTCCAATACTTACAGTTTGAGGATCTCCTGTAGAGAGATGCAGATCCCTTCAAAAGGGATCTTGTCTCTCAAACTCATCTTGGCTTTGTCCCCCATTTCATTAGTTGACGAAGCACTATTCTGAATCCTGAACTTTGTCCCACTTTTATTAGGGGGATGCAGCCTTTTCTTCTGGTAAAGCCTGCACCCCCTTTCATTTAGGTGGGATCGGGCAAGTACCATCTTTTCTTTCAAAACCTGCACCCTCCCTTTAGTTAGGAGGGATTGAGCCGGTCTAAAAGAGAAAAAATAAATAAAAATAAATAAATAAATCTTCAAGGAGCAGGAGCTCCCTTCTGTGCTTGTACCTCCTAGGCACAATTTTCCAAACTGAGGGAGGAGGGATGTGAAGGGGGAGGAGCCGGCTGTGCAGACAATGCTAATTTAAGATTGTGCCACACCTCCGGTTGCAAACTTCACACCCCTAATGTAAATGGATGCTCCAGTGTCCCCTAGTGGATGAAAGAGAAATGGGTCATACCGAACCACCCGGTTTCGGTACCACTAACAGGTTGGAGTAGTAACCCTTTCCCTGTTGTTGCAGTGCCACTGGAACAATGACTCGGGACTGGACCAATTTTAGGATGGCCTGTTGCAGCGTAACACGCGTATCCTCCAAAGCTGTTAAGCTTGATTTGAAAAATCGGTGGGGAAGAGAACCGTCGAACTACAGCTTGTAGCCCTGAGAAATGAGGTCCTGTACCCAGGTATCCTGGCAGAAACTTTCCCAGATGCGGCTGAAGTGACGCAGCCGAGCACCCATCACGAGATCCCCTCGGGGTGGGCGGGCACAGTCATGCTGAGGTTTAAGTGGAAGCTGAACTGGTGCTTTGTTCTTGGGAACCTGCAGCTGCTGGCTTTTTTGCCTTAACTCTGGTGCTTCCTGCAGCGTTTGAGGTGCCTCTGGTTCCAGATCGAAACATAGCGGTTTGAAAGGACTGAGTAGATGGCCCTGGATAGGAGCGCCTAGCCGGTGGGGCCTTAGGGGGAAGAAACGTGGAATTCCCAGAAGTAGCTTTGGAAATCCATGAAACCAACTCAACTCCGAATAGCCACTCCCCTGAGAAAGGGAGAGACACCCCCCCACACTACGCTTGGAATCTGCATCCGCTATCCACTGGCGCAACCATAAAGCTCTGCGCGCCGACACTGCCATGGCAGTAGTACTCACATTAATAGTGCCTCTCTCTTTAATAGAGTCGCACAGGACGTGTGCAGTATCCTGAATGTGTTTCATCAGAGTAACCATACTCACCAAACACATATCCCCCGACAGTCCCTCTTGAACTGGCCCGCCCAGGTGTGAATGACAGGTGTCAACCAGCAACCCGCTATCACAGGTCCTTGTGATATACCAGCTGCTGTGGAACAGACTTCAGTGTAGTCTTCTAGTTTTCTATCCCCAGGGTCCATCAAAGCCGAGGAGCCAGGGACCGGTAACATCACCTCTTTAGACAGGCGTGAGACAGAAACGTCAACAGTTCACAGTTTTTCCTGCCTTCAGGAGAAAATGGGAAAGTGTTAAAAAGCATCTGGCCACCTGTAATTTTTTATCAGGATTTTTCCAGGACAACTTTAAACATATCATCTAATTCCTTAGAATCAGAGAAAGTGATGCTAACCTTTTTATGCGAGGAGAAAAATTACTGCTTTACTGCATCGTCTTCTACTGGGAGTTTTAACACATCCCTGATAGCAATTATGAGGGGCTCAAGCCCTTGTGCAGGAGATGAATCCTCAATAATAGGGTCCATCTCCTCCCCCTCCTTCTGTCCCTCCTCCTCATCAGTTACTGAGAGTAAGCAGGCAGACCACGTGTATGTAGCCCTGAGCTGGGGAGAAGGGTCTGTCCTCTGCCTCTTGCAGCCAGGTCTGCTGTAGTCGCTGTGTCTTATGACTATTTGCAGAGGGCTGAGAGAACATGTCTGCCATCCAGGGAGTTCACACACAACACACAGACACTGTACAAGCAAGCCTGCCCTTGATTGGTATGCGAGTAGGAGACCCAGAGAAAATGACCAGCACGCCAAGCCTAGCAGACTCAGAGAGACTGCAGGCTGTAACTTTATACTGTGACTCAGTGGAACAGCGGTGTTTTGTCCTTATGAGGACTCTATTTACAAGTATAATAGCTGTTCTACCTCTTTCTAACACCCCTATATGTATCTGGAGTGCTGGAGGAGCTGTGTGCCTGCTGCTGCCTGTAAGAAGAGGAAGGTGTTAAAACGCAGCTGGTCCCGCTCTGAGGAAGCTCCGCCCCCTGTAATGGCGCCGGAGTTTGAGCTATATTTATACTGGCAAAAGTCTCCCCACGAGTATAAAACATCACACAAGTGCTAATTTTACCCACTGCTGCCAGTGTACACAGGAGGCTATAGCGGGGTCCCATATACAGCGGCCACGTTCTGCCGCACCATAAACTGGGGGACCCCCTAGCGGGGCCCCCGGTTTGTACTCACCACTGATGTCACCTTCAGGCTATTGTTAGGGGTGTGCAGCAAGCTGCAATTGTGACCGCAAAGGTGCAGTGCCCCGCTGTACAACCTCCTCTCAGGACGGTGGTCCTGCAGCGGGGAAACGGCTCGAACACCTTGCAAGGCCAGTGACTGTGTCCCCCCCCCCCCCCCCCTAACTCCCACGGTGCAGGTATGCTGTTGCCCAATCAGCATACCAAAAATAATAAAAGTTAAAAAGAAATTGAAGAAAACTCTCTGTAGCTCAGAGATGTGCATCCTCTCCTGAGGACACTTTTGTCTAAACTGCCTGTGGGAGCGGGCATAGAGGGGAGGAACCAGCACACCCAGTTGAAGAAATTTTAAGTGCACCAGCTCCTTTGGACCCCGTCTATACCCCATCGTACTAAGTTGTCCCCAAAATCCCTTATGGATGCTAGAGAAAAACAGAACTGGTGTCTAAGGTGACAAACTGGGCACACAGAACGTGTACACAGTAGCTGGGAATGGGATTGCGACACAAGAGACGCTACAAAGTGGTCCTTACCTTTAGTTTCTCAGAGTTTAGCAGTTCTTCCTTTATCTCCTTTAGACGTGCCTCCTTTATAGCTTGCTTGGTTACTGACCTCATTGCATCCTAAGGAAGAGACATCACATGATCAAACAAAATTTCCTGATGTAGTCAGTAAGGTCCAACATGGTACATGTGACTACAGCTGTACACTATAATGATGTAACTTCCATCTCCTGCCCCACGTATACAGGGAGAGAGGCAACTGCAAGACATTATTGGTAATAAGCCCCTTATTTCTGCTTGCAATGCGTACAGGACAGTGATATTCAGAAATGGATCAAATAAGGTTAGAGATAAAAATAATATAAAAAAAAAAAAAAAGGGGCAGACAAGATGGGCCAAGTGGTTCTTATCTGCCGACAAATTCTATGTTTCTATGTTTCTATGACCTCGTGCGCAACTGAATCTGCAACAAATGACGGCAATATTAAGGGAGATTCTCCGTTACACAACGGTTTTCCATAAAGTACCCATATTATAAATATTTCTGTATTTCCAGCTAAACAAGCCCCACAGAACCAGAGAATGTTATGTTCTATAGATCATACAATTTTTTAACCTTATACTCACCCTACAGCGGTAACGGAACCCTTCCACCTCCTCCATGCGGAACCTGTAGGGACTCAGTACACACTCCTGGGCGGCACCTGTTGGAGGAACATCAGGAGTGGGGATTATATAATAGGTTCTGGGATTGCCGCTAAATGTAAATCAGTTTTAAGGCTAGTTTTTACTTATCACTGATTGCCGCTTTAAAGTTAGCGGCGACCTCGCCAATATCCCGCCGGTTCCCTAATCTCTGAACCTGTGACATAACTGCCATAAATATGCATGCTATATGCATATGAGCATTCAAAATATAGGGGGAGATTTATCAAATCTTGTAGAGATAAAGTGGAGAAGTTGCCTAATGCAACCAATAATCTTATAATAACTCTTTCAGGCCGAAGTCCCTACTCCAACCTGGGATACTGATCAGGGGTTGGAGCCAGGGCTCCAGATGTACTTATCGTTTCAGACCGGCGCCGAGACCTGGGTTATTCCCACAGGACACTTGGAGATGACATCATCTTCAAACGCTCCTGAGCCCGCCAATCAGCAGCCTTTTAGGCATGATCTGGGTCAAATGACACTGGTCACTTTCACACTGCAGCCGACTTGGGTCGGAGGCGGGAATAGCCCTGGTTGTGACCCGGGTCGTAGACTCAGGAAGGACCCGGGATGCACCACCTGACTCGACCCTTTCACACTGTGCCAGGACCCGGGTCATGCCAGCAATAACCCGGGTTCTCAGCTCAGTGTGGAAGGGGTACAACTTTTTTCTAGCAGACCTGACGCCTCTACTTTCTCTCTCTCCAAGATTTTATAAATCTCCTTCATAATCTTAATTACCAGTCAACCTGTTTGCTCACAAATAACACATACACAGCCTCAATAATTTGTCAAGGGACCAGGTTACAAAACAAAACAAAATAATAATTGTAGAAGAAGCTGTTGAATAAGATGGTGGTGAGGAGAGCACAGCAGAACACTTGCAATTACCATTGTGTTAAAGTACTGAACCATAATGGAGATTATTACTAAGATTTTCCTACACACTGTATGCTTCCTCTTGGCCCTACAACTATACAATTATAAAGGCTTATGCACGCACATATCTGGGGTATATGAAATATAATAGTTATCAGTAAAGGTGGCACGTTACCCAATATAATGCAAACCTAAAGATGTAAAAACGAGATTTATGGTAAGAACTTACCATTGTTAAATCTCTTTCTGCGAGGTACACTGGGCTCCACAGGGAATGACATTAGGGTGTAGAGTAGTATCTTGATCGGAGGCACCAACAGGCTCAAAGCTTTGACTGTTCTCAGAATGCCTAGCGCCGCCTCCTCTATAACCCCGCCTCCCTGCACAGGAGCTCAGATTTTGTTAACTAGTCCAATGCAGTAGCAGGCAAAAGAGATGACAACTGTTAGTAGCCACATACACCACACACTCACGTCAGGAGAGGGTGTCAGCAGCTAATGTCATACCAACCCAAAGAAGCTAAGTGCGTCAGGGTGGGCGCCCTGTGGAGCCCAGTGTACCTCGCAAAAGAGAGATTTAACAACGGTAAGTTCTTACCGTAAATCTCGTTTTCTGCTGCGGGGCACACTGAGCTCCACAGGGAATGACACTGAAGTCCTAAAGCAGTTCCTTATGGGAGGGGACGCACTGTAGCGGGCACAAGAACCTGGCGTCCAAAGGAAGCATTGTGGGAGGTGGAAGTATCAAAGGCATAGAACCTTAGGAACGTGTTCACTGAGGACCACGTAGCCGCCTTGCACAATTGTTCAAGGGTCGCACCACGGCGGGCCGCCAAAGAAGGTCTAACCGACCGAGTAGAATGGGCTTTGATGGTAGCAGGAGCTGGAAGGCCAGCCTGTACATAAGCATGTGCAATCACCATTCTAATCCATCTGGCCAGGGTCTGCTTGTGAGCAGGCCAGCCACGTTTGTGAAAACCAAACAGAACACAGAGAATCCGACTTCCTGATGGAGGCAGTTCTCTTCACATAGATACGGAGAGCCCGTACCACATCCAAAGACCGTTCTTTGGAAGACAAATCAGGAGAGGCAAAGACCGGAACCACAATCTCCTGACTAAGGTGGTAAGACGACACCACCTTCAGTAAATATCCGGGACGTGTTCTAAGAACCGCCCGATCACGGTGAAAAATCAGATATGGTGACCTAGAAGACAAGGCACCCAAATCCGACACCAGTCTAGCAGAGGCAATAGCCAGCAGAAACAATACCTTAAGAGAAAGCCACTTAAGGTCTGCAGAATCAAGAGGCTCAAACGGAGACCCTTGCAACGACTCCAGAACCACGACAAGTCCCAAGGAGCCACCGGCGGGACATAAGGAGGTTGAATCCACAACACACCCTGAGTGAACGTATGCACATCAGGTAAGGTGGCAATTTTTGTCTGAAACCAAACAGACAAGGCAGAAATATGAACCTTGATGGGAGGCAAGACGAAGGCCCAAGTCCAGGCCTTGTTGTAGAATGGCCAAAAGTTTGGCCATACTAAACTTGTAAGCGTCATGATTGTTAGATGCGCACCAAGCAAAGTAAGAATTCCAGACCCTATGATAAATCTGAGCAGAAGCCGGTTTCCAGGCCTTCAACATGGTTTGAATGACCGCCTCAGAAAATCCTCTGGCCCTTAAGACGGAAACTTCAAGAGCCACGCCGTCAAAGCCAACCGGGCTAAATCCCGATATACACAGAGGCCCTGAACGAGGAGATCTGGGCGCTGCAGAAGTAGAAGGGGACGCTCTATCGAGAGACCCTGAAGGTCTCAGAAACAATGCCGTCTGGGCCACTCTGGAGCGATCAGAAGTAGGATTCCTCCTTCTTGCTTGAACTTCCTTATTATTCTGGGCACGAGTGACACCGGAGGGAAAACGTATGGCAGTCGAAAGTTCCATGGTATTGCCAGGGCATCCACGAATGCTGCTTGAGGATCCCTTGTCCTTGCTCCGAAGACCGGAACCTTGTGATTGTGTCGAGACGCCATCAGGTCCACATCTGGAAGGCCCCACTTGTCCACGAGGAGTTGAAACACTTCTGGATGGAGGCTCCACTCTCCAGCGTGTACGTCCTGACGAATGAGAAAGTCCGCTTCCCAGTTTAGGACCCCCAGAATGAACACTGCCGATATGGATGGCAGGTGGCGTTCTGCCCACTGAAGAATCAGTGATACTTCCCTCATTGCCATGCGGCTTTGAGTGCAGTCTTGATGATTGATGTATGCCACCGTGGTGGCGTTGTCCGACTGTACTTGAACAGGTCTGTTCCGTATTAAATGCTGGGCCAAGTTCAATGAGTTGAACACCGCCCGCAATTCCAGAATGTTTATCGGGAGGAGAGACTCCAACTTGGTCCACCAACCCCTTGGCTCCAACACCGCGCCCCAACCCCTCAGACTGGCTTCCGTCGTCAGAAGGACCCAGTTGGAGATCCAGAAGGGACGACCCCTGCTCAATCGTTGGTCCTGAAGCCACTAGCTCAGTGACAGACGGACCTACGGAGACAATGAGATAATTTGAGACCTGATCCGGTGAGGCAAGCCGTCCCATTTGGCAAGAATCAGCCGCTGGAGAGGGCGGGAATGGAATTGAGCGTACTCCACTATGTCGAAAGCCGACACCATGAGACCTAGCACTTGCATTGCTGAATGTATCGGCACTTGCGGACGAGATAGGAAGAATCGAATCCTGTCCTGAAGCTTCAGGACTTTCTCCTGAGACAAGAACAACCGCTGGTTGTGAGTGTCCAACAACGCTCCCAGGTGCACCATGCTCTGAGCAGAGACCAGGGAGCATTTCTTCCAGTTGATGAGCCACCCCTGGGCTTGCAGAAACTGGATAGTCAGATCAAGATGATGTAGGAGAATCTCTGGGGAATTTGCCAGGATCAACAAGTCGTCCAAGTACGGTAGGATCCTGACCCCTTGACGGCGGAGTACAGCCGTCATTACCGCCATGACCTTGGTGAGGACTCGCGGAGCCGTGGTCAAACCAAAAGGTAACGCCCGAAGCTGGTAATGGAGGTTGCCAACCGCAAACCTCAGGTACTGCTGATGCGACACTGCAATGGGAATATGCAGGTAAGCATCATGTATGTCCAGTGAGACCATATAGTCCCCAGGCTCCAAGGCCAGAAAAATAGAGCGAAGAGTTTCCATACGAAACTTGGAGACCTTCACAAATTTGTTCAAGGACGTGATTGAAAATGGGCAGGGAAGACCCATTTGGTTTCGGGACTAGGAACAGCAGTGAATAGTATTCCTTGCCTATCTGAGCCAGAGGCACCTGTACTACCACTCCTGTGTCCAGGAGGGACTGTACCACCGAATGAAGAGTGTCTTTGCCTTCAGTGGTCTTCAACCATTCCTGGGTAAACCCTAGAAGTCGGCCCCCCACTCTGGGATCCCCCAGAGGGAGGCCCGCCCTGTCATGCAGCAGGCTTGTCAGTTTTGGAAGCAGGCTGACGGGCAGCCCAGGCCCGTTTGGGTTTGGGCTTATTGGGTTTGGAAGTGCGAACCTGTTTTGGGTATGCTTGATCTTTTGCTTTCCCTGAAGGACGAAAGGAGCAAAAGGAAGTACTCTTAGCCTTCGGCACCGAAGGAGCAGTACTAGGAAGACATGCTGTTTTAGCAGACGCTAAGTCAGCCACTATCTTGTGGAGGTATTCTCCGAAAAGAATGTCTCCTTTGAAGGGGAGTACCTCCAGGGTTTTCTTAGAGTCCATGTCCACAGACCAGGACCGTAACCAGAGAATTCGGCGAGCCAAAATGGACGTAGTAGAAGCTATGGCCGCTAGAATACCGGCATCAGAAGCCGCCTCTTTAATGTAATGAGACGCTGTAACAATATACGACAGGCATTGTCTAGCATGATCATAAGCATTGGAAGGCAACTCCGCCTCCAGCTCCTGAGCCCACTCTTCCACAGCTTCTGCAGCCTATGTTGCTGCACCGTTTAGGGTGTAGATTGCCTTCAAACAACCCTCCACACGCTTGTCCATTGGCTCTCTCAAGGACGTGACTGTAGTTACAGGCAGAGCTGAGGATACTACCAGCCGCTCCAATTACGAATCCACTGGTGGGGGTGTTTCCCAATTTTTACTAAGCTCCGCAGCGAGGGGGTAGCAAGCCAGCATCTTCTTGTGAGGCGTGAACTTCTTTCCTGGATTTTCCCAGGACTCCTGACGTTTAAACCTGTCCGGTTTCTTAGGGGCAGTGTCAGGCTCCGGTTCATCATCAACATGAAGAATGAGCCTGATAGCCTCTAACAAGTCAGGAACATCCACCTGCGAAACAACTTCCCCATCAGAAGCATCAGGATCAGAATCTGTGGGGTCCTGTAAAATGCACAGCGCTGACAGGCAGGTGGCTTTACAGAGGAGGATTTGCCCAAACAGTCCCAGGATCAGCTCCGCTTGCTATAATGGCATCCAAACGCTGACAGGGAGTGAGGGAAAGAGAGATATGCAACTCTGGGGTGGAAACATTTTACTCTAAATGGCACCCTGGGGCTACAGGTCAAAGCTTATCCCCCTGATGGACTTCATCACCGGGTACTGGGGGCTTAATAAAACTGTTTTATGAGAGAAAACAGACCTGTGCCCATTGCCCTGGTGGTCTAGTGGGGTCCCTGTACTACCACAGTGTCCTCGGCCGCGCGGGATCGCAATTTACAGCGGGTCCCGTCGAGGGGACCCCTTACCTCCTCACTGAGTGCGGCCACGCGATCCGGGAGAACAGCGGTCGTGTGTGTGACTAACTTGGAAGAAAACCGGAGCCTCCACTGTAGGTACCCGGCAACCAGGACGCGGGAGTGTACAGCGCCGTTGGGGGAGGTGATGGAGCTGCAGCAGGAGATGTCTGACTGACATCTTACACAGTCAGTGTCTCTGCTGCAGCCCTTGGAAGTCTTAAATATTCTTTAAAAGTTCTTTCACGGCTGCTGGAGCAGCCCCCCTGTTAAGTGCCTGCTTACTGCATGGGGGTGTGGATCATTAGATCGACAGTGTCTAGGTCATCAATGTTTAGGTCGACCACTATAGGTCGACAGGGTCAGAAGGTCGACATTAATTTTTTATGTTTTTTTGGTGTTGTTTTCTTCGTAGAGCGACCGGGAACCCCAATTAGTGCACCGTATCCCCTCGCATGGCTCGCCATGCTTCGGGCAAGGTGCCTCGCTTCGCTCGGCACAGATTACCGTTCCAATCGTAGTCCACGTGGATTGTTGAATATGAAAAAGTAAAAAAAAAAAAAGATTGTTTAAAAAAAAAAAAAAACTCATGTCAACCTTTTGACCTGTCGACCTAGCACATGTCGACCTTCTAATCCTATCGACCTAGTGACTGTCGACCTATAGTGGTCGACCTAAATATTGTCGACCTAGACACTATCTTCAGACCGGATCCCTTGCATGGCACCAACTACAAAACTGAGCTCCTGTGCACAGAGGCGGGGTTATAGAGGAGGCAACGCTAGGCATTCTGGGAACAGTCAAAGCTTTGAGCCTGTTGGTGCCTGGGATCAAGAGCCTACTCTAACACCCCAATGTCATTCCCAGTGGAGCCCAGTGTACCCCACAGCAGAAATTGGGCTTTTCATTATAGGATTAAGTGTGAAGAAAGGAGAATAAGAACAGTACACTAGGATAATGCAAGTTCTGCTTCATACTAACCTCCACCTAGCGCCTCCTCTATGTCTGTCAGCAGGGGGAGCTCTGTGTGTGCTACAAACGTAAGAACCACACCTGGGTTATTAGCACGGGCTGTCCTGAAATAAGAAGGATTAATAAGACGAGGGAAAGAAAGGTAGAGGGAACAGGAGATGAAGGCCAGTAGCCTGTGTAAGCTGCATTATACATACCTTCCAGCACGGTGAATATAGGAGTCAACAGACTGGGGGAAGTCAAAGTTTAACACTGTAGAAACGTTTTGGAAGTCTATTCCCCGGGACACGCCGTACTCACTGTCCTGACCTCTGAGAAGACAGATTAAGTTGCTGAGAAGGAGACAATGCGTACAGGAACACTAAACGCAACGTACAAGTCAGCTAATATGAATGAGCTACTGACAACATTTACTATTATACTTAATGGGAGGCATTTCCTCAGACTTCATGTCAGTAATCGCATTTACGGGTACAAGCAATCAGCCAGCTCTAGCCACAGTGGGGAGAAAATGAGTGATGATAAAAGAATAGCTTCCAGCAGATATATTTACACTAACAATATCATAGTCCGGTTATGGTATTAGATGCGCATGGCAGAGGTAAGGTTAGATGCAGTGCGAGAATAGGAACAGCAGTCAAGAGGGCGGGCGGGTTAGAGACGGGATGTAGAACATGTACAGTGTAAAAATAGGAACAGCAGAGAGGAGGGCAGGACAGGATAGAACCAGGATGAAGCCATGTGCAGTGTGAGACTAGGAACAGCAGAGAGGAGGGCAGGACAGGATAGAACCAGGATATAGCCATGAGCAGCTTGAGACTAGGAACAGCAGAGAGGAGGGCAGGACAGGATAGAACCAGGATATAGCCATGAGCAGCTTGAGACTAGGAACAGCAGAGAGGAGGGCAGGACAGGATAAAACCAGGATGTAGCCATGTGCAGCGTGAGACTAGGAACAGCAGAGAGGAGGGCAGGACAGGATAGAACCAGGATGTAGCCATGTGCAGCGTGAGACTAGGAACAGCAGAGAGGAGGGCAGGACAGGATAGAACCAGGATGTAGCCATGTGCAGCATGAGACTAGGAACAGCAGAGAGGAGGGCAGGACAGGATAGAACCAGGATGTAGCCATGTGCAGCGTGAGACTAGGAACGGCAGAGAGGAGGGCAGGACAGGATAGAACCAGGATGTAGCCATGTGCAGCGTGAGACTAGGAACAGCAGAGAGGAGGGCAGGACAGGATAGAACCAGGATGAAGCCATGTGCAGTGTGAGACTAGGAACAGCAGAGATGAGGACAGGATAGAACCAGGATATAGCCATGAGCAGCTTGAGACTAGGAACAGCAGAGAGGAGGGCAGGACAGGATAGAACCAGGATATAGCCATGAGCAGCTTGAGACTAGGAACAGCAGAGAGGAGGGTAGGACAGGATAAAACCAGGATGTAGCCATGTGCAGCGTGAGACTAGGAACAGCAGAGAGGAGGGTAGGACAGGATAGAACCAGGATGTAGCCATGTGCAGCGTGAGACTAGGAACAGCAGAGAGGAGGGCAGGACAGGATAGAACCAGGATGTAGCCATGTGCAGCATGAGACTAGGAACAGCAGAGAGGAGGGCAGGACAGGATAGAACCAGGATGTAGCCATGTGCAGCGTGAGACTAGGAACGGCAGAGAGGAGGGCAGGACAGGATAGAACCAGGATGTAGCCATGTGCAGCGTGAGACTAGGAACAGAGAAGAGGGCAGGACAGGATAGAACCAGGATGTAGCCATGTGCAGCATGAGACTAGGAACAGCAGAGAGGAGGGCAGGACAGTATAGAACCAGGATATAGCCATGAGCAGCTTGAGACTAGGAACAGCAGAGAGGAGGGCAGGACAGGATAGAGACAGAAACCTCCCGTGGAGCAGAAGGACATAGAACATTTGTGGTGTGGGAATAGAAACAGCAGAGAGGAGGGCAGGACAGGACAGAGACGGGATGTACTTTAACTAAAGGGCCCCATGCACTTATGCGACCACGTCGCAGGTGATCACCCCGGCAGCCTCCGGGTGGGCAGGATCGCCCAAGATACATCGTATGCTGTCCTTTTGCATACAATGTATCTTTGGCAATCCCAGCCATGCCCCCAGGTCGGACCTGATTGAATGTGCAGCGCATTCAATCTGGAGGATCCGATCCGATGCTCATGGGAACGCGCATCGGATCGGAAACACCTCCAAAATGCCCGATTTCATCCGATATATCGGGCCGAATGCCTGAAATCGGGCATTATCGCCCTAGTGTATGGGGCCCTTTAGGTGTGAGACTAGGAACAGTAGAGAGGAGGGCAGTACAGGATAGAACCAGGATGTAGCCACGTGCAGTGTGATAATAAGAACAGCAGAGCGGAGTGCAGGACAGGATAGAGACGGGATGTAGAACATATGTAGTGTGATAAAAGGAACAGTAGGTAGGAGGATAGGATAGAGACAGGATGTAAAGGGAGCAGTGTGAGAACAGGAGCAGCAGAGCAGCCAGGAAAGGATAGAGATGAGGATGATGCATGAAGAATAGGATTTATTTCTCACTTTTCTCCTCTTCCTCCCTTTTTCTTGCCAGCCGACTTCTTTCCCTTCTTTTCAGCTGGGTCAGATAACGATTGTTCATCCGTTGCAATAATGTAATCATAGAAGCCCTGGTTAAACTGTGCAATGATGTGACACCTGCAGGACAAAAACACCAAATGACATTACTTTGGTAACTACACCATCATAATGAAGAAAAAGACTTCTTAGACACTCATGAAATAGTCTTGAAATAAATAAGTTCATCCAAAAATGACATTCGTGAAATTAAGTAAGTCAGTCACAACAGGTCACACACCAGGGTGAGGTACATGCACAAAAGTGCATGACAGCTTGATACCTAAAAGTTGGCTATAAATCATAAGTATTACAATTGTATTTCTATTTCACTCTCACAATGACGCAATTTTTCAACTTTCATGTATTTAGCGAGACACTGGGCTGATAGTGTATGTGTGTACACAACATCTGGCACTGGCCACACACACACACGCACACACACACCCCACCCCTCTGGTCACAGCTCTTCAGCTTCTCACAATAGGCCCTTGGATCATTTTCAGTCCCCGGCCCATGTGGCCCTTAATCTGGTGCTGATGGCACTAGTGCCAATACGCTAGCCTGACACAGAATGACCATACAAAGTTTGTTTTATAATCTTCTGAAAGGAGCGTGTGGTGGAATATGGGTCTCACCTAGACTGCACCGGCAGCTCCGAGTTTAGCACACAGGCTGGGATACTAAACTGCTCCAGGAACAGTTTCAACCGATAACTCCTCTCCACATTATTCACAAATATGATGGTTTTGCCACGGATGAGGGAAAGTTTAAGCAAAGTATAGAGCAAAAGGAACTTGTCTTCCTCCTCACACTGAATCTGGTACTGCGTGAGTTGGGAGCTGTCGGGCAACTGTGACTCCTCCAACTTCAGGGTGACCTGGGGAGGAAAGAGAACACGGTGACTGATAAACTAGCAATGGTCAGTAGCGCACACAAACACTGAGGTTACTCGCTTCCACAAATCTCATTTACTAGCGTCTGCACACGGGAAACCCAGACTGCAAAACGAGTGAAAGCAGCAGCACTGACTCAGCTATCCTAATCATCGGCTGAGTCTGCCATGTCCCTGACATGCACAGTAAAATAGTAGAGAGGTAAGAGAGTCCTCTGAAATAACAAGATGGAGACAGTAAGATGAATGTAAAATAAAGACTTATGCAGACAGAAAGTCAATCGTCGACTTTAGCAACATGGAACAGTTGCTGTTGAACTACAAGTACCAGACCCCCTTAAGCTGGTAGGGGATGCAGGGATATGTAGCTCAATGCCAACTATAAATATTAAATAAATATTCATATGTTTAACACCTCTCATCTAATGAAGATACCGTAGGACTTACAGCAAAAGATCAGGAATGTCAGAGGTATTGGAATTCCTATGTCTGACGCATTCCCATTGCAGGTGATGGTCATAATTCAGCCCGCTCCTCATGTCCTGTCTAATGTGAATAACCCCATGTGCAATGACATAAGGACTCAGCGGATTATACTGATTGCTAATATAGAAGACTCAGTTTACACGTAACTGAATAACGCACAAAATACAACTCACTGGATTGTGCAGAACAAGCTCCTTTAGCGCCTGGACGTCCTCGTTGAATGTGGCCGACATGAGGAAAGACTGGAAAATCTTGGGGAGTTGGCTAAAAGTGTAAGAGAAACAGTATAACTCAGCACATCTGCACTCTCGTCTGTTCTAATAGACCAAGGCTGCCCCCCCAAACCGGTCATTCCTTCTGCAGATTCTTTATTTATTTTAAAATTAAGCAGAATTAATCGAGTTTTCAGAGACATCAAAAATAAAAAGAGAAGTAATACAAACAGGTTGCATGCAAAGTATCAATTAAAGTCAGAGTAGGCATAAAATCCAGTAACACCGGTTAGGAAAGAATAATAGAACAGTATAGTACATAATGGTAAACATATAATACATACCAGCAAATATAATGGGTTGGGATCAGATGACCGGCGGTAAGAATCCCTTGCAGTCAGCATACAGACGACGATATCCTGGCCGCGAGGATGCCAGCAGGAGGGCGAGTGCAACAAAACTCCTTGCAGGCTAGCTGCACTCGCCACAGATTCTATTCCCAATCTATGGGTGTCGTGGACACCCACAAGTGGGAATAGCTCTGGGCCTCCTGCTGGCCGGAATCCCAGCGACGGTATGCTGACCGCCATGATGCTGACCGCCGGTCACCTGACTACATCCCAATATAACAATGAGGGAAGATGAGCTACTATATACAGGCTGCTGTATCTGAGGGGTATAGCGCCAACCAAAGGAGGACACCTAGCATAGGCGGAGTTGAGCCATATAGAGCAAATACAGTCAAATTTAGATTCAGCACCTCTGGCCAGATGCACACATTATTCATGCTCAAGAGAGGCATCAACCAGGGAGAGCCATGTGTCATATATGGGCTGTTTTTATTTTTAAAATAGTTTCAAGCCCACAAACACAGTTAGCAAGGCTGCTTTTATCCTATTCATGTTTAACACACTACAGGACGCAGTCATACTGCTCCAAGTTCCTTTACCTGTTTGCCCAGAGCCATTGTACTCACCACAGCAAACTCTTCAAATCTTCTTCAAACCCAAAGGAGAAGACAAGGTCGGCCTCGTCGATGACCAAAGCTTGGAGGGTATCGCGAACACACAGTGTCTGTTGCTTCATGTGAACCAGTGCTCGAGATGGCGTACCGACCACAATGTCTGGTTTTTCCATTAGTATTGGTCTGAAGAAGGAAGATACCCTTTTAATATGTAAGCCTCAAATTCTGTGGAGGATTCAGATTATTAGTCCATCTATAACACTTACCTCTGAGCAGAAATGTCTGCCTGGCCAGATATGTCTGCCACTCTGACGTCACGGGCACAGTAGGTGGTCAGCTGCCGAACCATTTGGTGAACCTGGTGGCCAAGTTCCTTGGTAGGTACCAGAATTAGAACCTGGACGGCCTGTTCAGAAACGGACTGAGAAAGAGGGGAGAGAGGTCTACATAAATAAAAGCAAAGGATATATGAAGGGAAAATTGTCACTGTCGCTTGCAAAAATAGGATTTTAATACCTACCGGTAAATCCTTTTCTCTTAGTCCATAGAGGATGCTGGGGACTCCAAAAGGACCATGGGGTATAGACGGGATCCGCAGGAGACATGGGCACACTATAAGACTTTGAATGGGTGTGAACTGGCTCCTCCCTCTATGCCCCTTCTCCAGACCTCAGTTATAGGAACTGTGCCCAGAGGAGACGAACATTTCAAGGAAAAGGATTTTGGTAAATTAAGGGTGAGATACATACCAGCTCACACCACAACACATTGTACAACATGACATTTAATTAAACCCAGTTAACAGTGTGAACTAAAACAGATCAGCAACAGCCTGACCCCTACCAAACACAACCTTGTGTTAGTTAAGCAATAACTATATACAAGTACTGCAGATAGAGTCCGCACTGGGACGGGCGCCCAGCATCCTCTACGGACTAAGAGAAAAGGATTTACCGGTAGGTATTAAAATCCTATTTTCTCCTTCGTCCTAGAGGATGCTGGGGACTCCAAAAGGACCATGGGGTTTATACCAAAGCAATTGTGAAACATGCAATATCATAAGAGAGCGCTAGATACTGATCATTACTATATAAACATTTTATTCAATCACATAAAATAAAAGCATAAAAAATGCAATGCATATTTTCATAAAAGAATTATTCTCACTGCTGATATTTATTTACACGCTGCCATATATTGTATCCCAATTGTATATTGCACAGATGTCCACATCCAAAAGACCAGTGTGGCTGGTTCGCTCCAAAGCAAATTATAAAGTCCCAATTTGTTTTAGGGAATCTGAATGGTGTTCACTAGATGGTAAGTGTTCAACTGTATATACGATGGGCGCTATGCTAATACCTCCCCCGACCGCCAAACAATTTTGTGCTCACCACTTATTCCTTAGAGCAGCCTTTCCCAACCACGGTCCTCAAGGCACACTAACAGTGCATGTTTTAGTGATATCCAGGCTTCAGCACAGGTGACTTAATTAGTAGCTAATTTATTTTGATTTAACCATCTGTGCTGCAGCCTGGATATCACTAAAACCTGCACTGTTGGTGTGCCTTGAGGACCGTGGTTGGGAAAGCCTGCCTTAGAGTCTCATGTGAGGCTGGCTGTCAGCATGCGGAATCCGTTGTGGTTGGTGGGAGCGGCGGTGTTCTATTCAGTTCACTGGGGAGGGAGGGCGCCATTCGTAGCTGCAGAATTCAGGCATTTTGCCGTGTGCTGGAGTCCGGACTGTGGTGCTGTGCTTGTGTAGATCTCAGGGAAACCTTCTGATGAAACCGTGGTTTGATTTTCACGGAGAAACATGTTAAGGACATCTCCCGCTGCTCTTTTTCCCTGAGATCTACACAAGCACAGCACCACAGTCCGGACTCCAGCACACGGCAAACTGCCTGAATTCTGCAGCTACGAACGGCGCCCTCCCTCCCCGGTGAACTGAATAGAACACCGCTGCTCCCACCAACCACAACGGATTCCGCATGCTGACAGCCAGCCTCACATGAGACTCTAAGGAATAAGTGGTGAGCACAAAATTGTTTGGCGGTCGGGGGAGGTAGTAGCATAGCGCCCATCGTTTATACAGCTGAACATTCACCATCTAGTGAACACCATTCACATTCCCTAAAACAAATTGGGACTTTATAATTTGCCTTGGAGCGAACCAGCCACACTGATCTTTTGGATGTGGACATCTGTGCAGTATACAATTGGTATACAATATATGGCAGCGTGTAAGTAAATATCAGCAGTGAGAATAATTATTTGATAAAAATATGCATTGCATTTTTTATGCTTTTATTTTATGTGATTGAATAAAATGTTTATATAGTAATGATCAGTATCTAGCGCTCTCTTGTGATATTGCATGTTTCACAATTACTTTGTATCTATTTGAGTATCGCAGAATACTCATGTGGGAGCAGCTATAAGTATATAGATATCAGTATATCAATTCTATTATATAACTTGGGTGACCAACAGCTTTATTTTGTGCCTTATATCAGAGCGCCTGATTTGATAATTAGAGTCATAATTATCAAGCACTATAGTGTATTTATACCAAAGCTCCAAACCGGGCGGGAGAGTGCGGATGACTCTGCAGCACCGATTGAGCAAACATGAGGTCCTCATCAGCCAGGGTATCAAACTTGTAGAACTTTGCAAAAGTGTTTGAACCCGACGAAGTAGCTGCTCGGCAAATCTGTAATGCCGAGACGCCTCGGGCAGCCGCCGAAGATGAGCCCACCTTCCTAGTGGAATGGGCTTTCACCGATTTCGGTAACGGCAATCCAGCTGTAGAATGAGCCTGCGGAATCGTATTACAGATCCAGCGCGCAATAGTCTGCTTAGAAGCAGGAGCACCAACCTTGTTGGCCGCATATAGGACAAACAGCGCCTCTGTTTTTCTCACCCGAGCCATTCTGGCTACATAAATTTTCAAAGCTCTGACCACATCAAGAGACTTTGAATCAGCCAAGGCTTCAGTAGCCACAGGCACCACAATAGGTTGGTTCATATGAAACTAAGAAACCACCTTCGGTAGAAAATGTTGACGAGTTCTCAACTCCGCTCTATCCTCATGGAAAATTAGATAGGGGCTTTTGTAAGACAAAGCCGCCAATTCGGACACCCGCCTTGCGGACGCCAAGGCCAATAGCATGACCACTTTCCAAGTAAGAAATTTCAACTCAACCGTTTGTAAAGGTTCAAACCAATGTGACGTAAGGAACTGTAACACCACGTTAAGGTCCCATGGAGCCACTGGGGGCACAAATGGAGGTTGTATGTGTAGTACGCCTTTCATGAACATCAGAACTTCAGGAAGAGAGGCCAATTCCCTTTGAAAGAAAATTGATGAGGCTGAAATCTGCACTTTAATGGAGCCTAACTTCAGGCCCGCATCCACACCTGCTTGCAAAAAATGGAGAAACCGCCCCAGTTGAAACTCTTCCGTAGGAGCTTTCTTGGATTCACACCAAGACACATTTTCTCCAGATACGGTGATAATGCTTCGCCGTTACCTCCTTTCTAGTCTTAAGTAGGGTGGGGATGACTTCCCCGGGAATAGCCTTCCTAGCTAGGATTTGGCGTTCAACCGCCATGCCGTCAAACGCAACCGCGGTAAGTCCTGGAACACGGACGGTCTTTGCTGTAACAGATCCTCTCTTAGAGGAAGAGGCCAAGGATCTCCTGTGAGTAATTCCTGTATATCTGGATACCAGGCCCTCCTAGGCCAATCTGGAACAAAGAGTATCGCCTGAACCCTTGTTCTTCTCACGATCCTTAACACCTTTGGGATGAGCGGAAGTGGAGGGAACACACAGACCGACTGAAACACCCATGGCATCACCAGAGCGTCCACTGCTACTGCTTGAGGGTCCCTCGACCTGGAACAATATGTCTGAAGCTTCTTGTTGAGGCGTGACGCCATCATGTCTATTTGAGGAATTCCCCAATGACTTGTCACTTCTGCAAAGACCTCTTGATGAAGACCCCACTCTCCTGGGTGGAGATCGTGTCTGCTGAGGAAGTCTGCTTCCCAGTTGTCTACGCCTGGAATTAAGACCGCTGACAGGGCGCTTGCATGTTTTTCCGCCCAGCGAAGGATCTTGGTGGCCTCCCCCATCGCCACTCTGCTCTTTGTTCCACCCTGGCGGTTTATGTGCGCCACGGCTGTTATGTTGTCCGACTGAATCAGGACGGGCAGGTCGCGAAGAAGATGTTCCGCTTGTAGCAGGTCGTTGTAGATGGCCCTTAATTCCAGAATGTTTATGTGCAGACAAGCTTCCTGGCTTGACCATTTTCCCTGTGTGACTGCTCCCCAACCTCGGAGACTCGCGTCCGTGGTCACCAGAATCCAATCTTGGATGCCGAACCTGCGACCCTCTAGAACAGGGCTGGCCAAACCGGTCCTCGAGATCTACCAACAGTTCATGTTTTCCAGGCCTCCTGGAGATCTGTAGAATTGTCAGTTAGGAATGAATGCAACACATTAGTAATGACTACACCTGTGCACCAGCTAGGTGGTCTGGAAAATGTGTACTGTTGGTAGATCTCGAGGACTAGTTTAGCCAGCCCAGCTCTAGAAGGTGAGAACTTTGGAGCCACCACAGGAGAGAAACCCTGGCCCTGGGGGAGAGAGAGTTATTTTCCCGTGCATCTGCAGATGGGACCCTGACCACCTGTCCAGTAAGTCCCACTGAAATGTTCTTGCATGGAACCTGCCAAACGGAATGGCCTCGTAGGCCGCCACCATTTTCCCCAACACTCGAGTGCATTGATGCATCGACACTCTTGGCGGTTTCAGAAGTTCCTTGACCATGTTCTGGATTTCCTGAGCTTTTTCCAACGGGAGAAAAATCCTCTGCAGTTCCGTGTCCAGAATCATGCACAAAAACGACAACCGAGTTGTCGGAATCAACTGCAACTTTGGCAAATTCAGGAGCCAGCCATGCTGTTACTGCACCTGCAGTGAGAGCGCAACGTTTTTTAGTAATAGCTCCTGTGATCTCGCCTTTATAAGGAGATCGTCCAAGTACGGAATAATTGTGACCTCTTGCTTGCGCAGGAGCACCATCATTTCCGCCATTACCTTTGTGAAAATCCTCGGGGCCGTGGAAAGACCAAACGGCAATGTCTGAAACTGGTAGTGACAATCCTGCACAACGAACCTCAGGTACGCCTGATGAGGAGGATAAATGGGGACATGTAGGTAAGCATCCTTTATGTCGACTTACACCATAAAATCTCCCCCCTCCAGACTGGAGATCACCGCTCGGAGATATTCCATCTTGAATTTGAAACTTTTCAAATACACATTGAGGGATTTTAAATTCAGAATCGGTCTGACCGAGTCATCTGGCTTCGGGACCACGAACAGGCTTGAATAAAACCCATCTCCCCGCTGCGATGGGGGAACTTCGACAATGACTCGCTGCTGACACAGTTTTTGTATCGCCGTACACACTACCTCTCTTTCCGGAAGAGAAGCTGGCAAGGCAGATTTGAAAAATTGGCGTGGAGGCACATCTTGAAACTCCAGCTTGTATCCTTGGGTCACAATTTCCAGCACCCAAGGATCCAGGCCCGAGAAAACCCAGACCTGACTGAAGAGTTGAAGAGGCGCTCCCACCGGTGCGGACTCCCGCAGGGGAGCCCCAGAGTCATGCGGTGGATTTGGTATAAGCCTGGGAGGACTTCTGCTCCTGGGAGCCTGCCACAGCCGGCGATCTTTTTCCTCTACCCTTACCTCTTGCCGCAAGGAAAGATGACCCACGTCCTTTCCGGAATTTCTGCGACCGTAAGGACTGCATCTGATATGGGGGCGTTTTCTTTTGCTGTGGAGGAACAAAAGGCAGAAAACAGGACTTGCCCGCGGTAGCTGTAGAAACCAGGTCCGCGAGACCTTCACCAAACAAAACTCCACCCTTGTAGTTGAGAGCCTCCATAGCCTTCTTAGAATCAGCATCACCATTCCACTGATAAGTCCACAACGCCCTTATAGCAGAGACCACCATGGCATTGGCCCTTGATCCCAAAAGGCCAATATCTCTCGCCGTCTCTTTTAGATAGACTGCAGCGTCCCTGATATGACCCAGTGTCAAAAGCACGCTATCCCGAAGGGTCGCCATTTCAGTAGACGGTAGCGCCACTTTCTTGGACAATTGCGCTACAGCTTTGTCTACCGTGGGTGTCGCCTCCCACCCAACCCTATCCTGAGAAGGAAACGGGTATGCCATAGCAATTCTCCTGGGAATGTGCCACCTTTTGTCTGGCGTTTCCCAGGCTTTTTCAAAAAGGGCATTCAGTTCATGAGAGGGAGGAACATTACCTCCGGTTTCTTGCCCTTATACATACAGACCCTTGTCTCAGGGACAGCAGGGTCTTCGGTAATATGCGACACGTCTTTTATAGCCACAATCATGTACTGAATACTCTTAGCCACCTTAGGATGCAACTTTGCATCATTATAGTCGACACTGGAGTCAGAATCCGTGTCGGTATCAGTGTCTGCTACCTGGGTAAATTAATGTTTTTTGGACCCCGAGGGGGCCTGAGTGTGTGGTACCACGTCTCCCATGGACTGCCTCCATGCTTGGTTCTGAGACTCAGATTTGTCCAACCTCTTATGTAACAAAGCCACACTGTTATTCAACACATTCCACATGTCAACCCAATCAGCAGTCGGCGGTGCCGACAGAGTCGCACCTTCATTCTACTCAGCTCTCACACTAACCTCCTCCTGGGAAGAGCATTCAGTTTCTGCCATGTCGACACACACGTACCGCCACCCCCAAACACACTGGGCTAAAGGGGACAGACCCACAGCAAGGCCTTTCAGAGAGACAGAGAAGGAGTTTGCCAGCTCACACCCAGCGCCACACCTGTCTGAAAAGCACAATGCCCCAGACCTAGCAGCGCTTGTAATATAATACAACCAACACCAAAATGAAGTGCCCCCCCTTTGTTTTCAACACCCAGTTACTTGTGACAGCAGCGGAAGGGCCAGGAGCAGCGTCTCTGCAACAAGCTGTGGAGAGAAAATGGCGCTGGTCAGAGCGGCGGAGGAAGCCCCGCCCCTAAAAGGCGCGCTTCGGTCCCGTTGAGATTATACTGGCGGGGGACACAAATAATGCCTATGCACCTTAAAATAGCCAGATAGTGTATAAAAGAGGTTTTTATTGCAGCACAGGGCGCGCCCCCTGCGCCCTGCACCCATGCAGTGCCTGTGTGAGCGGGAGCAATGGTGCGCAGCGCGACCGCTGCGCGGTACCTCAGGAAGACTGAAGTCTTCTGCCGCCTTCCGATGTCTTCTTTGCTTCGGTTACTCACCTGTCTTCGATCTTCTTGGTCTGTGAGGGGGCTGGCGGCGTGGCTCCGGGAGCGAGCAGCTAGGCGACCCAAGTGATCGGACCCTCTGGAGCTAATGGTGTCCAGTAGCCTAAGAAGCAGAGCCTATCAGTCTCACAGAAGTAGGTCTGCTTCTCTCCCCTCAGTCCCACGAAGCAGGGAGCCTGTTGCCAGCAGTGCTCCCTGAAAATAATAAAGCTAACAAAAGTCTTTTTAGAGAAACTCAGTAGAGCTCCCCTCGAGTGTGACCAGCCACCTCTGGGAACAGAATCTAACTGAGGTCTGGAGGAGGGGCATAGAGGGAGGAGCCAGTTCACACCCATTCAAAGTCTTATAGTGTGCCCATGTCTCCTGCGCATCCCGTCTATACCCCATGGTCCTTTTGGAGTCCCCAGCATCCTCTAGGAAGAAGGAGAAATAAGAATATCAGGAGGACCCACCATTGCTTATTCTAGCACTCATCTCCAGGCAATATGCTAAAAGTGTGGATCAGCATCACTTGTTTGTAGACAACTCTTTACAGTGTACAGAAGTTGGAGAGACCACCTTAGTTACTGTATATAATATACATGCACAGCACAAAAAGTTATGGAGAGCCGTGATGCATCAGCAAGTTGCTCTATAGCTGTGGGTGATTACAACAAGGACTGTTAGTGGTAAACATGGGAGATGCCTATTGTAAGCTACACCATACACCAGTGTTTCCCAGACAGTGTCCTCGGCTGTCCACGTATGGGCAACACCTGTTTGAATCAAAATAGGCAAGGTATGAATTAGGTCACCTGTCCTCAAGCTGAAGCAAGGATAGTCTTAAGACCCAGAAAGTTAGGGTGCCTTGAGGACCCAGTTTGGGAAACACTACCATAATGTAACTCTGTAGCAGACACACAATGGGCGCATTTCATAAAAGTCACACTTTTATTAAGTGGACTCCTTTTGACCCAAATCTTTAAATAAAAAATAAAAAATCAGGCAGAAAGCTGATGGATATTATTACAGCAGCATCACAAGAATGATTAAAGCACAGATCACTAAGGTACACATACCATCTTAGACTGAAGAAGATTCTGTATTATGGGAATTAAGTAAGCTGCAGTTTTCCCAGAGCCTGTCCTTGCTCGTGCCAGAAGGTCCTTGCCGTCCATGGCCAGGGGAATGGCCTTCTCCTGGATTAAGGTTGGCTTGGCCCATCCTAAATCTGCAATGGCCTGCAGAGACATCAGAACACAATTGTAAAGTGTTGCTGAGTATGCAAATGTACACTGCGCACCAGATCCATGCTGAACTTTACACTATATTTTGAACCTTCAGTTAATAATGGGTTCAATCTCAAATTAGAAGTAGAGTTACTATGTTTTAGAATGCTATAAGGTAAATTTCTCAACAGTTTAGAAATGCAGGCTACTGTACCACAACTCAGCACCCCCCCCCCCCCCCCCCTTGGGACACAATCTCGTGGATTTCTGTACGTAAAACCCCCGGAGTCTAGAGGTACTGCAAGTGTGGCATATAACTAATTACTTACACTGCAGGATAATTTCTGGCTATTAAGATTTACCCCTATAAATGTGACCAACATTCTGAAATAATACCACTGCTTACTCCAGTTTATCGACCTTTCACATGATTCAACTAACATTTGAATGCAATATTTAGGCATATAGGGGGGACAGCAACTGTTTTGGGCATCTGGGCGCCCATTAAATATCCTGCTTGTCACTCCCAAATAGACAGTATATAGCAGGCATTCCCAACCACGGTCCTCAAGGCACACCAACAGTGCAGGTTTTAGTGATATCCAGGCTTCAGCACAGGTGACTTAATTAGTAGCTCAGTTATTTTGATTTAACCATCTGTGCTGCAGCCTGGATATCACTAAAACCTGCACTGTTGGTGTGCCTTGAGGACCGTGGTTGGGAATGCCTGGTATATAGTATCGTATAGTGGCTAAACCTGTCTAAAGCCCTGGTTAGGGTGCCCTACTAGTTAGGGTGCATACTCTTCTCACCCCCTCAGGAGGCTGCGAGAAGATGTGTCCCCACAGCATTTGCACTTGAATGGAGCAACAATTGAATTGCACCTTCAGGCGCCATCTAGTGGCAGCTCCGGGGAAAACAGTTGAATCGTCCGCATAGAATACAAGACAAAACAAAATGATCTGGTCAGTATTTCTATTACGGCACCACTAGGATAAAAGTTTTGTATTTAGAAATTTAGAAAAACATTAAATGAAGTAAATTGTGCCAACCGGTCATCCTTAAGGTGTGTACACACAGTGAGATTTTGGTTATGCCCGATTCTTACTATGCGATTGGACTGTGGTTGGTATCGCAAGCCAAGATGACTGTGCTTGCAATACTGGCTATGTACAATTTTGGCTAATGGTGGGTACACACTGATAGATATATCTGCAGATGAACTGATCTGCAGATATATCTATGGACGGATCGGGCAGTGTGCTGTGCATACACACTGCCCGATCCGTCGGGGACTGACGTCATGAACTGGGCGGGCGTTACACTCGCCCGCCCAGTTCACTTGTCAATCACCGACGGCCGCCGCAGCTTGTGCACTGGCGGGCAGCTGGTCGGCCGTACACACACAGCGATGCACCAATATATTGGTAGATATATTGGCCGTCGGCTGTGCTGCAGGGCCAAACGCGATATGTCTGTGAACGACGGAGTTCACAGACATATCGCCCGTACACACTGGCCGACTGACCCGCGATATATCGGCCAGTGTGTACGGGCCTTAAGGGTCAATTCTGACTATATCTAGTTTAAAAGTAGTCAAAATTGACTTGCCTGCACTGTCTATCTAGGCTTGCGATAACGACCTCGCGGGACCGCGTATGTGTATAGCATTGGGATTGCAAAGTGACTTTCACTTTGCGATCTGCACTAACTTTCCAATCGCAAGCACAAATCTCACCGTGTGTACACACCTTTAGGGTAATTTACATAGTATTCGAGGTTGAAAAGAGGCAAAATGCCCATCATGCTCAACCTGTATTAAGTTGATTTTACTGTACCTGCTGAAGAATGTTTTATGACTAGTTAACAACTGCATATCATGTTACACCAGGATTAACAACTTCAATATTTTAAATTTTGTAACCTTGGATATCCTTTTCAATTAGAAATTCATCCAATCGCCTTTTAAATGCATTTACAGTGTCCACCATTACCACCTTCCCCAGCAAGGAACTCCAAATCCTTATTGCCCTAATACTGAAGAACCCTTTCCTCCGTTGCATGCAGAATTTTCTCTCCTCCAGCCGCGAGTGCCCACGTGTCCTAAACAGAGTTCTCTTAATAAATAATTCCACTGATAACTCTTTGTAGTGCTCCTTTACATATCTGAAGACATTAAAAATGTCTCCTCTTAGACGCCTCTTTTCCAGTGTATACATGTTCAACCTACAGTAGTAAGCCTTTCTTCGTAATCCAGTCCCTCTAGCCCTTTAATCAATTTAGTAGCTTGCCTTTGAACCTTTTCGAGTTCACCGATATCTTTCTTATACCGTGGTGCTCCAAACTGAACACAATATTCCAGGTGCGGACGTACCAATGAGTTGTACAGCGGCAGAATTACATCCTTGTCCCTGTCTCATTTCCCCGTTTTATGCATGCCAACACTCTACTTGCCTTCTCTACTGCACTTTGACATTGTATACGGTTATTAAGTCTATTATCAATGAGTACCCTCAAATCCTTTACCAAAACGGTTACCCCTAGACTTTCCCCGTTAAATATGTAGGATGCAAGTTTGTTTTTAGTCCCGAAATGCATAACCTTGCATTTTTCTATACTGAACCTCATTCTCCATTTAGACGCCCAGATTTCAAGTTTAGATAAGTCATTCTGCAGAGACTCTACATCTATTTCTGAATTAATTACCCTACACAGTTTAGTATCAAATCTGCAAAGATTGACACTGTGCTTTCCAGGCCTATTTCTAGGTCAGTGGTTTCCAAACTTTTTTGAATCACGGCGCCCTAGAATATCAGAATTTTTTTCACGGCACCCCTAGGCCAAAAATTTCTTATTGAGAAATTTAGAAAGAAATATTACATTAAGTAGATCGCGTTTATATATGTCAGCTGTGTGGTGAGGGACAAGATTTGCTTCTGTTTGGCCACATATTTTATGACTGGCAGCCACCAGCACTGGTCTTGCCTATTATATTGACCATGAATAATTTGAATTGGTCCTGGACCTCCAACCCAGGGCACCCCTGCAAGTGTCCCGAGGCACCCCAGGGAGCCACGGCACACAGTTTGGGAACCTCTGTTCTAGGTCATTGATAAATATGTTGAACAGTAGTGGCCCGAGAACGGACCCCTGTGGTATTCCGCTGACTACTGAAGTCCAGCTTGAGGACTTCCCGTTGACCACTACTCGCTGAACCCTGTTTTCCAGCCAGTTACTTATCCATGTACAAATAGTTTTTCTTAGGCCAAGCTCTTTTAAATTTGATGATTAATCTCCTGTGAGGCACTGTATCGAAGGCTTTTGCAAAATCTAAGTAGACCACATCCACTGTTTTTCCTTGGTCAAGATTGTCGCTTACTTCCTCATAGAAGTTAACTAAGTTAGTTTGACATGATCTGTCCCTCACAAACCAATGCTGGTTCTTGCTAATAATTTTAGTGGTCAGCAGATACTCCTGTATGCTATCCCTTAGAATCCCTTCCAATATTTTCCCCACTATAGATGTCAAACTACTCGGCCTGTAGTTACCCGGATGATTTCTGGATCCCTTTTTAAATAATGGCACTACCTCTGCTATACACCAATCCTTCGGTACCATGCCAGATCTAATTGAACTATTGAAAATAAAGTATAGGTGTCTTGCTAGTTGTGACCTAAGCTCCATAAGAACCTTCGGATGAAGTCCATCCAGGCCACATGATTTATTAATCTTTATTTTGCGTAATCTCTCCCTGACTACTTCTTCCCATAAACAAGTATCTATCTGTAATCTCTCTCTCTCTCTCTACTGGTATTTTTTCTTCACTCTTCAAGCATGCAGTGATTACTCCCATTTTAAAAAAAACTAAATTCTGACCCTAATGCTCTCTCAAACTACCGCCCTATCTCTCAGTTCCCTTGTCTCTCTAAGCTACTTGAAAGACTTGCCTACACTCGACTCACACACTTTCTTAACTCATACACTTTATTGGACCCACTTCAGTCAGGCTTCCATTCCCAATACTCCACAGAGACAGCACTGACTAAAGTGGTTAATGATTTGGTCACTACGAAGTCTAAAGGCCATTACTCACTACTTATTCTTCTAGATCTATCTGCTGTAATTGACACTGTAAACCACTCTCTTCTCATACAGACACTACAATCCCTAGGTCTTAAAGACACAGCCCTTTCTTGGTTCCTATCCTGCCTATCTAATCGCTCCTTCAGTGTTCGCTTCTCTGAATCTACCTCCTCTTCACTAACTCTCAGTTGGAGTACCGCAAGGCTCAATCTTGGGTCCTCTGCTTTTCTCTATCTATACCTCATCTCTTGGTAAACTAATCAACTCTTTTGGATTTCAGTATCATCTGTACACAGATGATACTCAAATCTACCTATCCTCCCCTGACTTGTCCCTATCTGTACTGGACCGTGTCACTGAATGGCTTTCTGCCATTTCATCCTGGATGACATCTCGCCACCTCAAACTTAATATTTCAAAGACAGAGTTATATTTCCACTGGCCAATAGTAGGTACTAACATGATCTCTCTATCACTGCTGAAAACTCGACTATCTACCCTACCCCACAAGCTCGCTGCCTAGGTGTCATCCTTGACTCTGATCTGTCCTTTGTTCCCCACATTCAATGTCTCAAGATCATGTTACATGCATCTAAAAAACATATCCAAAATACGACCATACCTTACACAAGACACTGCTAAAACTCTAATCCACGCTTTCATTATCTCCCGATTATTGCAATAGTCTCCTAACTGGTCTTCCCAAAACGAGACTCTCACCACTACAATCCATTCTGAATGCAGCGACAAGGCTAATCTTCCTCGCTATACGTTCGTCTGCAGATCCACTCTGTCAGTTCCTCCATTGGTTACCTGTATTCTACTGCATTCAATATAAAATACTTTTACTCACACACAAGGCCATTAACCAAAATACACCAACGTACATCACTTTGCTTATCTCAAAATATCTCCCAACCCGACCTCTTCGCTCTTCACAAGATCTCCGTCTCTAATCCACACTCATTACTCGCTCCCACTCACAATTGCAAGACTTTCATCGGGCTGCACCCACTCTGTGGAAGCACTACCACACACAATAAGACTCTCCTCTAGTCTCCAAACCTTCAAGCGTTCCCTGAAAACTCACCTCTTCAGGCAAGCGTATCAAATTCCAGAACCGCCCACATAACTTTCATAAACCTTCCTATCAAATTGCATCCACTCTGCACAGTCCACACATATCTTCTCATTCTTCACTTTCCCTTCCTCACGAACCCGGTTCATCATTGCTGTGTGACCATATCATACAGCCTACCAAGAACCTTTGCAATCTGGCGGACAACTATGCAATAGATAGCACCTTTGCTTGTGTACACATGCATATTTCCCTATAGATTGTAAGCTTGCGAGCAGGGCCTTCCTACCTCTATGTTTGTTATTACCCAGTTTGTTATATCATTGTTATTTCCACTTGTAAAGCACAACGGAATTTGCTGCGCTATATAAGAAAAACTGTTAATAAATAAATAAATAACCACAAATCATTACTGTCACTATCGCTATGCACTACTCCCACCGTCCGTTCTTCTCTGGTGAACATGTGGTGGTGTACAGTTCTGCTTCTGATTGTCCACATGTTTTATGATTGGCAGCCACTACCACTGGTTTTTCCATAAATCCAAGTGATACCATCACTTTGGCTATAAATAATTTGATTTGGTCCTGGACCACTAACCCGAGGCACCCCTGCAAGAGCCTTGCAGCACCCAGTTTGGGAACCACGGCTCTATACAGATACAAGACTCTACAATTCCCAACATGACCACTTTATATGATCATAACACAGTTCTATTACACTCTACACAAACATAGGGCCCTGCACCTCTCAAAACAACCTGAACACTGGACATTATCAGGATACATTTCTATTACATCAGTGTTTTCCCCAGGATCAATTTCCCGGGTGCTCCACTCGCCTGTTTTTTTACATGTCACCTGGTGCTGTCCTCAAAATCAGAGTAGCACTGCACTTACCCTGCTTGTAACAACAGTAATGTAACGTAAATCTCTCTCCCTGTCTTTGAGAGGCAGGGAGTGGTTTGGATGGTGGGACCATTGCAGAAAAGCTTGACAGAGTGTGCAGACAGGTACTGTGTCTCAGCGTGCATTGTTGGATACAAGTGGGGGACAGTTCTATCCGTTTCCAGCTGGCACGTGTCTTTAAAAAAAATAAAAAAATAAGAATTTACTTACCGATAATTCTATTTCTCGTAGTCCGTAGTGGATGCTGGGAACTCCGTAAGGACCATGGGGAATAGCGGCTCCGCAGGAGACTGGGCACAAAAGTAAAAGCTTTAGGACTACCTGGTGTGCACTGGCTCCTCCCCCTATGACCCTCCTCCAAGCCTCAGTTAGGATGCTGTGCCCGGACAAGCGTACACAATAAGGAAGGATTTTGAATCCCGGGTAAGACTCATACCAGCCACACCAATCACACCGTACAACCTGTGATCTGAACCCAGTTAACAGCATGATAAACAGAGGAGCCTCTGAAAAGATGGCTCACAACAATAATAACCCGATTTATGTAACAATAACTATGTACAAGTATTGCAGACAATCCGCACTTGGGATGGGCGCCCAGCATCCACTACGGACTACGAGAAATAGAATTATCGGTAAGTAAATTCTTATTTTCTATGACGTCCTAGTGGATGCTGGGAACTCCGTAAGGACCATGGGTATTATACCAAAGCTCCCAAACGGGCGGGAGAGTGCGGATGACTCTGCAGCACCGAATGAGAGAACTCCAGGTCCTCCTCAGCCAGGGTATCAAATTTGTAGAATTTAGCAAACGTGTTTGCCCCTGACCAAGTAGCTGCTCGGCAAAGTTGTAAAGCCGAGATCCCTCGGGCAGCCGCCCAAGATGAGCCCACTTTCCTTGTGGAATGGGCTTTTACAGATTTTGGCTGTGGCAGGCCTGCCACAGAATGTGCAAGCTGAATTGTACTACAAATCCAACGAGCAATCGTCTGCTTAGAAGCAGGAGCACCCAGCTTGTTGGGTGCATACAGGATAAACAGCGAGTCAGATTTTCTGACTCCAGCCGTCCTGGAAACATATATTTTCAGGGCCCTGACTACGTCCAGCAACTTGGAGTCCTCCAAGTCCCTAGTAGCCGCAGGTATCACAATAGGCTGGTTCAAGTGAAACGCTGAAACCACCTTAGGGAGAAATTGAGGACGAGTCCTCAATTCTGCCCTGTCCGTATGAAAAATTAGGTAAGGGCTTTTATAGGATAAAGCCGCCAATTCTGAGACACGCCTGGCTGAAGCCAGGGCTAACAGCATTACCACTTTCCATGTGAGATATTTTAAGTCCACAGTGGTGAGTGGTTCAAACCAATGTGATTTTAGGAACCCCAAAACTACATTGAGATCCCAAGGTGCCACTGGAGGCACAAAAGGAGGCTGTATATGCAGTACCCCCTTGACAAACGTCTGAACTTCAGGAACTGAAGCCATTTCTTTCTGGAAGAAAATCGACAGGGCCGAAATTTGAACCTTAATGGACCCTAATTTTAGGCCCATAGACAGTCCTGTTTGCAGGAAATGCAGGAAACGACCCAGTTGAAATTCCTCTGTAGGGGCCTTCCTGGCCTCACACCACGCAACATATTTACGCCAAATACGGTGATAATGTTGCACGGTTACATCCTTCCTGGCTTTGATCAGGGTAGGGATGACTTCATCCGGAATGCCTTTTTCCTTCAGGATCCGGCGTTCAACCGCCATGCCGTCAAACGCAGCCGCGGTAAGTCTTGGAACAGACAGGGTCCCTGCTGGAGCAGGTCCTTTCTTAGAGGTAGAGGCCACGGGTCCTCCGTGAGCATCTCTTGAAGTTCCGGGTACCAAGTCCTTCTTGGCCAATCCGGAGCCACGAGTATAGTCCTTACTCCTCTCCTTCTTATGATTCTCAGTACCTTGGGTATGAGAGGCAGAGGAGGGAACACATACACTGACTGGTACACCCACGGTGTTACCAGAGCGTCCACAGCTATTGCCCGAGGGTCCCTTGACCTGGCGCAATATCTGTCTAGTTTTTTGTTGAGGCGGGACGCCATCATGTCCACCTTTGGTTTTTCCCAACGGTTCACAATCATGTGGAAGACTTTTGGGTGAAGTCCCCACTCCCCCGGGTGGAGGTCGTGTCTGCTGAGGAAGTCTGCATCCCAGTTGTCCACTCCCGGAATGAACACTGCTGACAGTGCTATCACATGATTTTCCGCCCAGCGAAGAATCCTTGCAACTTCTGCCATTGCCCTCCTGCTTCTTGTGCCGCCCTGTCTGTTTACGTGGGCGACTGCCGTGATGTTGTCCAACTGGATCAACACCGGCTGACCCTGAAGCAGAGGCCTTGCTTGACTTAGGGCATTGTAAATGGCCCTTAGTTCCAGGATATTTATGTGAAATGACGTTTCCATGCTTGACCACAAGCCCTGGAAATTTCTTCCCTGTGTGACTGCTCCCCAGCCTCTCAGGCTGGCATCCGTGGTCATCAGGACCCAGTCCTGAATGCCGAATCTGCGGCCCTCTAGAAGATGAGCACTCTGCAACCACCACAGGAGAGACACCCTTGTCCTTGGAGACAGGGTTTTCCGCTGATGCATCTGAAGATGCGATCCGGACCATTTGTCCAGCAGATCCCACTGAAAAGTTCTTGCGTGGAATCTGCCGAATGGAATCGCTTCGTAAGAAGCCACCATTTTTCTTAGGACCCTTGTGCATTGATGCACTGACACTTGGCCTGGTTTTAGGAGGTTCCTGACTAGCTCGGCTAACTCCCTGGCTTTCTCCTCCGGGAGAAACACCTTTTTCTGTACTGTGTCCAGAATCATCCCTAGGAACAGCAGACGTGTCGTCGGAATCAGCTGCGATTTTGGAATATTTAGAATCCACCCGTGCTGTCGTAGTACTACTTGAGATAGTGCTACTCCGACCTCTAACTGTTCCCTGGACCTTGCCCTTATCAGGAGATCGTCCAAGTAAGGGATAATTAAGACGCCTTTTCTTCGAAGAAGAATCATCATTTCGGCCATTACCTTGGTAAAGACCCGGGGTGCCGTGGACAATCCAAACGGCAGCGTCTGAAACTGATAGTGACAGTTCTGTACCACAAACCTGAGGTACCCTTGGTGAGAAGGGCAAATTGGGACATGGAGGTAAGCATCCTTGATGTCCAGAGACACCATATAGTCCCCTTCTTCCAGGTTCGCTATCACTGCTCTGAGTGACTCCATCTTGAATTTGAACCTTTGTATGCAAGTGTTCAAGGATTTCAGATTTAAAATAGGTCTCACCGAGCCGTCCGGCTTCGGTACCACAAACAGCGTGGAATAATACCCCTTTCCCTGTTGTAGGAGGGGTACCTTGATTATCACCTGCTGGGAATACAGCTTGTGAATGGCTTCCAATACCGCCTCCCTGTTGGAGGGAGACGTTGGTAAAGCAGACTTCAGGAACCGGCGAGGGGGAGACGTCTCGAATTCCAATTTGTACCCCTGAGATACTACCTGCAGGATCCAGGGGTCCACTTGCGAGTGAGCCCACTGCGCGCTGAAATTCTTGAGACGACCCCCCACCGTACCCGAGTCCGCTTGTAAGGCCCCAGCGTCATGCTGAGGACTTGGCAGAAGCGGGGGAGGGCTTCTGTTCCTGGGAAGAGGCTGCCTGCTGCAGTCTTTTTCCCCTTCCTCTGCCCCGGGGCAGATATGAGTGGCCTTTTGCCCGCTTGCCCTTATGGGGACGAAAGGACTGAGCCTGAAAAGACGGTGTCTTTTTCTGCTGAGAGGTGACCTGGGGTAAAAAGGTGGATTTCCCAGCCGTTGCCGTGGCCACCAGGTCCGATAGACCGACCCCAAATAACTCCTCCCCTTTATACGGCAATACTTCCATATGCCGTTTGGAATCCGCATCACCTGACCACTGCCGCGTCCATAACCCTCTTCTGGCAGAAATGGACAGCGCACTTACTCTTGATGCCAGAGTGCAAATATCCCTATGTGCATCTCGCATATATAGAAATGCATCCTTTAAATGCTCTATAGTCAATAATATACTGTCCCTGTCCAGGGTATCAATATTTTCAGTCAGGGAATCCGACCAAGCCACCCCAGCACTGCACATCCAGGCTGAGGCGATTGCTGGTCGCAGTATAACACCAGTATGTGTGTATATACTTTTTAGGATATTTTCCAGCTTCCTATCAGCTGGCTCCTTGAGGGCGGCCGTATCAGGAGACGGTAACGCCACTTGTTTTGATAAGCGTGTGAGCGCCTTATCTACCCTAGGGGGTGTTTCCCAACGCGCCCTAACCTCTGGCGGGAAAGGGTATAATGCCAATAATTTTTTAGAAATTAGCAGTTTTTTATCGGGGGAAACCCATGCTTCACCACACACCTCATTTAATTCATCTGATTCAGGAAAAACTACGGGTAGTTTTTTCACACCCCACATAATACCCTTTTTTGTGGTACTTGTAGTATCAGAAATGTTCAAAACCTCCTTCATTGCCGTGATCATGTAACGTGTGGCCCTACTGGAAAACACGTTTGTTTCCTCACCGTCGACACTGGAGTCAGTGTCCGTGTCTGGGTCTGTGTCGACCATCTGAGGTAACGGGCGCTTTAGAGCCCCTGACGGTGTTTGAGACGCCTGGACAGGTAATAACTGATTTGCCGGCTGTCTCATGTCGTCAACAGTCTTTTGTAAAGTGCTGACGCGATCACGTAATTCCTTCCATAAGACCATCCAGTCAGGTGTCGACTCCCTAGGGGGTGACATCACTATTACAGGCAATTGCTCCGCCTCCATACCATTTTCCTCCTCATACATGTCGACACAAACGTACCGACACACAGCACACACACAGGGAATGCTCTGATAGAGGACAGGACCCCACTAGCCCTTTGGGGAGACAGAGGGAGAGTTTGCCAGCACACACCAGAGCGCTATATATATACAGGGATAACCTTATATAAGTGTTTTTCCCTTATATAGCTGCTGTATTGATTAATCTGCCAAATTAGTGCCCCCCCTCTCTTGTTTTACCCTGTTTCTGTAGTGCAGGACTGCAGGGGAGAGTCAGGGAGACGTCCTTCCAGCGGAGCTGTGAGGGAAAATGGCGCTTGTGTGCTGAGGAGATAGGCTTCGCCCCCTTCTCGGCGGCCTTTCTCCCGCTTTTTTAAGGAAAAACTGGCAGGGGTTAAATGCATCCATATAGCCCAGGAGCTATATGTGATGTATTTTTCGCCATCTAAGGTGTTTTTATTGCGTCTCAGGGCGCCCCCCCCCCAGCGCCCTGCACCCTCAGTGACCGGAGTGTGAAGTGTGCTGAGAGCAATGGCGCACAGCTGAGGTGCTGTGCGCTACCTTATTGAAGACAGGACGTCTTCTGCCGCCGATTTCCCGGACCTCTTCTGTCTTCTGGCTCTGTAAGGGGGCCGGCGGCGCGGCTCTGGGACCCATCCATGGCTGGGCCTGTGATCGTCCCTCTGGAGCTAATGTCCAGTAGCCTAAGAAGCCCAATCCACTCTGCACGCAGGTGAGTTCGCTTCTTCTCCCCTTAGTCCCTCGGTGCAGTGAACCTGTTGCCAGCAGGACTCACTGAAAATAAAAAACCTATACTTAAACTTTTTCACTAAGCAGCTCAGGAGAGCCACCTAGTGTGCACCCTTCTCGTTCGGGCACAAAAATCTAACTGAGGCTTGGAGGAGGGTCATAGGGGGAGGAGCCAGTGCACACCAGGTAGTCCTAAAGCTTTTACTTTTGTGCCCAGTCTCCTGTGGAGCCGCTATTCCCCATGGTCCTTACGGAGTTCCCAGCATCCACTAGGACGTCAGAGAAATAAAAAGATTTTAAACCGGTAAATCTTTTTCTCCTAGTCCGCAGAGGATGCTGGGGACTCCGTAAGGACCATGGGGTATAGACGGGCTCCGCAGGAGACATGGGCACTATAAAGACTTTAGAATGGGTGTGCACTGGCTCCTCCCTCTATGCCCCTCCTCCAGACCTCAGTTAGAGAAACTGTGCCCAGAGGAGACGAACAGTACGAGGAAAGGATTTTTGTTAATCTAAGGGCAAGATTCATACCAGCCCACATCATCCACACCGTATAACCTGGAATATACGCAACCAGTTAACTGTATGAACAAAACAGCATCAGCCAAAGACTGATCTTAACTGTAACATAACCCTTATGTAAGCAACAACTATATACAGGTTGAGTATCCCTTATCCAAAATGCTTGGGACCAGAGGTATTTTGGATATGGGATTTTTCCGTATTTTGGAATAATTGCATACCATAATGAGATATCAAGGTGATGGGACCTATGTCTAAGCACAGAATGCATTTATGTTACATATACACCTTATACACACAGCCTGAAGGTAATTTTAGACAATATTTTTTATAACTTTGTGCATTAAACAAAGTGTGTGTACATTCCCACAATTCATTTATGTTTCATATACACCTTATACACACAGCCTGAAGGTCATTTAATACAATATTTTGAATAACTGTGTATTAAACAAAATTTGTGTACATTGAGCCATCAGAAAACAAAAAGGTTCACTATCTCACTCTCACTAAAAAAAAGTCCGTATTTCGGAATATTTGGATATGGGATACTCAACCTGTACAAGCCTTGCAGAAATATGTCCGCACTGGGACGGGCGCCCAGCATCCTCTACGGACTAGGAGAAAAAGATTTACCGGTAGGTTTAAAATCTTATTTTCTCTTACGTCCTAGAGGATGCTGGGGACTCCGTAAGGACCATGGGAATTATACCAAAGCTCCAAACCGGGCGGGAGAGTGCAGATGACTCTGCAGCACCGATTGAGCAAACATGAGGTCCTCATCAGCCAGGGTATCAAACTTGTAGAATTTTGTTTGAACCCGACCAAGTAGCTGCTCGGCAAAGCTGTAACGCCGAGACGCCTCGGGCAGCCGCCCAAGAAGAGCCCACCTTCCTAGTGGAATGGGCTTTTACCGAATTTGGTAACGGAAATCCAGCCGTAGAATGAGCCTGCTGAATCGTGTTACAGATCCAGTGAGCAATAGTCTGCTTAGAAGCAGGAGCGCCAACCTGTTGGCCGCATACAGGACAAACAGTGCCTCTGTTTTCCTAATCCGAGCCGTCCTGGCTACGTAAATTTTTAAAGCCCTGACAACATCCAGGGACACGGAATCCTCCACGTCTCCCGTAGCCACCGGCACCACAATAGGTTCATATGAAACGATGAAACGGACGCGTCCTCAACTCTGCTCTATCCACATGGAAAATCAGATAGGGGCTTTTGTGAGACAAAGCCGCCAATTCGGACACCCGCCTTGCAGATGCCAAGGCCAACAACATGACCACCTTCCAAGTGAGAAATTTTAATTCACCTGTTTGAAGAGGTTCAAACCAGTGAGATTTTAGGAACTGTAACACCACGTTAAGGTCCCAAGGTGCCACTGGGGGCACAAAAGGTAGCTGGATGTGCAGCACTCCCTTTACAAAAGTCTGGACTTCTGGGAGAGAAGCCAATTCCTTCTGAAAGAATATAGGTAGGGCCGAAATCTGTACCTTAATGGAGCCTAACTTCAGGCCCATATCCACTCATGTCTGTAGAAAGTGGAGAAAATGGCCCAAGTGGAAATCTTCCGTAGGAGCATTCTTGGCTTCACACCAAGATACATACTTCCTCCAGATACGGTGATAATGTTTCGCCGTCACCTCCTTCCTAGCCTTTATCAGAGTAGGGATGACTTCCTCCGGAATACCTTTCCCCGCTAGGATTCGGTGTTCAACCGCCATGCCGTCAAACGTAACCGCGGTAAGTCTTGGAATACACGCAGGGCCCTGCTGCAACAGGTCCTCCCCGAGAGGAAGAGGCCATGGATCTTCTGTGAGCATCTCCTGAAGATCTGAATACCAGGCCCTTCGAGGCCAATCTGGAACAATGAGTATTGTCCGAACTCTTTTTCGTCTTATGATTCTCAATATTTTTGAGGTGAGAGGAAGAGGAGGGAACACATAGACAGACTGAAACACCCACGGTGTCACCAGGGCGTCTAACGCTACTGCCTGAGGGTCCCTTGACCTGGCACAATACGTCCGAAGCTTCTTGTTGAGGCGTGACGCCATCATGTCTATTTGAGGAAGTCCCCAAAGACTTGTTATCTCTGCAAAAACTTCTTGATTAAGTCCCTACTCTCCTGGATGGAGATCGTGTCTTCTGAGGAAATCTGCTTCCCAGTTGTCCACTCCCGGAATGAAGACTGCTGACAGAGCGCTTACGTGATTTTCCGCCCAGCGAAGAAACCTGGTGGCTTCCGCCATTGCCACTCTGCTCCTTGTCCCGCCTTGGCGGTTTACATGAGCCACGGCTGTGACGTTGTCTGACTGAATCAGAACCGGTAGGACGCGAAGAAGATTCTCCGCTTGTCGTAGGCCGTTTTATATGGCCCTTAATTCTAGAATGTTGATGTGTTGGCTCTTGAACCTAGTAGCCCAACGTCTCTCTGAACGTCTCTCATATATAAGACTGCGTCTTTAATGTGACCCTAAGGTCAATAAAATTGTTCCCTATCTAGGGTATCAATGTCAGCTGACAAGGTATCTGTCCAAGCTGCTATCGCACTACAAACCCAAGCCGATGCTATTGCCGGTCTGAGCTAAGCATCCGTATGTGAATAAATTGATTTTAAGGTAGTTTCCTGTCTGCGATTAGCAGGATCCTTGAGGGCCACCGTGTCTGTAGACGGTAGCGCCACCTTCTTGGACAAGCGCGTTAAAGCCTTGTCCACCCTGGGCGAGGATTCCCACCGTACCCTGTCCAGGGAAAGGATACGCCATAAGAATCCTCTTGGGAATCTGCAGTTTTTTTCTTGAGTTTCCCAAGCTTTTTCAAATAATGCATTTAGCTCATGAGATGGGGGAAAGGTTACCTCAGGTTTCTTTTCCTTAAACATGCATACCCTCATGTCATATCATCTGTGATATGTGAAACATCTTTTATTGCAATAATCATATAATGAATACTTTTGGCCACCCTTGGGTGTAACTTCGCATCATCGTAGTCGACACTGGAGTCAGAATCCGTGTCGGTATCAGTGTCTGCTACTTGGGACAGGCAACGTTTTTGAGACCCTGAAGGGCCCTGTGACACAGTCAAAGCCATTGATTGACTCCCTGTTTTATCCCTGGACTCTGCTTTGTCCAATCTCTTATGTAATAAAGCCACATTTGCATTTAAAACATTCCACATATCTAACCAATCAGGTGTCGGCGTTGCAGACGGAGACACCACAATCATCTGCTCCACCTCCTCCTTAGATGAGCCTTCCGCTTCAGACATGCCGACACACACGTACCGACACTCCCACACACTCAGGGATATATCTATATGAAGACAGTCCCCCAATAAGGCCCTTTGGAGAGACAAAAAGAGAGTATGCCAGCACACACCCGGTGCCACCGGACACTGGAATAAAATCCCAGTTAGTACAGCGCTTTTATATAAATACACTCACTGCGCCAATGAAATGTGCCCCCCCCCCTCCTCTTTTTTGCCCTCTGTAACCTTGTTCAGCAGGAGAGAGTCCGGGGAGCCAGCTTCTCTGCAGTGTGCTGTGGAGAAAATGGCGCTGGTTAGTGCTGGAGGACCAAGCCCCGCCCCCTCACCGGCGGGCTTTGGTCCCGCTCAAATTATTTATACTGGCAGGGGTTTATTAATATACTGCCTCCGCAGTATCTACTTTATATGCCAGTGTCCCTAGAGGTTTGTATTGCTGCCCAGGACGCCCCCCCCTGCGCCCTGCACCCTTACAGTGCCCGCTGTGTGTATCTGTGTGGGAGCAATGGCGGGCAGCGTTACCGTGAAGTCTTCTGCCGCCTGTGAATTCTTCTTTTCTTCTTAATACTCACCCGGCTTCTATCTTCCGGCTCTGTGAGGAGGACGGCAGCGCGGCTCCGGGACGAGCGGCGAGGGCGAGACCTGCGTTCCGACCCTCTGGAGCTAATGGTGTCCAGTAGCCTAAGAAGCAGAGCCTATCATTCAAGTAGGTCTGCTTCTCTCCCCTCAGTCCCACGATGCAGGGAGCCTGTTGCCAGCAGTGCTCCCTGAAAATAAAAAACCTAACAAAAAGTATTTTTCAGAGAAACTCAGGAGAGCTCCCCTGCAGTGCACCCAGTCTCCTCTGGGCACAGGATCTAACTGAGGTCTGGAGGAGGGGCATAGAGGGAGGAGCCAGTGCACACCCATTCTAAAATCTTTAGAGTGCCCATGTCTCCTGCGGAGCCCGTCTATACCCCATGGTCCTTACGGAGTCCCCAGCATCCTCTAGGACGTAAGAGAAGAAATAAGATTTTACTCACCGGTAAATCTATTTCTCGTAGTCCGTAGTGGATGCTGGGGACTCCGTAAGGACCATGGGGAATAGACGGCTCCGCAGGAGACTGGGCACATCTAAAGAAAGCTTTAGGACTATCTGGTGTGCACTGGCTCCTCCCCCTATGACCCTCCTCCAAGCCTCAGTTAGGACACTGTGCCCGGAAGAGCTGACACAATAAGGAAGGATTTTGAATCCCGGGTAAGACTCATACCAGCCACACCAATCACACCATATAACTCGTGATAGGAACCACGGTTAACAGTATGATAACAATGGAACCTCTGAATAGATGGTTCGCAATAACAACCCGATTTGTGTAACAATAACTATTTACAAGTATTGCAGACAATCCGCACTAGGGATGGGCGCCCAGCATCCACTACGGACTACGAGAAATAGATTTACCGGTGAGTAAAATCTTATTTTCTCTGACGTCCTAGTGGATGCTGGGGACTCCGTAAGGACCATGGGGATTATACCAAAGCTCCCAAACGGGCGGGAGAGTGCGGATGACTCTGCAGCACCGAATGAGAGAACTCAAGGTCCTTCTCAGCCAGGGTATCAAATTTGTAGAATTTTGCAACGTGTTTGCCCCTGACCAAGTAGCAGCTCGGCCAAGTTGTAAAGCCGAGACCCCTCGGGCAGCCGCCCAAGATGAGCCCCCTTCCATGTGGAATGGGCTTTTACAGATTTAGGCTGCGGTAGTCCCACCGCAGAATGCGCAAGCTGAATACTGCTACAAATCCAGCGCGCTATAGTCTGCTTAGAAGCAGGAGCACCCAGCATGTTGGGTGCATCTAGGATAAACAGCGAGTCAGTTTTCCGGACTCCAGCCGTCCTGGAAATATAATTTTTCAGGGCCCTGACTACGTCCAGTAACTTGGAATCCTCCAGGTCCCTAGTAGCCGCAGGCACCCCAATAGGTTGGTATAAGTGAAAACCTGATACCACCTTCGGGAGAAAGTGAGGACGAGTCCTCAACTCTGCCCTATCCATATGGAAAGTCAGGTAAGGGCTTTTTTTATGACAAAGCCGCCAATTCTGACACATGCCTGGCCGAAGCCAGAGCTAACACATGACCACTTTTCATGTGAAATATTTTAAGTGGCTCAAACCAATGTGATTCCAGGAACTTCAAAACCACATTGAGATCCCAAGGTGCCACTGGGGCACAAAAAAGGGGGTGAATATGCAGCACTCCCTTACAACGTCTGCACTTCAGGCTGACATCCTTCCTGGCTTTGATCAGGATAAGAATGACTTCCTCTGGAATGCCTTTTTCACTCAGGATCCGGTGTTCAACCGCCATGCCGTCAATGCAGCCGCGGTAAGTCTTTGAACAGACAGGGCCCCTGCTGCAGCAGATCCTGTCTGAGTGGCAGAGGCCATGGGTCCTCTGAGATCAACTCCTGAAGTTCCAGGTACCAAGCCCTTCTTGGCCAATCCGGAACCATGAGTATAGTTCTTACTCCTCTTTTCCTTATTATCCTCAGTACCTTGGGTATGAGAGGGAGAGGAGGGAACACATAAAACCGACTGGTACACCCGCGGTGTCACTAGAGCGTCCACAGCGATCGCCTGAGGTTCCATTGACCTGGCGCAATATCTTTTTTATTGAGGCGGGACGCCATCATGTCCACCTGTGGTCTTTCCCAACGGTTTACCAGCATTTGGAAGACTTCTGGATGAAGTCCCTATTCTCCCGGGTGGAGTCTGCTGCGGAAGTCTGCTTCCCAGTTGTCCACTCCCGGAATGAACACTGCTGCCAGTGCTACCACATGATTTTCCGCCCAACGGGGAATCCTTGTGGCTTCTGCCATCGCCCTCCTGCTTCTTGTGCCGCCCTGCCTGTTTACATGGGCGAGCGCCGTGATGTTGTCTGATTGGATCAGTACGGCTGGTGAAGCAGGGGCCTTGTTTTGCTTAGGGCCTTGTAAATGGCTCTTATCTCCAGAAAATTTATGTTAAGTGAAAACTCCTGTTTTGGACCATAGTCCTTGGGATTTTATTCCCTGTGTGACTGCACCCCAGCCCCGAAGGCTGGCATCCGCCTGTATTCCGAATCTGCGGCCCTCTAGTAGATGAACCCTCTGCAGCCACCACCGCAGCGACACCCTGGTTCTTGCCGACCGGGTTATCCGCTGCTGTATCTGGAGATGGGACCCGGACCATTTGTCCAACAGGTCCCACTGGAAAATCCTTGCGTGGAACTTTCCGAATGGAATTGCTTCGTACGAAGCTACCATTTTTCCCAGGACTCGTGTGCATTGATGTACCGACACCTGTCCCGGTCTTAGGAGGTTTCTGACTAGAGATGACAACTCCTCGGCTTTTTCCATTGGAAGAAACACTTTTTTCTGGTCTGTTTCCAGAATCATTCCCAGGAACAGAAGACGTGTCGTCGGGACCAGCTGTGACTTTGGAATTGAGAACCCAGTCCTGCTGTTGCAGCACTTCCCGAGAAAGTGCTACCCCCTTACCAACTGTTCCTTGGACCTCGCCTTTATCAGGAGATCGTCCAAGTACGGGATAATTAAAACTCCCTTCTTGCGAAGGAGTATCATAATTTCGGTCATTACCCATGGTAAAGACCCTCGGTGCCGTGGATAATCCAAACGGCAGCGTCTGGAACTGATAGTGACAGTCCGGTACCACAATCTTGAGGTACTCCTGGTGAGGAGGGTAAATGGGGACATGCAGGTAAGTATCCTTGATGTCCAGAGAGACCCTGTAATCCCCCTCGTCCAGGATCGCAATAATCGCCCTGAGCGATTCCATCTTGAACTTGAATCTTTTGTTATATGTGTTCAAGGATTTTAAATTTAAGATGGGTCTCACCGAACCGTCCGGTTTCGGTACCACAAACATTGTGGAAAAGTAACCCTTTTCCTGTTGAAGGAGGGGTACCTTGATAATCACTTGCTGTGAATACAGTTTTTTTTTTTTTTTGGCTAGCCACCAACACTGCCTCCCTGGCAGAGGGAGTTGCCAGTAAGGCAGATTTTAGGAAACGGCAGGGGGGGGGGGAGACGTCTCGAATTCCAGCCTGTACCTCTGAGATACTGTTTGAAGAACCCAGGGATCCACCTGTGAGAGAGCCCACTGTGCGCTGAAATTTCTGAGACGGGCCCCCACCGTACCCGGGTCCGCCTGAGCAGCCCCAGCGTCATGCTGTGGACTTACCGGACGCAGGGGAGGACTTCTGCTCCCGGGAACTAGCTGTGTGCTGCAGCTTTTTCCCTCTACCTTTTCCTCTTGGCAGAAAAGATGAGCCTCTAGCCCTCTACTTTTCTGGGGCCGAAGGGACTGTACCTGATAATACAGTGCTTACTTTTGCTGTGGGGTAGCTTGTGACAAAAGTTTTGATTTCCCAGCCGTAGCTGTGGAAACGAGGTCTGAAAGACCATCCCCAAACAGTTCCACCCCCTTCTAGGGCAAACTTCCATGTGCCGTTTTGAATTGGCTTCGCCCGACCATTGCCGAGTCCATAACCCCCGTCTGGCGGCAATGGTTTTACATAGCGCTTATTAGTGATGCCAGTCGGCATCACGCATGTATAAGACAGCGTCTTTTATATGCTCTATTTTCAGCAAAATATTGTCCCTATCTATAGTATAAATATTATCCGACAGGGAATCTGACCACGTAGCTGCCGCACTGCACATCCATGCCGAGGCAATAGCAGGTCTCAATATAATGCCCGTGTGTGTGTATATAGCTTTAAGGGTAGTTTTCTGCTTTCTATCAGCAGGTCCTTCAGGGCGGCCGTATCCGTGACGGTAGTGCCACCTTTTTTAATAAGCGTGTAACCGCTTTATCTACCCTAGGGGTTATTTCCCAACGTGACCTATCCTCTGGTGGAAAAGGGTACGCTGCTTAGAAATTATCAATTTCTTATCGGGGGAAGTCCACGCTTCCTCACACACCTCATATCAATTCCTCAGATGCAGGAAAACTACTGGTAGTTTTCTGTCACCAAACATAATACCCTTTTTTGTGGTATCTGGGGTATTATCAGAAATGTGTAATACATTTTTAATTGCCTCAATCATGTAACGGGTGGCCCTATTGGAAGGTACACTAGTCTCATCGTCGTCGACACTGGAGTCGGTATCCGTGTCAACATCTGTGTCTGCCATCTGAGGTAGCGGGCGTTTTAGAGCCCCTGATGACATGTGAGACGTTTGGACAGGCACAAGCTGAGCAGCCGGCTGTCCTATGTCGTCAAACCTTTTATGTAAGGAGTTGACACTGTCACGTAATTCCTTCCATAAGTCCATCCACACCGGTGTCGACCCCGCAGGGGGTGACATCCCATTCACAGGCATTTGCTCCGCCTCCACATCATTATCCTCATCATACATGTCGACACAGCAGTACCGACACACAGCACACACACAGGGAATGCACTGACAGAGGACAGGACCCCACAAAGCCCTTTGGGGAGACAGAGGGAGAGTATGCCAGCACACACCAGAGCGCTATATATCACAGGGATATCACCTATAGAGAGTGTTTTCCCTTATAGCTGCATAATATATATATACTGCGCCTAATTTGTGCCCCCCCCTCTCTTTTTAACCCTTTTCTGTAGTGCAGGACTGCAGGGGAGAGCCAGGGAGCGATCCCTCCAGCAGAGCTGTGAGGGAAAATGGCGCCAGTGTGCTGAGGGAGATGGCTCCGCCCCTTTTTCGGCTGGCTTTCTCCCGCTATTGTAAAAGTTCTGGCAGGGGTTAATAAACACCTATATAGCCCCTGGGGCTATATATGGTGTCAGTTCGCCAGCCAAGGTGTTAATATTGCTGCTCAGGGCGCCCCCCCCCAGCGCCCTGCACCCATCAGTGACCGCAGTGTGTGGTGTGCATGAGGAGCAATGGCGCACAGCTGCAGTGCTGTGCGCTACCTTGGAGAAGACAGTAGTCTTCAGCCGCCGATTTTCTGGACCACCTTCTTGCTTCTGGCTCTGTAAGGGGGACGGCGGCGCGGCTCCGGGAACGGACGACGAGGTCGAGTCCTGTGTTCGATCCCTCTGGAGCTAATGGTGTCCAGTAGCCTAAGAAGCCCAAGCTACCACCACTTAGGTAGGTTCGCTTCTTCTCCCCTTAGTCCCTCGGTGCAGTGAGCCTGTTGCCAGCAGGTCTCACTGAAAATAAAAAACCTAACATATACTTTCTTCCTAGGAGCTCAGGAGAGCCCCTAGTGTGCATCCAGCTCAGCCGGGCACAGAAATCTAACTGAGGCTTGGAGGAGGGTCATAGGGGGAGGAGCCAGTGCACACCAGATAGTCCTAAAGCTTTCTTTAGATGTGCCCAGTCTCCTGCGGAGCCGTCTATTCCCCATGGTCCTTACGGAGTCCCCAGCATCCACTAGGACGTTAGAGAAATAAAAAAAGAAGGAGATTTATGGAAAGACTTACCATTATTAAATCTCTTTCTGCGAGGTTCACTGGTTTCCACAGGGAATAACATTGGGGTGCCGAGTTGGATCTTGATCCGAGGCACCAACAGGCTAAAGCTTTGACTGTTCCCAGAATGCACTGCACCGACTCCACTAGGCACTGGAGCTCAGTTTTATTAACCAGTCCAATGCAGTAGCAGCGAGAGATGGTAGATGTTAGTCACATAGAACCACATTCTCACGACAGGAGAAGGGACTAGCGGCTAATGCCATACAAACCCAAAAGAAACTAAGTGCGTCAGGTTGGGCGCCCTGTGGAAACCAGTGTACCTCGCAGAAAGAGATTTAACAATGGTAAGTCTTACCATAAATCTCCTTTTCTGCAGCGGGGTACACTGGTATTCCACAGAGAATAACATCGATGATGTACTAAAGCAGTTCCTCATGGAAGGGGACGCACTGTAGCGGGCACAAGAACCCGGCGTCCAAAGGAAGCATCCTGGGAGGTGGAAGTATCACAGGCATAGAACCTGATGAACGTTCAGCGGATGCGCCACGGTGGGCCGCCCAAGAAGGTCCAACAGACCGAGTAGAATGGGCCTTGATAGCAGCAGGAGCTGGGAGTCCAGCCTGTACATAAGCACGTGCAACCACCATTCTAATCCATCTGGCCAAGGTCTGCTTATTAGCAGGCCAGCCACGTTTGTGAAAACCAAAAAGGACAAAGAGGGAATCAGATCTCCTAAGAGAAGCTGTCCTCTTCACATAAATACGGAGAGCCCGTACCACATCCAAAATCCGCTCTTTGGAGGATAAACCTGGAGAGGTAAAGGCTGGAACCACAATCTCTTGATTAAGGTGGAAAGATGACACCACCTTAGGCAGATAACCAGGGCGAGTTCTAAGAACCACACGGTAACGGTATTAAAAATACCTGAAGATACATTGTGCATTACCAAAATAGGAAGCCTTATGGAGTAGATTTCCTGGCTATGTATCACCCGGAAATGATTCATGAGCAGGTCGGGTCCCAATAACATGACCGTGGGAGGCAACCAATAACAGCAGACGTGCATTCCAAAGACAGGAAGTGGGTGCCGCGATCATGTGACCGGAAGCCGGCTTTTGAGAAAGTTGAATGAAAAGCTTATTTTGGTAAGGCACAAAATGTACCTTCAGGTATTTATTAATATGATGTCTGACTATAATATAGAGCTGAATATTGATTGCTTTTTAAGGTTTATTTTGCTGATTGAGTATGACACACCTGTAATGTATGTGCCATTAGCACTGCTATAAAAAGGGCATTAAGACACTGCAGTATATCACCTTGAAAAAGCTGTGAGAAACAGTGAAACGCGTTGGTGGAGGAGCTGGACACTAGTACCTATTCATCCAAAGAAAAAGCCTGGAAGTCAGATATAGGAACCACCATTTGCGACTTGGATACTTACAAAAACGGACCCGAGCCTTCAATTGGACCAAACGGATCCCTGAATCAAGTCATCCAAAAGGTCTCCATCTCCAACTTCTGTTGGTAATTATTTCCATTTCGCCTAAACTTGTTCCTGGACTGTGGCTATTATATACGGATGAAATTAAAGTTCCAGCATAATTTTTAACATTATAAAAAAAATAAACATATTATATTTTATATATATATATATATATATATATATATATATATATATATATATATATATATATATATATATATATATATATATTTTGAAATGCAGTGCTATGACAAGACCTTATTTACATGATTAAGTTATGGTTTAATGAATGTTGGAATATATGTAATATCTGAATTAAAAAATTTTTTTTTTACATATTCAGCTCTCTAGCGCCAATTCTATCTTTGTATTTAAGAATTCCAGAACCTATGATAAATCGGAGCAGAAGCCGGTTTACGGGCCTTTAACATAGTTTGAATGATCGCCTCAGAAAATCCTTTGGCCCTCAGTACGGAAGCTTCAAGAGCCACGCCATCACAGCCAGCCAGGCAAAATCCTGGTAGACACAAGGGCCCTGAACGAGGAGGTCTGGGCGCTGAGGATGCAATAGAGGACGCTCTATCGATAGACCCTGCAGGTCTGAGAACCAATGCAGTCAGGGCCACGCCGGAGCAATTAGAATTAGTATTCCTCCTTCTTGCTTGAACTTCTGAATTACCCTGGGCAGGAGTGACACCGGAGGGAACACGTACGGCAGTCGAAAGTTCCATGGAATTGCCAATGCGTCCACGAACGTTGCTTGAGGATCCCTTGTCCTTGCTCCGAAGACTGGAACCTAGTGATTGTGTCGAGATGCCATCAGGTCTACATCTGGTAGACCCCACTGTTGCACGAGGAGTTGAAAGACCTCCGGATGAAGGCTCCCCATTCCAGCGAGTACGTCCTGATGACTGAGGAAGTCCACTTCCCAGTACAGGACCCCTGGAATGAACACTGCCGATAGGGCTGGCAGATGGCGTTCCGCCCAACGAAGAATCTTTAACACTTCCGTCATGGCTTTGCGGCTTCGGGTGCTGCCTTGATGATTTATGTACGCCACCGTGGTGGCGTTGTCCGACTGTACTTGAACAGGCCTGTTCTGTACCAGAGGCAGGGCCAGTGTCAAGGCATTGAACACTGTCCGCAATTCCAGAATGTTTATCGGGAGGAGAGAGTCCTCCCCGGTCCACCGACCCTGGAGAGAGTGTTGCTCTAACATCGCGCCCCAACCACGCAGACTGGCGTCCGTCATCAGAAGGACCCAGTTGGAGATACAGATGGACGACCCCTGCTCAGTTGTTGGTCCCGCAGCCACCAAGTCAGTGACAGACGGACGTGACAGACGGACCTCCGGAGTCAAGGATATCATGCGAGACCTGAACCGGTGAGGCAGACCGTCACACTCGGAGAGAATTAACCTCTGTAGAGGGCGGGAATGAAATTAAGCGTACTCCACCATGTCAAAAGCAGACACCATGAGGCCTTGTACTTGCATCGCCGAGTTTATCGACACACGTGGGCGAGAGAGGAAGCATCTTATCTTGTCCTGAAGTTTCAGGATCTTTTCCAGAGACAAAAACAACCGTTGGTTGTGGGTGTCCAACAGTGCTTCCAGATGCACCATGCTCTGAGCAGGGACCAGGGAAGATTTCTTCCAGTTGAGGAGCCACCCGTGGGCTTGCAGGAATTGGACCGTCAGTTCCAGATGACGAAGGAGTACCTCTGGAGAATTTGCCAGGATCAACAAGTCGTCGAGATATGACAGGATCCTGATACCCTGAGGCGGAGTAGGGCTGTCATGACCGCCATGACCTTGATGAAAACTCAAGGAGCCGAGGTCAGACCAAACGGCAAGGCCTGGAATTGAAAATGTAGGTTGTCAATAGCAAACTGCAGGTATTGCTGATGCAACACTGCAATAGGTATATGCAGGTAAGCATCCTGTATGTCCAGGGATACCATGTAGTCCTTGGGCTCCAAGGTCAGAGCAATAGAGCGAAGAGTTTCCATACGGAATTTGGAGACTTTCACAAACTTGTTCAAAGACTTGAGGCTCAGAATGGGCAGAGATCCATTCGGTTTCGGGACTAGGAACAGCGTTGAATAGTACCCCCTGCCTCTCTGAGCCAGAGGCACCAGCACTACCACTCCTATGTCCAGGAGGGATTGCACCACCAGATGGAGAGTCCTTGCTTTTACCGGATCCGAAGGGACATTTATGAGCAAAACTTGTGAGGGGGACGTTTCTTTAAAGAGATGGCGTATCCGTGAGTGACGACTTCCCTTACCCAGGCGTCCGAAGTGGTCTGTAACCATACCTGAGCAATCCGTAGAAGTCAGCCTCCCACCCTGGGATCCCCCAGAGGCTTGTCTGTTTTGGCAGCAGGCTGACGGGCAGCCCAGGCACGTTTAGGTTTGAGCTTAGTGGATTTGGAAGCGCGAGCCTGTTTTGGGTATGCCTGACCCTTTGCTTTACCTGGAGGTTGAAAGGAACGAAATGAAGTACTCTTAGCCTTCGGGGCCGAAGGAGTAGTACTAGGTAGATATGCAGTCTTAGCAGACGCTAAGTCAGCAACAATCTTGTTGAGATCTTCCCCAAAAAGAATGTTTCCCTTAAAAGGGATAACCTCCAAGTTCTTTTTCCAGTCCAGATCTACCGACCAGGACCGCAACCAGAGGATCCGGCGAGCCAGAATAGACGTGGTAGACGCTTTGGCTGCTGGGATACCTGCATCTGATGCCACCTCCTGAATATAATGAGAGGCTGTAACAATGTATGAAAGACATTGTTTTGTATTATCAGGAAAATTAGACGGTAGTTCCGCTTCTACGTCCTGAACCCAGGCCTCTATAGCTTTAGCAGCCCAAGAGGCCGCAATAGTAGGCCTATGCACAGCTACAGCCAGAGTGTAAATGGATTTCAAGCAACCCTCCACACGTTTATCCGTCGGTTCCTTCAGAGAGGTGACGGTAGTGACAGGCAGAGCAGATGACACCACCAGACGTGCGACTTGTGAGTCCACCGGCGGCGTTTCACAATTTTTGCTTAACTCTGCAGCGAGGGGATAACGAGCCAGCATTTTCTTAGACAGAGAATTTCTTTCCAGAATATTCCCAGGATTCCTGACGTATGTCAACTAAAATTGTCAGAATGTGGTAAAAATAAGATTTTACTCACCGGTAAATCTATTTCTCGTAGTCCGTAGTGGATGCTGGGAACTCCGTAAGGACCATGGGGAATAGCGGCTCCGCAGGAGACTGGGCACAACTAAAGAAAGCTTTAGGACTACCACTGGCTCCTCCCTCTATGACCCTCCTCCAGACCTCAGTTAGGATACTGTGCCCGGAAGAGCTGACACAATAAGGAAAGGATTTGGAATCCCGGGTAAGACTCATACCAGCCACACCAATCACACCATATAACTCGTGATACTATACCCAGTTAACAGTATGAAATATAACTGAGCCTCTCAACAGATGGCTCAACAATAACCCTTTAGTTAATCAATAACTATATACAAGTATTGCAGACAATCCGCACTTGGGACGGGCGCCCAGCATCCACTACGGACTACGAGAAATAGATTTACCGGTGAGTAAAATCTTATTTTCTCTAACGTCCTAAGTGGATACTGGGAACTCCGTAAGGACCATGGGGATTATGCTAAAGCTCCCAAACGGGCGGGAGAGTGCGGATGATTCTGCAGCACCGAATGAGCGAACTCTAGGTCCTCCTCAGCCAGGGTATCAAACTTGTAGAATTTAGCAAATGTGTTTGACCCCGACCAAGTAGCTGCTCGGCAAAGTTGTAAAGCCGAGACCCCTCGGGCAGCCGCCCAAGAAGAGCCCACCTTCCTCGTGGAATGGGCTTTTACCGATTTAGGATGCGGCAGTCCAGCCGCAGAATGTGCAAGTTGAATCGTGCTACAGATCCAGCGAGCAATAGTCTGCTTTGAAGCAGGCGCACCAAACTTGTTGGGTGCATGCAGGATAAATAGCGAGTCAGTCTTTCTGACTCCAGCTGTCCTGGAAACAGATTTTTAGGGCCCGGACTACGTCCAGCAACTTGGAATCCTCCAAGTCACGAGTAGCCGCAGGCACCACAATAGGCTGGTTCAAATGAAAAGCTGAAACCACCTTTGGGAGAAACTGGGGACGAGTCCTCAATTCCGCCCTATCCATATGGAAAATCAGATAAGGGCTTTTACATGATAAAGCCGCCAATTCTGACACACGCCTGGCCGAAGCCAAGGCCAACAGCATGACCACTTTCCACGCGAGATATTTTAAATCCACGGTTTTAAGTGGTTCAAACCAATGTGACTTTAGGAAATTCAACACCACGTTGAGATCCCAAGGTGCCACTGGGGGCACAAAAGGGGGCTGAATATGCAGCACTCCCTTAACAAATGTCTGAACTTCAGGTAGTGAAGCCAGTTCTTTCTGGAAGAAAATCGATAGAGCCGAAATCTGGACCTTAATGGAACCCAATTTTAGGCCCATAGTCACCCCTGACTGTAGGAAGTGCAGAAAACGGCCCAGCTGAAATTCCTCCGTTGGGGCCTTCCTGGCCTCACACCACGCAACATATTTTCGCCATATGCGGTGATAATGGTTTCCGGTCACTTCTTTCCTAGCTTGAATCAGCGTAGGGATGACTTCCTCCGGAATGCCCTTTTCCTTTAGGATCCGGCGTTCAACCGCCATGCCGTCAAACGCAGCCGCGGTAAGTCTTGGAACAGACAGGGCCCCTGCTGCAGCAGGTCCTGTCTGAGCGGCAGAGGCCATGGGTCCTCTGAGATCATTTCTTGAAGTTCTTACTCCTCTTCGTCTTATTATCCTCAGTACCTTGGGTATGAGAGGAAGAGGAGGGAACACATAAACCGACTGGTACACCCACGGTGTCACTAGAGCGTCCACAGCTATTGCCTGAGGGTCTCTCGAACTGGCGCAATATCTTTCTAGCTTTTTGTTGAGGCGGGACGCCATCATGTCCACCTGTGGCCGTTCCCAGCGATTTACAATCAGCTGAAAGACTTCTGGATAAAGTCCCCACTCTCCCGGGTGGAGGTCGTGCCTGCTGAGGAAGTCTGCTTCCCAGTTGTCCACTCCCGGAATGAATACTGCGGACAGTGCTAACACGTGATTTTCCGCCCATCGGAGAATCCTTGTGGCTTCTGCCATCGCCGTCCTGCTTCTCGTGCCGCCCTGTCGGTTTACATGGGCGACCGCCGTGATGTTGTCTGACTGGATCAGTACCGGCTGGTTTTGAAGCAGGGGTCTTGCCTGACTTAGGGCATTGTAGATGGCCCTTAGTTCCAGAATATTTATGTGTAGGGAAATCTCCTGGCTTGACCATAGCCCTTGGAAGTTTCTTCCCTGTGTGACTGCCCCCCAGCCTCGAAGGCTGGCATCCGTGGTCACCAGGACCCAGTCCTGTATGCCGAATCTGCGGCCCTCCAGAAGATGAGCACTCTGCAGCCACCACAGCAGAGACACCCTGGTCCTTGGAGACAGGGTTATCAGCCGATGCATCTGAAGATGGGATCCGGACCACTTGTCCAACAGATCCCACTGAAAGATTCTTGCATGGAACCTGCCGAATGGAATTGCTTCGTAGGAAGCTACCATTTTTCTCAGGACTCGCGTGCAGTGATGCACCGAGACCTGTTTTGGTTTCAGGAGATCTCTGACTAGAGACGACAACTCCTTGGCTTTCTCCTCCGGGAGAAACACCCTTTTCTGGTCTGTGTCCAGAACCATCCCCAGAAACAGTAGACGTGTTGTAGGAACCAGCTGTGACTTTGGAATATTCAGAATCCAACCGTGCTGTTGTAGCACCTCCCGAGACAGTGCTACCCCGACCAACAACTGCTCCCTGGACCTAGCCTTTATAAGGAGATTGTCCAAGTATGGGATAATTAAAACTCCCTTTTTTCGAAGGAGTATCATCATTTCGGCCATTACCTTGGTAAATACCCTCGGTGCCGTGGACAGACCAAACGGCAACGTCTGGAATTGGTAATGACAGTCCTGTACCACAAATCTGAGGTACTCCTGGTGAGGAAGGTAAATGGGGACATGTAGGTAAGCATCCTTGATGTCCAGTGATACCATGTAATCCCCTTCCTCCAGGCTTGAAATAACCGCCCTGAGCGATTCCATCTTGAACTTGAACCTTTTTATATAGGTGTTCAAGGATTTCAAATTTAAAATGGGTCTCACCGAACCGTCCGGTTTCGGTACCACAAACATTGTGGAATAGTAACCCCTTCCTTGTTGAAGGAGGGGTACCTTGACTATCACCTGCTGCGAATACAGCTTGTGAATTGCCTCCAGCACTGCCTCCCTGTCCGGGGGAGCTGTTGGCAAGGCAGATTTGAGGAAACGGCGAGGGGGAGACGTCTCGAATTCCAGCTTGTACCCCTGAGATACTACTTGTAGAATCCAGGGATCCACCCGTGAGCGAGCCCACTGGTCGCTGAAGTTCCGGAGACGGGCCCCCACCGCACCTGGCTCCGCCTGTGGAGCCCCAGCGTCATGCGGTGGACTTAGAGGAAGCGGGAGAGGACTTTTGTTCTTGGGAAGTGGCTGTATGGTGCAGCTTTTTCCCTCTACCTCTGGGCAGAAAGGACGCGCCTTTAACCCGCTTGCCTTTCTGGGGCCGAAAGGACTGTACCTGATAATACGGTGCTTTCTTTGGCTGTGAGGGAACATGGGGTAAAAATGCTGACTTCCCAGCTGTCACTGTGGAAACGAGGTCCGAGAGACCATCCCCAAACAACTCCTCACCCTTTTAAGGCAAAACTTCCATGTGCCTTTTAGAATCTGCATCCCCTGTCCACTGCAGAGTCCATAAACCCCTCCTGGCAGAAATGGACATTGCACTTATTTTAGATGCCAGCCGGCAAATATCCCTCTGTGCATCTCTCATGTATAAGACTGCGTCTTTAATGTGCTCTATGGTTAGCAATATAGTGTCCCTGTCTAAGGTATCAATATTTTCTGACAGGGAATCTGACCACGCAGCTGCAGCACTGCACATCCATGCTGACGCAATAGCTGGTCTCAGTATAATACCTGAGTGTGTATAAACAGACTTCAGGATAGCCTCCTGCTTCCTATCAGCAGGCTCCTTTAGGGCGGCCGTGTCCGGAGACGGTAGTGCCACCTTCTTTGACAGGCGTGTGAGCGCTTTATCTACCCTAGGGGATGTCTCCCAACGTGACCTATCCTCTGGCGGGAAAGGGTACGCCATTAGTAACTTTTTAGAAATTACTAGTTTGTTATCGGGGGAAGCCCACGCTTCTTCACACACTTCATTTAATTCATCAGAAGGGGGAAAAACCACTGGTAGTTTTTTCTCCCCAAACATAATACCCTTTTTTGTGGTACTGTACCTGGGGTAATATCAGAAATGTGCAACACATTTTTCATTGCCGTAATCATGTAACGTGTGGCTCTATTGGAATGTACACTAGTCTCATCATCGTCGACACTGGAGTCAGTATCTGTGTCGACATCTGTGTCTGCCATCTGAGGTAGCGGGCGTTTTAGAGCCCCTGATGGCTTTTGAGACGTCTGGGCAGGCACGGGCTGAGAAGCCGGCTGTCCCACATCTGATATGTCGTCAAACCTTTTATGTAAGGAGTTGACACTGTCGCGTAATTCCTTCCACATATCCATCCACTCAGGTGTCGACCCCGCAGGGGGTGACATCACATTTATCGGCACCTGCTCCGCCTCCACATAAGCCTCCTCATCAAACATGTCGACACAGCCGTACCGACACACCGCACACACACAGGGAATGCTCTGACTGAGGACAGGACCCCACAAAGCCCTTTGGGGAGACAGAGAGAGAGTATGCCAGCACACACAAGGGCGCTATATAAAACAGGGATACACACTACACAGTGATTTTACCCCTTATAGCTGCTTATATATCACAGATTGCGCCTAAATTTAGTGCCCCCCCCCCTCTCTTTTTTACCCTATGTAGTCTGGAACTGCAGGGGAGAGCCTGGGGAGCGATCCTTCCAGCGGAGCTGTGAGGGAAAATGGCGCCAGTGTGCTGAGGGAGATAGCCCCGCCCTTTTCCGGCGGGCTTCTCACGCTTTTTTTATACAGCTATGGCAGGGGATTTTACACATATATAGTATTAAAGGCTATATTATGTGTTCATTTGCCAAGTAAGGTACTTATATTGCAGCCCAGGGCACCCCCCCCCCCCTCCCAGCGCCCTGCACCCATCAGTGACCGGAGTATGTGGTGTGCCTGGGGAGCAATGGCGCACAGCTGCAGTGCTGTGCGCTACCTTAATGAAGACCGAAGTCTTCTGACGCCGATTTCCAGGAACGTCTTCTTGCTTCTGGCTCTGCTAGGGGGACGGCGGCGCGGCTCCGGGACCGGACGACCGAGGCTGGGCCTGTGTTCGATCCCTCTGGAGCTAATGGTGTCCAGTAGCCTAGAAGCCCAAGCTAGCTGCAAGCAGGTAGGTTCGCTTCTCTGCCCTAGGTCCCTCGTAGCAGTGAGTCTGTTGCCAGCAGATCTCACTGAAAATAAAAAACCTAAATATTACTTTCTTTCTAAGAGCTCAGGAGAGCCCCTAGTGTGCATCCAGCTCGGCCGGGCACAAAATTCTAACTGAGGTCTGGAGGAGGGTCATAGAGGGAGGAGCCAGTGCACACCAGGTAGTCCTAAAGCTTTCTTTAGTTGTGCCCAGTCTCCTGCGGAGCCGCTATTCCCCATGGTCCTTATGGAGTTCCCAGCATCCACTTAGGACGTTAGAGAAACTAATTTAGTAATCTTCTGACGCTTAAACTTATCTGGTTTCCTAGAGGTAGCTGGGGGTTCTTCATCATCATCAATTTGAAGAATCAGCCGTATAGCCTCCAAGAGATCAGGAACTTGGATTCCCCATCAGAAGCATCTGCGTCAGTGTCTAAGGGATCAGTGTATGCGCCATCTTCATCCGATGAAGTATCTGTAACATGAGTGGACTGTGAGGATGTAAGGGCCCACGTAAAGGACACTTTGGACTTAGGCGGGCGAGGGTTAGGATTTTGCTTGGCCGAAGACTGATTTAATTGCTGTAACTGAGAGGACAGAGCAAATGCCCATGGTGGATTAACAGCAGGGACAATATGTGGCTGTAATGGCACAGGAGGTCCCATAGGGGGTGCAAGTCTAGTTACCAGCGTAGTCAGTAAATTAGAGAATGTAGCTCACAGTGGGTCAGTAGATACCCCCGATGTAGGAAACTGACTAAGGGGTACACAGCCCCCAGCACCTGAACCGTCAGCTGCAATATTTTCCTCAGAGACATCCGGGGCAATAACACTGCCAGACGCAGGGTCTGCCACCGAACCCTTACCCTGACGAGCTGACACTATATGAAAGCGTTACCGTAGGGTGGAATACTACAATCAAAACAGACAGAATAACTAACAAAAATTCCCCCGGATAGAGTGACTACAGGTAGAGCACACACAGAGGATTTAAGAGGTAAAGAGTGATGTAAAACACAGAGAAAATACCAAAAAAAAGTATATCCTGTGAAAACCACTATATTATATGAAAACCCTGACGCACATAGCCCCCTTCGGGGTACAGAATCTAGGGATAGCAGTAGATGTGAGATACACGGAATAGAAATCACACAGCAGCTATTGGCACACACACAGTCACATGTACAACGCAGAAATGATGACAGATAACTATAATACTGCCTGGACTAGCCATACTGTAGTAACTGCACCACACAAGTAAAGCTAATTAGGTATATAGATATAGCAATGCACAGTAAACACTGGATGTACTAAAAAAACCTGACAAAGTGCACTTGTTCTTAACTAACACTGTCTGAATACATGTAGAATATTTAAGTGTCCTGTAAAAGCACAGCACTGATGATGCAGGCGGCTTTACAGAGGAGGCATAGCCCAGCAGTCCCAGATCAGCGCAGCTGTGTGTGTGTAATGGCACCTAAACGCTGGTAGGGAGTGAGGGAGAGAGAGAGATGCAGCTCCAGGGCGGGAACATTAGCAGTAAATGGCGCCCTGGGGCTGGGGGAGGGGCTAAAGGTCAGAGCCAGATCCCTTTGCTAGACTTCACCACTGGTACTGCGGGCCTTAAAGAAAAGGACTTTTGCAAAAATCCGACCTGTGCCCATGCTCTGGTGGTACAGTGGCGTCCCTGCACGGTCACAGTGTCCACACCAGCACGTGCGGTCCGCCTCGCTTTGCAGCGGGTCCCGCCTGGGGGGGGGAGCCTCTTACCTCCTCCTTTCAGCGGCCCCGCGATCCTAGACAGCAGCGGTGGATGTGTGTGTGCCCTTATGAGAGAACCAGAGCCTCCGCTGTAGTTACCCGGCAACCAGGGTGCGGGAGTGTACAGCGCTACAGGGAGGCGAGGGAGCTGCAGCATGATGTGTCAGAATGACACATAGCACTTTTAAGTGCCTATGCTGCGCTCTGAAGTCTTCTTTCTTCACTTGAAAGCTCTTTTCAGGGATGCCCAGCGGAACCCTCCCCGTTGTTAGCCTGCACTACAGGCACCAACTTACAGACTGAGCTCTTGTGCACGGAGGCGGGGTTAGAGAGGAGGCAGCACTGTGCATCTAGGGAACAGTCAAAGCTTTTAGCCTGTTGGTGCCTTGGATCAAGATCATACTCTACACCCCAATGTTATCCCTGTTGAACCCCAGTGTACCCCGCTGCAGAAATCAGGGGTTTTATTTGGGACATATGCATTGGTTTATAGCTAATTTTGCTTAGGGGCAGTGGACAAAACAGCCATCATTCCACATTATGTGACATGTATGGTAGGACACAGATGTAGGCAGACGCATATGGAAAACTAGCGAGTGTGCTTAAGGGTACATAAAAAAAAAAATCGGGTGTTTTAATTTGGACATATGCACTGCTTTCATGCTAATTTTGTTTAGGGGCAGTGGATAAAACAGCTGTCATTCCATAGCAAACCGCTATAATTCCACATTATGTGACATGTATAGTATGCTAATGATGTAGGCGAACGCATATGGAAAAGGATTAGTGAATGCGCATAGGGGATCATAGAAAAAATGGGTGTTTTAATTGGGACATATGCACTGCTTTCATGCTAATTTTGTTTAGGGGCGGTGGATAAAACAGCCGTCATTCCTCATTATGTGACATGTACAGTAGGGTGTTGATGTAGGCGGACGCATATTATTTATTTATTTATTTATTAACAGTTTCTTATATAGCGCAGCAAATTCTGTTGCACTTTACAACTGGACACAATTAGAAGACAAAACTGGGCAAAAAACAAACAGTCATAGAGGTAGGAGGGCCCTGCTCGCAAGCTTACAATCTATTGGGAAATAGGCACTGATACACAAGGATAGGTGCTATCTATTGCATAGTTGTCCACCAGATTGCAAAGGTTATTGGTGGGCTGAATGATATCACATCACAGCAGTGATGAACCAGGGTCAGGAGGAAAGGAGAGTGAAGAAATAAATATGTGGAGGATAAGTGTGGACTGTACTGTGGGGATATAATTGGATAGGAAAGCTATGAAGGTAATGTGAGCGGTTCCGGAATTTGATAAGCTTGTCTGAAGAGGTGAGTTTTCAGGGAACGCTTGAAGACTAAAGGAGAGTCTTATTGTACGTGGTAGGGCATTCCACAGAGTGGGTGCAGCCCGAAGAAAATCCTGTAATCGTGCATGGGAGCAAGTAATGAGTGTGGATGAGAGACGTAGATCTTGTGATGAGGGAAGGGGCTGGGATGGGAGATATTTTGAGATAAGCAAAGAGATGTATGTTGGTGTAGTATGGTTAATAGCCTTGTGTGTAAGTAACAGTATTTTATATTGAATACGGCAGAATACAGGTAGCCAATGGAGGGACTGACAAAGTGGGTCTACAGACAATGAATATGGAAAAGGATTAGTGTGCGCGCTAAGGGGATCATAGAAAAATCGGGGGTTTATATAGGACATAATGCACTGCTTTCATGCTAATTTTGCTTAGGGGCGGTGGATAAAACAGCTGTCACTCCATAGCAAACCACCGTAATTCCTCATTATGTGACATGTATAGTAGGGTATTGATGTAGGCAGACGCATATGGAAAAGGATTAGTGTGCGCGCTTAGGGGAACATAGAACAATCAGGGGTTTTATATGGGACATATGCATTGGTTTTTTGCTAATTTTGCTTAGGGGCGGTGGATAAAACAGCTGTCATTCCGTGTCACTCTGGGTGTAAAATATGTGACATCACCTTAGGAAGAAGTGTGCTGATATAGTTCATAAGTTTAAGATTTTTTAAAATACACAAATGTTCAATCTGCTCCCATTATAGTCAGTTGGCATTCCATTTATGCAGACCAGAGTGTCATCCCTTTTTTTGCCCCCACTTAGATGACTACACCAACACAACGTGACATATCACCATTGAGCAGGAGCATAACATCATACTGTGTTTGCTTTCATCCCATCTTGGGGACAATGACATAGGGTCACCAGATGTCAAGGATCCACAAGTAGCAATGTGTCCAACAAACCTCTAGCAGGGCATGCTGTAACCTGTAGTTCTACAAAGACTGCCTCAAGTTGCCCAAGCTTCACTACTGTATATATGCAAAGCCTATCAATGCACAACGCTGAGACTTGTAGTTCCACAGCAATTGGGGAGGAACAGACTGGCCATCGGTTATCAACATTGTACAGTATAGGTCTAATGGTAGACTGGCAGACCATGCTGGGATCCATAGTTCCACAGCAGATGAAATGCCTTTCCCAGCTGAAGAGACACACAGAGGCCATCGGCCTGAGAGGCAGCCAGGCGTTGCTTACCTTCAGCAGCCGGTCATCTATCCCCAGCTCATGGAAGCGCAGAGCAGCCATATGCACGTGTGTTACCGGACCGGGAGGACTGCTACTACCACAGAGACTAGACAACAGGCTAGACGAACCTACACCACAAATCAAACCATAGAGCGGAAAGCCAGATAATGCAAACTATAGAGTTTCAAAGAGGCTAGGTAAAACTAATTTACTTAACAGCAGCGATAGAGCCATCTAGTGGTAGAATCAGGATTGTGCATACTCATAGTCATACGTGTAATATTTACCTACTTCATCTGATAAATCACACATTTCTCTATATGGGTTAATTTAGATACTCAATTCTGTGAAAAGTATTTTAATTACTAATAAATGTAAATATATATTTTATTACTATAGAGACAAATCACTGATTTATAGGAACCAATCACCCACACATGGAAAATAGTCGCTTGGCAACACAAATGCATCTTTGGGCTCACGGTGTGGCTTGATTTCCACAAGTGCATATAGATTTCACACAGGTTTCCGGAGCAAGACAGTCACATTTGCAGAGGAAGAGCAGTTCAGACAGGGGCCTATTTCATACCCTCCAACTGTACCTTTTTGGCAGGTACAGTACCTTTTTTTTATGGTCTGTACCGATTTTTGGCCCTCCAAACTTCCATTGAAAGTATAGGAAAAGGGGTGTGGCCATGCCCCCCCCCTGTACCCGTGACCACGCCCCTTTTTAGAATTTGAACAGATTTTAGGGGGACATGTACTAAGCAGTGATAAAAGTGGATAAGTGAGCCAGCGGAGAAGTTGCCTATGGCAACTAATCAGCACTGACGTAACTTTTATAATTTGTATACTATAAACATATACAGATCAGCTGATTGGTTGCCATGGGCAGCTTCTCCACTGGCTCACTTCTCCACTTTCATCACTGCTTAGTACATGTCCCCCTTAGTGTGTAAAATGTTGGAGGGTATGCTATTTATGAAGCACTGATTGGCAAAAAATCTGGAGAAAGGTAGCCTAACAAAGGGGTGAGCGCAGCTTCCTCCTATTTAAGAACATAATGTAGTCATGATTCCGGGGCTCAGTATACTGAAGCCGGGATCCCGACCGCCAGAATACCGCCAGGGGGCCGACACCCATATAGTGGGAATAGAACTGACGAGCCCGCGATGCGCAGGTGCGTGGTTGCCCAGCGACGGCCATTGCTGGGCAATGACAAGAAGAACGAAGAAAGCGTCCGCTGCGGCGATTGCAAGAAGATTGACAGGAGGAAGGCATTCCGGGGCGTCAGCTAACCGTTTTCTGGGAGTGGTGCGGCGAAAACAGGCGTGTCCAGACGTTTGCAGGGCGGGTGTCTGACGTCAATTCCGGGACCTGACAGGCTGAAGACATCGCAGCGGGTAAATAACTTCAGAGCTACTCAGAAACTGCACAAAATGTTTTTGCATAGCTTGGCTGCACAAGCGTTCGCAGCCTTGCTATGCAAAAATATCCTCCCCCATAGGCAATGTCTAGTTGATCACACGGGCAGCAAAAAGTTGCTACGTGCGATCAACTTGGAATGACCCCCATTGTATACTCAAAAACAGGTATAAATTAGGAAAAGGCCCTTTCCTATACTTTCTATGTAGATTTAGTGAGTACAAAATTGGTACAAAGCCCTTTTTGGCCGGTACAGACCATAAAAAAACGGTACTGTACCTGCCAAAAAGGTACAGCTGGAGGGTATGCAGCTGGAAAGAGGCACAGTGGAAAGTATTATTATTATTACATTTTATTTATAAGGCGCCACGTGTTTCGCAGCGCCGTACAAAGGACAGTACAGGGGACAAAACATTGCATTACAGTAAATAAATAACAGAAATAGAGTACAGGTAACAGAGCACCACACATTCTCAAGACATAGTACAGCTAAGATGTAAGTATTGAGGGAGTGATCATCGTACTACTAGAGGCTGGTGTTCATAGATGGAGATGAACCTTTACTAGCAGGATAAAAATGGTCGTTGAGTAGTGGAGAGCTGTGAGTGAAATGTGTTGAGACGAGGGCTTAGATAACAAAGGAAAGAGGGCCCTGCTCTGAAGAGCTAACAATCTATTGGGGAGGGGCGACAGACAGATGACAAGAGGTGCAGGCAAGCGGGAGGTAGCCTGATGGCAGTATGCAAGCAAAGCTGAGATGTTCACGGCCTGAGGCAGGGGGTGGAGGCGCGGCTTCAGCTCTGGGTTATGCATTAGAAGGGTACGCTTTGATGAATAGGTGGGTTTTTAGAGCCCGTTTGAAGCTTTGCAAGGTTGGGGAGAGTCTAATGGAGCGGGGGAGTGCGTTCCACTGAAGGGGTGCAGCACGTGCAAAATCCTGAACTCGTGCATGGGAAGCAGTGACCAGGGCGGTGGAGAGGCGACGGTCATTAGTCGACCGTAGGGGGCGGGAGGGAGTATGAAGGGAAAGGAGGTTGGAGATGTAGGGAGCAGTGGAATTAGAGATGGCCTTGTATGTGAGGGTGAGGAGTTTGAAGAGGATTCTGTAGGGGAATGGGAGCCAGTGTAGATTTTGTTGAAGGGGAGTGGCAGATGTGGTGCAGCGGGAGAGGAAGATAAGCCTAGCTGCGGAGTTCAGGACAGATTGGAGGGGAGCAAGATGGGAGCATGCGAGGCCAGTGAGGAGGACATTGCAGTAATCAAGTCGTGAGATGACCAGTGAGTGGATGATGAGTTTAGTTGCACTCTGGGAGAGATATGGCCTGATACGAGCAATGTTGCATAGCTGGAAACGACAGGATTGTGCCAGAGCTTGGATGTGGGGTGCAAAGGAGAGGGAGGAGTCAAGAGTGACACCCAGGCAGCGGAGTTGGGGAACGGGGGAGATGGTGGAGTTGTCAACAATGATGGAGATATTGGTCGGGGGTGTTGCTCTGGATGGGGGGAAGATGATGAGTTCCGTTTTGTCCATGTTGAGCTTTAGAGAGCGTTCAGACATCCAGGAGGAGATTGCAGAGAGGCAGCTGGAAACCTGAGAGAGGACAGAGGGGGACAGATCAGGAGATGAGAGGTAGAGTTGTGTGTCATCAGCATAGAGGTGGTATTGAAGGCCAAATGAGTTAATGAGCGCACCCAGGGAAGAGGTATACAGGGAGAACAGAAGGGGTCCAAGGACAGAACCCTGAGGGACACCAACAGGAAGGATTGAAGGGTGTGAGGTGGTGCTTGAGGCAGACACAGAGAAGGAGCGGTTAGTGAGGTAAGAAGAAAACCAGTCAAGGACAGTGCTAGAGAGGCCAGCGTTTTGGAGTGTGCCGAGGAGGAGAGGATGATCTACGGTGTCAAAGGCAGCAGAGAGGTCCAGAAGGATGAGCAGAGAGAAGTGGCCCCTGGATTTGGCCGAAAGCAGGTCATTGGTGACTTTCACCAGGGCAGTCTCAGTTGAGTGGAGTGGGCGAAAGCCAGATTGTAGTGGATCGAGGATGGAGTTGTCAGAGAGGTAGCTTGTGAGACGGCTGTAGACTAGTCGTTCAAGTAATTTGGAGGCGAAAGGGAGAAGAGAGATGGGGCGGTAGTTAGTGGGTGATGAGGGGTCGAGGTTGGGTTTTTTGAGAATAGGTGAGACCAGAGCATGTTTGAATGGTGAGGGGAAGATGCCGGTGGAGAGGGACAGGTTAAAGAGGTGAGCAAGGTGGGAGCAGGCAGTGGGGGAGAGGGAGCGGAGAAGACGGGAGGGGAGGGGGTCCAGGGGGCAGGTGGTGGGGGGGGAGGATAAGATGAGGGAGTGGACTTCCTTTTCTGAAGTCGGATGGAAGGAGGACAGGGTGGGATAGATGGAGGGGAGGGATAGAGGGGGCAGGGGGGTAGCAGAGGGGTGACGGCAGGAGATGTCGTGTCGGATATCCTCAATTTTGGAGATGAAGAAGGAGGCAAAGTCAGTGGCAGTGAGGGAGGATGGGAGGGGAGGAGGAGGGGGGCGAAGGAGAGTGTTGAAAGTTTCAAAGAGACGGCGTGGACAGGAGGACTGAGAAGAGATGAGTGCTTGGAAAAAGGATTGCTTGGCGAGGGAAAGAGCAGAGCTGTAGGAGGAGAGAATAAACTTGAAATGGAGGAAGTCCGGCAGAGAGTGAGATTTCCTCCAGGAGCGTTCAGCGGAGCGTGAGCATTTTTGTAAGAAACGTGTTAGTTTGGTGTGCCAGGGTTGGGGTTTGGAGCGGCGGAGGGGGACAGAGGAGAGGGGGGCCACAGAGTCGAGAGCAGCGGTTAGGGAAGAGTTATAGAAGGTGGCTGCCTGGTTGGGACAAGTCATAGTGGAAAGAGGAGAGAGGAAAGTCTCGAGGGAGGACATGAAAGTGGGGTTGAGAGACCCAAGATTGCGTCTGGTGGTGGTGGGTCTGGGTGTGGAGAGGAGGAGGGAGGATGAGAGGGTGAAAGAAAGCAGATGGTGGTCAGAGAGAGGGAAGGGAGAGTTTGAGAAATCAGAGAGATTACATCGGTGGGTGAAGACAAAGTCGAGGGAGTGGCCGAGATTGTGAGTAGCGGTGGAGGTCCATTGAGAAAGTCCAAAGGAGGTGGAAAGGGCGAGAAGATTAGTGGAAGCGGCATTAGTGATGTCAATAGGGATGTTAAAGTCTCCGAGGATGACAGAGGGGAGGTCAGAGGAGAGAAAGTGGGGAAGCCAGGCAGCAAAGTTGTCAAGGAAAGGTGAACAGTGGCCAGGGGGGCGGTAGATCACTGCCACAAGGAGGTGAATGGGGTAGAAGAGGCGGATAGTGTGGACCTCAAAGGTGGAGAAGGTGAGAGAGGGCTCAGGTGGGATGACACGAAAGGTGCAGTTAGGGGAGAGAAGGACGCCCACGCCTCCACCCTGGCGACCATCAGTTCTGACTGTGTGGGTGAAGGAGAGGCCTCCGTAGGAGAGGGCAGCAGGGGAGGTGGTGTCAGAGGAGGAGAGCCAGGTTTCAGTGATGGCGAGAAGGTGAAAAGAGTGGGAGATGAAGAGGTCATGGATAGTTGGCAGCTTGTTGCAGATTGATCTAGCATTCCAGAGTGCACAGGAGAAAGGAAGGGAGGGGACAGGGGAGATAGGGATAAGGTTGGCTGGGTTCTGAGTGTTTGTGGGAGAATTTGAATTTGGGGGGTGAGACCTTGCAGTGAGGATTGGTATGTGACAGGATCGAGGAGCCATAATTTGGTACAGTTAGTGTTAAGGGGAATAGAATGGTGTAGGTGTAATATAGAATGAACAAGGAGTATGTGGGGTGTAATGTAAGCAAAAGACAGTGCAAACAGTATTTTAAGAAATAATGTTAGGAATGGAAAGGCTGAGATGGATACACAGTGGTTGTAGATTGTGTAAATGAGAGTGTGAGCAATGTGTGAAAGCAGTAGGGCTGCTACTTAATCAGACAGGTTGTTCAGTATCCAGGCTGTAGGCATTACTGGTAGTGGTATGGGTAACTCACTATAGTCTGTTGGTTGTAGTTCTTTTGTGGAGGTGGGGGGAGGTAGTCTGCTGTCCCTCTGTTTCTCTCCGTATATCTCCATAGATTATATCATCCTACTTTGCACTAATATACTTGGCAACTAAAATGCTGGCAGCCTAAAATGCTTGCAGCCTTGACCAATACTAGTTAAATAACCATGCAGACATGGATGCAGGGTTAATTGATAGCAGCCCCCACCCTCTGAAAACTCCACCCACAGCAAAAGGTTGCCACAAGGTGTGAACAAATCACTATACCCCCACTAATACACAGTGAGAACAGACTATAGTCTGGCCTAGAAATAACTAGTAAAAGATAAAATTGTCAATACCTATCATAGTACAAAAAGCATGTAAAGTAGTGAAAAACTTGCTACTGCACGGATTTTAATAGCTGCTGCCAACCATAACTGTTTTTTTATAATTAATCTAAGCCGGCTTTTCAGTTGTGCAGGTGCTTGATTTGGGAGGCAGGTTAATAGAATCTAAAACAAGAACGTTCCCTGTTCCCTAATCCTCTATAATTGGCGTTACACAAAAAAGTCAGTGATTGCGCTGTGCAGCCATCACCTCATCCCTGACCTTCTTGGGCTTGTTGATACACTTTTCTGCCCTCACCTTGCGGTTTCCAACCCAGTCCGTGGCGTGCTGCCATTTTTGCACCACTGCGCCAGGATGTGGTATCACATATCCTTCATGCATTTTTATCAGCTTATTTCCACAATGATTTTGTTGATTACAGTCCACGTAGATGAGCTTCTTTACCTTTCCAGGGGAAAATAACGCCAAAAGACCCTTAATACGTTTAATTATTGAATGACAGTATTGTTTTGAAAGTGTGCCATTTAATTACAGTCTCCATCTCTTGGGTTTATATACACGGTCGAGTCACATTATTATGACCACCAGCTAATAGCCAGAGTAACCGCCACGAACAGCAGTTAGATGGGCTGAACTGTTAATTTACACACACATCTGGTAGCCTCCAGGTTCATTTCCACTGTAGAGTGTTGATCGTCCCTGACGCACCTTCATAGCAGACATTCACCTCTCACATCAGTGGCAAGTGGTGCTCCGCAGTTTCCACGTTGGTTATTCACAATGGTGCCATTTGTCCAGTCACGGTACACCTTCACCATAGCAGCACCCGAACAAATTCAGATCTGTTCAGGAATACTGCCACCCTTGGCCGATAATCATCCCTTTTTGCAACTCAGATAAATCTCCCCTTTTACCAATGACAGCAACAAGTGATGTGTGCAGACGGCCTATCACACACCTTATATACTCACCAAGTCAGCGCACGACACGCCGTACTTCATGGGCTACGCGCTGCCGACATCATAAAATGTAGGAGGTGGTCATAATAATGTAATTGGACAGTGTACGTTATTAGGGTTGGAAGCACTTCATTACATAACCTGTTTGCTGTTCTATTCTGGTGGGGGACTTTACAAATGCACACATATTGGTTAATATTATTAGTATCATCAGTAAGAAAACCTTGCCGTATCTGGTTACTGACATGCCCCATCATTAATGACACTGGGCTGTCTCAGCCATTGATACCGCTTTCAGATCGCAATGCTGGGTCCCACCCGGGAAATGGATACTGGTCTTTCCCGGCTGGGACCCGGCCTTGGACCCCACACACCGCAATCTTGACCCGATAATATGCCAGGTCGGGTTTCCATCCGGGAATGATGACTGAGCCGGCATCGGGGGCGGTGGTAGAGGAGAGCATCTCCGCACCGCCTCTCCCTATGTGGTGAACGGGTACCGGGTCGCATCAACCCAGGTAACTCGTTCACACTGCGCCTGACCAGGTAATTGTCCGGGAATAACACTTTTTATATCCCGGGTTGAATTACCGAGTCAGGCAACAAGGGAATTTGTCCATGGCCCCTTTCACACCACACAGCGACCTGGCAATATACCAGGTCGAAACCGGGTTATTTGTGCGGTATGAAAGGGGTGTAAGTCACCCTCATATTAGATGCTTGCTCACATATTACACAGTTATCTGGTCAAACAGACCCACACAACTCACAGGCATCTGGACAGTGACTTTGCATCTGACATTAGTCTTAATCATTATAGCACTATAGACATGGAAAAAAAATTCCCCTTTATTACAATTCAAAATACTCACAGAATCAAAACTTTTTTAAATCCCAAACATACAAAATAAAATATATTAGAATCATCATTTTGGAGACTGAAGTGGAGAAAAGCACAGGGAAAAAGCATTACTATTCATTTTGAAATTATCTGTAAAAAAAAAAAACCCAACTATTGGAAACCATTAGAGTTCTGCAATACACGACTGTGGGTAACGGGAATTAGTGGTAATACCCCCACAGCCCTTCCAGTTGTTTATCATCCCCCCCCCCGACAGAAGCATTAAGCTTTTTTAACCTGGCAAAACCATTCTACACCGGATAAACAGTCACTAATAATCTCTCAGGCAAATCACTACTCCTGCTGGACCTTGGGCCGGCTGACTGTGGCCAGTCGTCCTCAGAACAGCAGTTAGGAGGAAAGGCTTATTAATATTTTTACCACCCCTATGGTTCTTCACACGTACCACTCATATATACAGGATTTCAGACAGACTGAATTTATAGACAGAATTCCGTACCAACTGCACTGCCCAATATAGAAAATGTTCAACTGTAGGCAGTTCTGTGTGGTGTCTGAGGTACACCCACTATCAACCTAACACACCGTCAACAATCAGGACTATAGACTGTGGCAGTGGTTCCCAAAAATGTTTGAATCACGGCGCCCTAGAGTATCAGAATTTTTTTCACGGCCCCCCTAGGCCTAAAGATTTTTATTCAGAAATTTTGAAAGAAATATTAAAGTAAGTAAATTGTCTATATAGGTCATCCTTAGGTTCAATTATGTGGTGAGGGACAAGATTCACTTCTGTTTGTCCACATAGTTTATGACTGACAGCCACCAGCACTGGTTTTGCCTATTACATTGACCATAAATAATTTGAATTGGTCCTGGACCACCAATCCAAGGCACCCCTGCAAGTGTCCCGCGACAGTTTGAGAACCAATGGACTAAGGACATAGAAGACAACTTGAGGATTGCAGACATGGGCTTATTTAATAAAAACTGCAGCAACCAATCAAGTGCCAACTTTTAGCAGTCCAGCATTATCTAATGAAAGTAATCACCGGATTGGTTGTTTTGTATTACAGCATATGTTAATTTTATTTAATAAGCCCTATACAGGGGAAGCAGTAAATGGGAACAAAGCCCTGTTTTACAGGTCTTCCTTGAAAATAATCCATTATTATATGTAGTTATTACATATAATGAAGTTGAACTATTATAGGCTGCCAGCAAGTATCAGATCAGTATTAGACAAGTAACCGCTAAAAGCAGATAAACCCCAAAGCACTGTATGCTCTGCCACATAGAGTAGGTACATGTAATTAGCCTACTCCTAAACTATCTGTTTTGACCATTACTAAACTGTATACATATTTATAAAGTGAATAATAATTTAAAAACCTTCGTAAGCATTATGTGAGCTCTTGCCACGTATCAATAAATCGCGGTGCAGTTTCAGAGATTATGAAACAGTGTAAAAAAAAAGTCGTATGGAAAGTCTTCAGAGTTTCGCTGCATTACTCCAGAGATACCATTGGTTGGAAACAATGGGTTAGGTGGCCCATGAAATCTAGCACATTAATTCCAGATAGTTGGAGCCAACTTTTCTTACTGCTTCACTTGCTCTTTTACATTGAGGGCTGATCTTGTATTATTTAAACCCCAATTACACCTAATGTTCCCATCTGTTTGTCTGCCAGCAGGAAAGGATTGTCCTAATCATGAGAAACGCAGATAACAGGAGGTGGGCCCTGAGTAATTAAGAGTTTCAGCCCACAGCTCTATGTTCTGCTTACACCTTACGTAGGCATATGAATAAAGTTCTGTATACAGTGGTGTACATGCCAGGGGTGTAGAGGTGTGGGGGAGGGGAGGCAGGGGGGGGATTAGAACTGAAAGACGATTTTGTTTCTCTTTGTGTGTGGAGTACAGTATTCAGATGGGCACAGAGGTAGGCATTTCACACTAATTTCTTGGCCTCGAAGAAGCTCTTAAGGTGTCTCATTTGCCAGATGCCAGTGAGGATAAGGATGAGAGTCTGAGTAATAGACCACCACAGGACGCGCTGATTAGTGCTCTCGCTCGTTAGTCGGAACCTTTCTTCCCGGTACTGGGGAGGGAAAACACAACGACATGAAATATAAAATCAATTCACTCAAATCTCCTATAGCTTGAAGAAAATAAACACTTTCATTTTTAATTTAGGTTTTGCAGCATTTTTTGTTAATGTAAGAATAAATGAGAGAACACATTACTCCTTGCTTCTCCAGTCACCAGTACATGAGCAATAATAGAAGTGATGGAGGTGAAGTGGGTACAGCCTGTAATCAGCGTTAGCGCACTCCATCTCATCATGACCTCCGCTGTTTGCACCTTAATGGCCTTTTAGCATTGGTTTTGCCATGTCCCTTTCATTCTACTAAAGCAAATTCTAGCTATAAAGTCACAAGGTGGTACAATAAAACCCCTTTCACACAGAACAAAATTTCCCGGGTTATTGCACATGAACGCGCATCAACCCGGGAAATTTCTCAGTGTGAAAGGGTACAGGGACAAAATCCCGGGATTCCTGTCCCGGTATCTCAACCCTGCAATCGACCAGGGTTGTTCCCGGGATCTTCCCGGGAACCTGGTCAGTGTGAACGGGAGCCGGGTCAATGTGCCCCGGCTCCCGTTCACTCTCTGTGTAGCAGGCGGCACTTGGAGATCATGTGATCTTTTGCGCCGCGTCACCGCTGACGTCAGCAACCCGGCAATATGTCGGGCTGCTGACTGCGGTATGCAAGGGGTCTTACCCGGGAATGTCCCTGCATGATCCCGGGACCGTATTCCCGGGTAAGACCCCTGCATTTTTGGTGTGAAAGGGGTATAAGTAATGTAACAAGACCTCTCACAGTTGTAATATTCTCTATTCATTCTAATTTCCCTCAGGCCAGAACACTGAAGTGTGTAGTGTGATCAGATTTCTGCATCTAAAGCCCTATACACACTGGCAGATACAGCAGTGAAATGAGCGATCTCACTAGATTTGGCATGCATGCCAAATCTAGAGCCAGCGATAGCGATGCGCGGGGCCACGCATTCGCTGTCGCCGGCACCCTACAAACAGAGATCCATGCTTAATATCTAGTCAGATTGCTTAGAATTTAAGCACGTATCTCCCCGTGGCTACCCCCCCTTAAAGGGCACATCAGCAACTGGAATTCATCTCTGTGAACTGGTGTATTGCTGCATGATAACGTCATGCCACCTGTACCAGGGCCATACTCTCTCTATATATATATATATATATATATATATATATATATACATATACATACATACATACATACATATACACACACACACATATATATATACATACATACACACACACACACACACACACACATATATATATATATATATATATATATATACACACACACACATACATACATACATATATACATACACATACTCACGAGTAGAATAAATTTATGCAATGAGAAGTCTTGTTACCTTATTTATTGAACCAGCCTCGTATATCTGGATAGAAAATTTTTCTTTTGGTACCATAGTGCAATAAGTACCTTTATCCTATGTATACTAGATAACCAAACATTAGGAAAAATAGATGTATTCCTTAATAAATCTCATGGTTACTTTTACATGTTTAGTGCACCATTATTTTCTCATAGATAAGGAATATGCGGTACAAGCGCTGAATTTAAGATGCATACAGGGGAGTCCCTATACATCAGTGCTCCATAAATCCCATAAATGGCCCCTAGATTGTGCTGCCTGGCTACCAGATTATGCAGGGAAGGAGGAAGCAGATCCTCTTCAGCCCCAGTGATTCGTAGGCGTGCCTGTACTGTATTGCAGTGCCCATTTCATGCACAGGACTCCATGCTGGCCTGCGCTGACTGCTGTGCCTGTTCATCCCATCCTGCACCGTTTTCAAACTCCGTCTGCATAGAGTTCTCCGATAAGAGAGTCTGTGCGTGGCCAGGGATTATGGCTTCAGAGGGGGTAGTGATATGTCCCCAGGTCGGGGGGGGGGGGGGGGGGGAGGAATTGTTTGCACAGGGGATTGCTTTGCCTGGGGGGGTCCTCTTAGTTGTGTGGCCGTGGGGTTGGATTGTCTGGGGTGGTGGGAGGGAAGCTGCCCAGTGATATGGCTGTGATCTCTTACTTGGGTAACTATTTATTTAGAGACCTGGTACAGAAGGTTATATTAGGACTCTTCCATGGCAGGCCCAAGCCAGATCTACTATTTATCCAACAATGGGCCTAATTCAGGCCTGATCGCAGCAGCAAAATTGTTCTCTAATGGGCAAAACAATGTGCACTGCAGGGGGGGCAGATATAACATGTGCAGAGAGAGTTCTATTTGAGTGAATTATTTTGTTTCTGTGCAGGGTAAATAATCGCAGCTTTATTTTTACACTGCAATTTACATTTCAGTGTGAACACACCCCACCCAAATCTAACTCTCTCTGCACATGTTATATCAGCCCCACCGGCATTGCACATGGTTTTGCCCATAAGAGAAAAATTTGGCTGCTGCGATCAGGTCTGAATTAGGCCCAATATCTGCTAAACTATCATGGGAATAACTGTGATTCCTCCCTGGTTTCTTTCTATAATGTTTAAATTTAAAAGACAGCACATTGGGATGGTCCCTGGTTCTTGTCCTTACAGGTGTCCTGGACAGCCATAAAGACAGGACAGTAATAACATTGTGTCAATACAGTCACTGTACACGATTACTCCTCACAGAACCATCCACCACACACAAAGTCGCCTCATCCCATCTTACCCTCTGATAGTTTTGCTCTTTTTGAATTTGCTCTACTTGATCCAGAAGCTGTCTCACTCGGAGCTGTAGTTCTGTCAGTTTGTCCTTTGCTGCAATCTCCGGATAATTGTTGGTGTGTTCTCCGATCTGGATGTCCAAGTGAACTCTCTGCGAGAAGACGGAGACTCAGGTCACAGCATTAAGAAACAACGTCTGCCCATCTACTGTAATCTTCCTGCTACACTGTTCTGCCAGATTAATTTTCCTACTGTTTAATAATCCTCGTCTACTGTGACAAAATGGGTCTTCTGGAAGCACAATGAAAATGGCACATTAAATAAGTGGCCATTAATCCCAAGGAGAGGGTTGGATCCCATAGGAGAAGGCGGCTAGCTAACCAACTGTATAGTACCCATTCTCCAAGCACCATGTCGAATGATTGGGTCACAAGGGAAAGCTGGCCAGAACAGTCTGTGCCCCACTTATGGGCTAACATCTTTATGAGCAGAAGTTGCCACACCTGCAGAAAGACATTTAGCTTGGTAGGAAAACAGATACATTACACATAGTAAACCTATAGACTCCCTATAGATTGTAAGGCCCCTACACACTGGACGATATAGTGAGCGATATGGAGGATATTGTTAATTTTTTATCAGTGTGGAGCCACCAACGATAAACGAGGTGCGTCCCCGCGCTCATTCATCGTTGGTCTCCCGTCGTTTGAACATGCATGTCGATATGGACAACCTACGTGTTCGGGAATGGGGCCGGGTGACATGGGGAGTGAAAAAAAAGTTAATTCCCCTCGTCACCCGCACCTGCGACAGGTTGCCCGTCAGCCGTATAGCACCTCGACCGCAGGTCGCTAAGTGTGTAGGGGGCTTAAGCTTGCGAGCAGGGCCTTCCTAGCTCTGTGTCTGTCTGTTTTTGACAAGTTTTGTTCTATTACTTCTAATTGTAAAGTGCAACAGAATATGCTGCGCTATATAATAAAATGTTAATAAATAAATAAAAGGTAACTTGTACGGTCGGGGCTGCAATCTGTAACACAAAGCCGCCACCACCATCAGTTTCCAGATTTCTTTCACCGTGGGACATTTATCAATAACGTATCTGCGCACTCTGCTTTTAATTAACAGACTTTGTAGACATTTTTCGCAATGTACTGTATGATTAATTCTTCATGTTTTTTCTGCCTCGTTATAAGGAACGGAAAAGGACAAAGAAAAGATGCATCACTTCATCATGAATCTTCATGAATATAGGTTGAGTATCCCATATCCAAATATTCCGTAATATGGAATATTCCGAAATACGGAATTTTTTGAGTGCGAGTGAGATGGTGAAACCTTTGTTTTCTGATGGCTCAATGTACACAAACTTGTTTACTACACAAAGGTATTAAATATTTTATTAAATGGCCTTCAGGCTGAGTGTATAAGGTGTATATGAAACATAAATGCATTCTGTGCTTAGACTTAGGTCCCATCGCCATTATATCTCATTATGGTATACAATTATTCTAAAATACGGAAAAATTCAATATCCAAAATACTTCTGCTCCCAAGCATTTTGGATAAGGGATACTCAACCTGTATAATCATTCCGTACCCATTGGAACTGCCTTGCCGACACCTACATTAGTTGTCCCAGGATGTCAAATCTGACAGTTAAGAACTGTGGTAAGAGGGTGGAATTCAATTGTTTCCCTTGGCGGCTGTCACTAGCAGACGCCCCATAGAGTAATTCAATTGTTGCTCCATTGTGCATGAATGCTGCAGAGGGACACATTTCTGCTCGCCGACTCCTGTGCTAATAAATATTATGTGGTTTAGGCGCCCTAAGCTGGACTTTAGACTGGTTTAGCAGCAATACACGGCAAAACCCAGTCTATTTGGGCGCGACAACCGTGATAATTAGTGGGTAGCCGCAAACAAATGAATTGCTCTGTCAGGTGCCCATTAAATGAGCACCACTCAAACATCAATTGAATTCCCCCCAGAGAGAGCTATAATTGTTAGGGTGAGTGGTCTTACCAGCTTGCCTCCGGCAAAGAGAGACATTCTGGTAGAATTGGAGTGGAGGCAGATCTGGTGTTCTCCTGGGGTGTGAGATGTAAAGGTAAATCGCCCCTCGGACCCATACTGCCTGGAGAGGATGATCTGAGGAAGGGAAAACATTTTAAGCATTTTAAATATTCAATAGTTCTAAACTTCCATTACATATAAATACGTTGTGCAGCAAAAATAAAGGGATAGTAGTGTTTTATCAAAAACAAAAAAAATATGAACAAAGAAGATCGTATATTTTATCCCAATTATAGTGTTTAGTTGATGATATTTGTCCCTTTTCATCTTTTTTCTCAGCTAAACTAGTGCATACAGCTACTGCAGGTCTTTCCAATCTAACCAACAAGGAAACTGTACAGATACAGATGATCAGGCACCACCATAAGGAACTGTGCGGTACTCTCCTCTACATCTGTGTCAGTAGAAGGAGGCCATCAGCCAATCAAAATTTCCCCATTGTCTCAGTCACTGTAATTGCAGAACAGGGCACTTTTCTCCAGAAGAATGCAAAAGACCAAATCTACTTGTGTACAGCCGGCTTTAATGACTAGGGGCCGGATGTAATGGCTTGCGAGGCAGAGGAGCGCCAAGACTCCGGCCGAACTCGTACTTTTTTTTTTAAAAGCAGAAAATGTTTACAAGGCAAAACCAACCAGCCTTGGAAATGTTTGCCGCTTTAAAAAAAAAAAAAAAGTACCAGTTCAGCCGGAGTCCCTGAGCTCCGGCAGTCTTGCAAGCCATTACATCCAGCCCTATGTGGTCTGCCCTAGGACTCATCCATAGCCAGAGAATGACAACGTTCCGCAAGCTAGACCAACTTGTAGCTGGAAACAAATGGAAGGAATACACACTAGATTACATAAACCATTTTATTTAACAATCTTTCAATAGTGTTCATTTTCATGTGACCGGTCATTCTTCACAAAGCTCACACAGTGTGCGGTGCAGAACACAAGGAGCTAATTCTGGGATACAACCCAGGACGGGCAGCTAATCTCTGAGCGTCCCTTAGCTACTAAACCCAAATGTAAGTATACAACATTCTAGGGGAGATGCATCAAGCCTCGAAGAGGATTCAAAAGGAGATGATTGCCAAAGCAAATAATTAACTTCTAACTGTCCTTTATACAGCACAGTCTATGAAATGGCAGAAGCTGATGGGTTGCAATGGGTCAACTTCTCAAGTTTATCTCTCTCAAAGATTTGATACACCTCCCCCACAGTGACAAGAAATGGTTGTCTAGTAGTAAAAAAAAAAAAAGAAGCACAGAAACAGCGGTCTCAATTCACCTTTTCTTCTGGGTCTTTCACCTCCACGTGCATGCCGAGACCTGGGGTAGATGGCAAGAAGGTCTCAGCCTGTTTATCCCAGAGCTGAGTCTTGTAGTTTCCTAGGTGGAAAACAAGGAGGTGATATAAAGGAATAAGACTGAGTGTATGTACTGTCTTTTTGGTCTGCCCCGCACCAATATGTTTCAGAAGTACAAATAATATTGAGAGATGGGACAGGCTGATCCTTCACATTGTAAATGAAGATACACAGGTGGACATTTACTAAGCAGTGATAAGAGCGGAGAAGTGAGCCAGTGGAGAAGTTGCCCCATCAACCAATCAGCAGCTCTGTATAATTTTATAGTATGCAAATTATAGATGTTACTTCAGTGCTGATTGGTTGCCATGGGCACTTCTCCACTGGCTCACTTTTCCGCTCTTATCACTGCTTAGTAAATGTCCCCCACATTCTCTTCTCATACAAACACTTCAATCCCTAGGTCTCCAGGGCACAGTCCTTTCTTCTCATCCTACCTATCTAATGGCTCTTTCACTGTCTATTTCTCCGATTCCACCTCCTCTTCACTACCTCTATCAGCTGGAGTACCGCAAGGCTCAGTCTTAGGTCCTCTACTTTTCTCTACCTATACATCATCTCTTGGCAAACTAATCAGCTCTTTTGGATTTCAGCATCATCTGTACGCGGATGATACCCATATCTACCTATCCTCCTCAGATCTATCACCCTCTGTATTGGTCCATGTGACCAAATGCCCTTCTGCCGTTTCATCTTGGATGTTATCTCGCCACCTCAAACTCAACATTTCCAAAACAGAATTAAATATATTTCCACCGGTCAATAGTAGTTACCAACCTGATATCTCTATCACATGCCTCTAACAAACATAAACAAAACACGACCGTATCTTACACAAGACACTGCAAAAACTCTGATCCATGCTCTTATTATCTCCAACATTGATTATTGCAATAGTCTCCTTCCTGGTCTAACCACAGGCGTGCGCAGCCCATTTTATTAGGGGGTGCACCATCGAAATGGTGTGTCTAGCCCCGCCTTTTGAGTATGTCTAGCACCATCTATTGACGGTCAACACAATATAAATATCCACCCTTGTAGCAATCCTAATAAAGCAGATGCATTGTCAGATGTTGTGGTGTGCACAAAACAAACACCCCTGATGGCACTCACTGCAATTACACTGCTCATCCTCAGCCTGGTCTGGCTCCCCCTCTCTTTCCCCTGCAAGCTGCAGCCGCTTACTTACAAGTCAGCCACTCACTGACACTGACAGTCGCAGACTAGTACTGCTGCTGCTGGAAAAACGAGTGACGTGTCAATGCTGCTGCCGACCGCCTGCCAGTATTGAATTTGTCTTCCTAAGAGGAACGCTGGATGCATGCTGCTCCTCATCAGTGACTGGCATTGGCATAGGAGAGGGGTGGGCGTGTGACGGGTGGGCGTGCAGGCAGCATGACATCATCACGTCACATCACGGTTTTTGTACATGGAAGTGGAGTCGGGAGTTTGAAAGCCGGTGGCAGTGGCACCCTTGATTAATCCATGCGTCCGGCCAGTAATGCAGTCATGACAGGGTGCAACGCAGAGCGGACAGTAATCAGCCTGCTCAGCGATCTCTGCACAGGCATGTGAGATCAAGGTGCCAGACATAAGGGGGTGCCTGTGCGCACCAGGCACCCCCCCTGCGCACGCCTATGGGTCTAACCAAATACAGACTCTCACCACTACATTCGGGATGCGTTTAGCATACTGTACAGGCTGTTTGGATGCTGGCAGTATAGTGACAGACGCTGGAATCCCGACACCACTCAGGAGACCGGGGCCAGAACACTGACAGCCAACATCCCAAAGGTGAGCATCGGGATGGGGATTAGGGCTGGGCACTGGGAGGGGGGGAGGAAACCCTAGCCACCACCTCCCGAGGGTTAGGGTTGTCTGTATTCTACCATATTCAATATAAAATACTTTCACTTTTATATAAGGTTATTAACCAAACTACACCAACATACATCTCTTGACTATTTTCAAAATATCTCTCAACCCGACCTCTTCACAAGATCTACGTCTCATAACACGCATTACTCACTCCCATGCATGATTGCAGGACTTTCCACAGAGTGGGTGCAGCCCGAAGAATGCCCTCTCAGGCACAATAAAGGGGGGTACTCACGGAGAGATCCATGCTTAAAATCTAAGCAATCTGACTGGGTGAAATGAGCGCTCCCCCTTCCTCCCCCACATCGCTCAGCACACATCGCGCTGTGCTGAGCGGCGGGAGAGATCTGTGCTGAGCGGTTCGCTCAGCACACATCTCTCACATGTATATGGCCCTTAAGACTCTCCTCTAGTCTCCAAACTTTCAAGTATTCCCTGAAAACTCACCTCTTAAAACAAGCTTATCAAATTCCAGAACTGCAAACTAGTTCACAGGGGTCTGGGGGCGGGCTTAGGAGAGGGAAGTCTTATGCAGGGTTCTGCACAGCAGCCGTGATATACAGCGCTGCTGCCGATTACATATATTACATACATCTACACACTATGTATATTCATCCATATGCACAATTGTACCCATCTCTGCGGCCAAACTGCCTCACTGGGATGCAGTTCATTTACCAGCGGTCAGGATACTGATGCCAGAATCCCGGTTAACAGGGGCTATTCCCACACGTGGGTGTCCATGACACCTATAGAGAGGGAATAGAAGCTGTGGCAAGCGCAGCGAGCCACCGAGTCCGCAGAGAGGTGAGCGTAGCGAGCCCGCAGGGGGTCTCTTTGTGCTCGCCCTGCTGCATACTGACAGCTGAAATGTCGTTGTCGGTATACTGACAGCCGCCACCCCGACTGTCGGTATATCATACTGATCCCGCCTCATCCCCTTAAGGCCCGTACAGACTAGTCGACGTCGCTCATTTGCGCTTCTTGAGCACTATTGTTTACTATATTGCCCACTGTGTATGCAGTAAACAATACGCGTTTCTGTGCTTCGTTAACGAGGCTCGCTGTTGCCTGGCAGCTCAATTTGGACACATCCCGGCCGCAGCATTACGTCACCGTGTGATATATCGCAGTGTGTGTGCCCAAGTCTGGCGGCCCAGGTCGGGAGGGGGACACACTAGGCGATGTCGCTCACGGAGAACATCACCTAGGAGTCTATTCATGAAACAGTGAAAAGAGTGGAGAAGTGAGCCTGTGGAGAAGTTGCCCATGGCAACCAATCAGCTGCTCCGTACAATTGTATAGTATGCGAACTGTAAATCAGGCATGTCCAAACTGCGGCCCTCCAGCTGTTGTGACATATCCCAGCATGCCCTGACACAGTTTTGCTGTCAGAGAATGCTAAAGCTGTGTCAGGGCATGCTGGGATGTGTAGTTTCTCAACAGCTGGAGGGCCGCAGTTTGGCCATGCCTGCTGTAAATGTTACTTCAATGCTGATTGGTTGCCATGGGCAACTTCTCCACTGGCTCACTTTTCACTGCTTCATGAATAGACCTCCTAGTGTGTAGCCATCATCAGCAGCGTGCACTTGCAGCAGACCTTTCCTTGGTGCAAGAGATCCATCACAGAACACTGGAACAGGTGCATTTATGATTGCAGCCAACGTGTCCTCACTGACCACTGCCTACGCTAGAGCACAGCATTGCCTGGCTCTGTATTTGCGATTTTGCGTACGCGTGGTTCCTGGGTGAGTGCACTCTGCAAACGGAGCTCAGCCCCCACCCGCCATCTGTGTCCATGTATGTGTATTACAGGGGCTCAGTTCCTCCCAATGTCTAACACCAGTGCAAACATTGTGTGCGACGTCTACAGCGATTTACTAAAATCATGTATCTACATGCACCTGTCCTATATTGACCACTGAACAGCAGCCATGGTGCCCCGCCGGGTGTGATGGTCCATACACACTATGCAATATCATTCACAATCTGAACGATATTGTTCAGTCCTAAATGATATTGCACAATGTGTATGCATGATCCGATGTACAATGCGCGCTCCCGCTGGTCACATGCGACCTCGTACATCGGACTGCATGCAGTCTTGATGAGGCGATATTGTGTGCTTTAGAACGCCAGTGATGACTTTGTTTCTAGACATCGTTTGACATCATTTGTAGTGTGTACACACGATCCGATCTCATAAGATATCTTATGGTGCCCATACACTTGTGCGATGCCCAGCAACATCGCGAGGCATCGCATCGTTCAGTTCATCGCACCTGAACTGCCAAAGTGATTACCATGCGATCATGCGATAGATTGCATGGTAATCACGTGATGGGCACATCACCGCCGAGTGGGAGCAGCCTCCATCCGCTCCCGGTGGGTGCCCATCGTTCATCGCAGTGCGATATATAACGTGTTTTTAAAAACACATGAGATCGCACTGCGATTCGATAAATATTAAGTCCAGCACATACTATCTTGAGATGTGAGATTCGACCCGCATAACAAGGTACCTAAAATGTGTATACAATCCTTCCATTTCTCTCACAGATGAGGTTGAAATCGAAGGTTAGAACCGATTATCTCACAAGTGTATGGGCACCATTATACAATATCATACCATATTGTATCGTATTGGATTGCATAATGTGTACATAGTATAAGTGCGGACAGCCCCCGGTGCCCGGCAGTTGCTATAGTGACCCGGCGGGTGTGTGTACGGGCAGCCCCCGGCAGGCCTCTCACCTATAACCATGGTCTCATCCGGGATCTCCTCTATGAAGCAGCGCTTCTCCGTCTCCCCGATGTGGAAGTAGAGGCCCCGGCACAGGCCCAGCTGCAGCAGCAGCAGCGGCAGGAGCGCCGGCAGCGGGAGCTTGGGGCCGTGGGGAGACATGGCTGGCTGCGGGCGGATAGAGGCCGGTGGGTGTGCGCTCAGCTACCGACTCCTGCGGGTCAGGCCTCGGTCTGGGGAACTGCGGCCTTGCCGGATTGGCTCCACCTGCCCGGGGGACGTGGCTGTGTCAGAGCGAGGCCTGGACCGGACTCACCGGCAACGTCAGCACTGGCTGCCTGCTGGGAGGGGGGACGCGTCACCCTACGGAGGGGGCCGCCATCTTGCTGCTGCTGCGGCGGCACGGGGTCGGTGCACTGTAGCTGCTTTTGTGCCCGGTGCTGTACTCGTCTTATTGTGTGTATACCCAGCAGCAGGCAGCGTCCTCCACAGCGCCGAGCCCGGCATCTCCAGGCACAGATGTAGTGCACCCGGCCACCGCGGCATTATTTAGTAGTATTATTTTTATCATTATTACTACTACTAATGATATTATTATTAGGTCTCGTTTTTAATAGATCTGTGAATGAGTAAGGCGAGTCACTATGCAGGTGACAGGTCTTCCCAGGGGCAGCGCTATACACAGATTTTTATTCTAATTAATATGTTTATACTTTCGCTCAGGGGTGTATCTAGGGGTCCAAGCATGGAATCTAGCATCAACCATGCTTGGACGGTTGGTTCTGTATCGGAGTGGGAGAAGGGACCTTCTGACGTATCTAGGGGAGGAGCTCCGGGCCGAACAGGGTACCCGAAAAGTACCCTCGCGGGCTCGCTTCGCTCATCTAGCATCAACCGTCCAAGCACCCCCGGCAAAGTAAGGGACCGGCGCGCACCCCCCCTTCCCCCCATATCTGAAATAAGGAAGGTGCGTGTAACTGTGTGCCTGTCAGGCGTGCGCAGCTAATTTTATTAGGGGGTGCACAGCAGGAGGGGCATATCTAGCGCCGCCTTTTGGGTGTGTCTAGCACTATTTTACATTTTCTAATTTCTCCCTAGTTCCTAAAATTAAAGTAGATATATATCCCAGAGAAATAAAATTAAACATAATGGATACTAACTGTCTGCTACGGCATAACTCCGAGCGCTAGCTGCCGCTGCACCCTATCACTGCTTACACTTCCCCCAACCTATACAACAAAAGAAGAAAGAGACAAGCGCTCATGGGTTCATATTATGTCAATAAACATGTACAGAGCCGGTAATTGTATTCAAAATGTATTGATACTAAAAATAACATCAAAATGATTGTATCTTAAAATAATAAATTGCACTTTATATAATAAATATTTAGTTGCTGGCCAGCAGTTTCATTAAGGCAATAGTAAAATTTCAGCTGTCCTCTATGAGGAATCTTGAACTTCAGAAGCTGCACTGTTACAATGTAAGCGTTTGAGACTTAGGGGGTAATTTCAAGTTGATCGCAGCAGGAAATTTTTTAGCAGTTGGGCAAAACCATGTGCACTGCAGGGGGGCAGATATAACATGTGCAGAGAGAGTTAGATTTGGGTGTGTTATTTTGTTTCTGTGCAGGGTAAATACTGGCTGCTTTATTTTTACACTGCAATTTAGATTGCAGATTGAACTCACCACACCCAAATCTAACTCTCTCTGCACATGTTATATCTGCCTCCCCTGCAGTGCACATGGTTTTGCCCAACTGCTAAAAAAATTCCTGCTGCGATCAACTTGGAATTACCCCCTTAGTATCAGTCAGTGAAGTAACTGTTGCACGTGAGGAGTAAAGAGATGTGATGGCTGGAAATATTGAAATGTCCAATTACCTCCTTTCAAAATACACGGTGTGGTCCTGCCCCCGGTGCCGAGCGTCCTCGGCAGATAGAAAGTTTGTCCACGGGGGTTGCCTTGGATTTTCACCGTCTGTAGGAGCAAGTTATTCCGCAGGAGGAAAAATGGAGACGGACCTTTTATGCTGGTGCTGAATCCGTCACAGGATGTCACGGCTCGTAGCGGGATGGACAGATTGCAAAGTCCTGATGGTACTCCCGCTCTGTTGAGCCGCACACCTCCGTATACCTCCGTGCTTGCCAAGAGCACTGCTGCAGCTGCGAACAAAATCGGTGGAGTCTGACGCGTTTCGTCACGGAAGCACGTGACTTTTTCAAAGTCCCCAACCTATCCCTGACCCAATGGCAGAAATAGAGAGTGGTGAGCCTAGGTGCATATGCATCCCCCCCCCCACACACACACACACACACACCCCACCCCTCCCTTGTACCCCCAGCACCTACAACCTGATTTTGAGTTGGACACTCTGAATAGTATAGGAGATTTAGGGGGCCAAACATTTGAGTTTTAATATAACACAAGTAAATTAAAATGTACACATATGCCATCATAGCCACATCTGCCTCTTTCTACGGCATCAGGCCACCCCTCCGCAGGACACCAGCACTTGTCACACATATCCCCATGCTCTCCAGCTACTGACAGTAGTGCCCCTTATTCACATTATCCCATACAGTATGAGCCGAAATTCACATTATGCCACACGGTATGAGCCAAAATTCACATTACACCACACAGTATGAGCCAAAATTCACAATACGTCACACAGTATGAGCTGAAGTTTACAATATGCAACACGGTATAAGCCAAAATTCACATTACGTCACACTTTATGAGCCAAAATTCACATTATGTCACACTGTATGAGCCAAAATTCACATTACGTCACACAGTATGAGCCAAAATTCAAATTACGTCACACGGTATAAGCCAAAATTCACATTACGTCACACCGTATGAGCCAAAATTTACATTACGTCACACGGTATGAGCCAAAATTCACATTACGTCACACGGTATGAGCCAAAATTCACATTACGTCACACGGTATGAACTGAAATTCACATTACACCACATGGTATGAGCTGAAATTCACATTATACCACACAGTATGATCCAAAATTCACATTACGTCACAGGTATGAGCCAAAGTTAACATTATGCCACACAGTATGAGCCAAAATTCACATTACACCACATGGTATGAGCTGAAATTCACATTATTCCACACAGTATGAGTTTCACCTATATTTCTATATGCTAATACTAAAAAGAGGTGGTGCTACCATACCAATATCATCATTATATATAATACATACAGTATATATATATATATATATATATATATTCTACAACTCGAAGGCGCTTCGGTGACATTCCTAGATTTTAGATTGGTATATATATATATATATATATATATATAGTAGTCCAATAGACCCGGCACTCGTGCAGTCCCTCACTGCTGGATTACTCGCTAGCGATGCCTTCCAAAGAGAGGTACAGTAACTCCCTCCATCGTATAGCAATGTTGTAAGGCGGCGCTCGGAGACTTGCAAAGAGCTTAAGTGCACTTAAACTCTTTGCAAGTCTCCGAGTGCCACCTTACTGCATGGATATACACATATATGCACACTAACACACACACATTATATATATATATATATATACACAAATAGTAATATGCAGCACTCCTGGCGTCTTGAGAAATCAATCATATAATGCACTTTCGTTTGGCCAAACGAAAGTGCATTATATGATTGATTTCTCAAGACGCCAGGAGTGCTGCATATTACTATTTGTGTATCTACTTTTCCCTGCATGCGGGCACCCGGCGCAGATGAGCAGCATTAAGTGAGAGCCGGACACTGTACAAATTGTATATATATATATATATATATATATATATAGTTATTGTTATTAAAAATGAAAGGAGATAATAATAAAAAAGAAAAGATCTGCGGGTGCACTCGTGAAAAAAAAAATATATATAGATATAATATATAGTATACGAAAGATGTGGCACTCCAATGATTCACTCCAAACCGTATTATGCGGTTTGAAGTGAATCATTGGAGTGCCGCCCTTCTTGAATACTGTATCCATTCATCTGTGAAGGCACCCAGGGTTAAGTATCCTCTAAGTGGCTGCGGCATACCCCTGTTTGTGATAATATATATATGTTGACTTGTTGAATAAAACTCGCAGGTGGCCAATATATATATATATATATATATATATATATAATATATTGCCTACCTGCGAGTTTTATTCAACAAGTCATCAGGAGTGCCACGTCTGCTGACTGTTTATATGTATATACACTGCTCAAAAAAATAAAGGGAACACTAAAATAACACATCCTAGATCTGAATGAATGAAATATTCTTATTAAATACTTTGTTCTTTACATAGTTGAATGTGCTGACAACAAAATCACACAAAAATGATCAATGGAAATCAAATTTATTAACCCATGGAGGTCTGGATTTGGAGTCACACTCAAAATTAAAGTGGAAAAACACACTACAGACTGATCCAACTTTGATGTAATGTCCTTCAAACAAGTCAAAATGAGGCTCAGTAGTGTGTGTGGCCTCCACGTGCCTGTATGACCTCCCTACAATGCCTGGGCATGCTCCTGATGAGGTGGCGGATGGTCTCCTGAGGGATCTCCTCCCAGACCTGGACTAAAGCATCCGCCAACTCCTGGACAGTCTGTGGTGCAACCTGGCGTTGGTGGATGGAGCGAGACATGATGTCCCAGATGTGCTCAATTGGATTCAGGTCTGGGGAACGGGCGGGCCAGTCCATAGCATCAATGCCTTCGTCTTGCAAGAACTGCTAACACACTCCAGCCTCATGAGGTCTAGCATTGTCTTGCATTAGGAGGAACCCAGGGCCAACCGCACCAACATATGGTCTCACAAGGGGTCTGAGGATCTCATCTCGGTACCTAATGGCAGTCAGGCTACCTCTGGCGAGCACATGGAGGGCTGTGCGGCCCCCCAAAGAAATGCCACCCCACACCATTACTGACCCACTGACAAACCGGTCATGCTGGAGGATGTTGCAAGCAGCAGAACGTTCTCCTTGGCATCTCCAGACTCTGTCACGTCTGTCACATGTGCTCAGTGAGACCCTGCTTTCATCTGTGAAGAGCACAGGGCGCCAGTGGCGAATTTGCCAATCTTGGTGTTCTCTGGCAAATGCCAAACGTCCTGCACGGTGTTGGGCTGTAAGCACAACCCCCACCTGTGGACGTCGGGCCCTCATACCACCTCATGGAGTCTGTTTCTGATCGTTTGAGTAGACACATGCACATTTGTGGCTTGCTGGAGGTCATTTTGCAGGGCTCTGGCAGTGCTCCTCCTGTTCCTCCTTGCACAAAGGCGGAGGTAGCGGTCCTGCTGTTGGGTTGTTGCCCTCCTACGGCCTCCTACACGTCTCCTGATGTACTGGCCTGTCTCCTGGTAGCACCTCCAAGTTCTGGACACTACGCTGACAGACACAGCAAACCTTCTTGCCACCGCTCGCATTGATGTGCCATCCTGGATGAGCTGCACTACCTGAGCAGCTTGTGTGGTGTCACGATCCGGGTATCTGGACGCCATTACTTACCCTTCAGATGCCTCCTAAGGCGGGCTCAGCGTTCCAGGACCAGATTCCGCTGTTCCTGAGTTTCCACATGCAGAGTGTCAGAGTGGTGTTTTCATCAGCCGCGGCCTCCGCTGTGCCCGCGTGGTTAAATGTGCATCTATCAGCCTGGCGTCTCCGGTGGCCGGCGCCGCCATTACTGTTTCCCAGACCACATGGATTACAAACCAAACTTCCCTCCAAGTGTCTGCATGGGCGCAGCCATCTTGGATTCTGTCATCTGATCATTTCCACCAATCTGCTGTTTGTATTGTTGATTTGCATAATTGCCTAGCCAACCCCTTCCTTGCTGCAGGTATAAGTAAGCTGTGCCTGAGCAAGGAAGACGTCAGTGCTTTGGTTGTCAAACCTAGTTCCTGTTTGTCTCTCTTCTATGATTGTCTTCCAGGTTCCAGCTCCTGTCTCAAGACTTCCACCACAGAGACCCACACCAGCATTCCACCTGCGGTGTAGCCTGACTCTCCAATCCATTGTGGATTCATCTGTTTCCAGCTACAACACTACCTGCTTCCAGCCTCAGCTTCCAGCAGAATACAGCTTCCCTTAAAGGGCCGGTGTCCTTTCTACACTTTACCACTCTCCACCGGAATTATTATTTCTCCGCTCTCAAGTTCTACATTTCAGTTCACATTTCATCGCTCCCAAAGTTCATTTATTATTTAACTGGTTCCAGCCAGTATCCACTCCGTGCTAACAACAGTCTGGTTCCAGCCAGTATCCACAGCAGCTGTTTTACCTTCAGCAACCCAGCTCTTCCTGGAACACCAGCTGGTACAATCCTGGGTTATCTCCATTGCTACAGCCGGGCCTGGTAAGGACTTTCCATCTAGAAGATCATAAGAACTATCTCACACTACCAGTGCCCTGTGGCTCCTGCCATGCTGTAGTACTCAGGAACTGTATTTATTCTTTGCTGACTTTTACGTTTTCCTTTATTGCTGCTGTGATGCGGAGTTGTCATAATAAACATCATTGACTTTTATCTAAGTTGTCGTGGTCACGCCTTCGGGCAGTTATTATTCATGTTACTTACATGTCCAGGGGTCTGATACAACCTCCCAGGTTCCGGTACATCTCAGCCCCTACAACTGAGGCTGCCTCCCGTCAGCTCAGGCCCTCAGTTGTGACAGTAAGCACTGACCTAATGAATCCAGCCGGAGACCAGGATCAAGCGGCCAGGCCGATGCAAGAACTGGCAGCCCGACTAGAACATCAGGAGGCTGCACAGGGCCACATCATCCGCTGTCTCCAGGATCTCTCTACTCGGCTGGATGGGATTCAGACCACTCTCCGTGGATCAGGCGCGTCTGGTGCGTCAACCACAGTGACTCCAGCTATAACCCCACCCACCTTACCCATTCCTGCTCCACGTCTTCATCTTCCAACGCCAGCAAAATTTGACGGATCTCCAAGATTCTGCAGGGGATTTCTCAACCAGTGTGAGATTCAGTTTGAGCTACAACCTGGCAATTTCCCCAGTGACCGTACAAAAATTGCCTACATTATTTCTCTTCTCAGTGGCTCAGCCCTCGATTGGGCATCACCGTTATGGGAGAGGTCCGACACCCTGCTATCTTCTTACACTGCATTCGTGTCAACATTCAGGCGCATCTTCGACGAGCCAGGCCGGGTAACTTCAGCTTCGTCTGAGATTCTCCGTTTACGCCAGGGATCACGTACTGTAGGACAATATCTTATACAGTTCCAGATCCTGGCATCCGAACTGGCATGGAACGACGAGGCCCTGTATGCTGCATTCTGGCATGGTTTATCCGAGCGTATTAAAGATGAGTTAGCTACCAGAGACTTACCCTCCAAGTTAGATGAGTTAATCTCACTTTGTACGAAAGTTGACTTACGTTTCAGAGAGAGAGCAACTGAGCGTGGAGGATCATCTGCTCCAAAATCTTCTGCTCCTCCTCCTCGCCAACTGTCACCAACTAAAGATGAACCCATGCAAATTGGCCGTTCCCGTTTAACTCCTGCTGAGCGCCGAAGACGTCTCTCCGAGTTTCTCTGTTTGTACTGTGCAGCTCCGTCTCACACCATTAATGCCTGTCCCAAACGTCCGGGAAACTCCAAATCCTAGCTCGCCAAGGAGAGGGCCGGCTAGGAGTAATGATCTCCTCTCCATCTCCTCAAGATTGTAACCTCCCAGTCTCGCTTCAAGTTGCTCAACGTTATCAGAACGTCATTGCCCTCCTGGATTCCGGAGCAGCTGGGAACTTTATTACCGAAGCCTATGTTAAACGGTGGTCCCTACCCACCGAGAGACTTCCTTCGTCCTTTTCCTTAACTGCTGTGGATGGCAGTAAAATTTTTGATACAGTTATTTCTCTAAGGACTCTACCAGTTCGTCTGAGAGTGGGAGTTCTTCATTCCGAACTTATTTCACTTTTAGTGATTCCAAGAGCCACACATCCTGTGGTCCTGGGCCTTCCATGGCTCCGTCTTCACAATCCTACAATTGATTGGACGACTACGCAAATCCTGGCATGGGGTTCCTCCTGTACTAAGACATGTTTGTTTAAAGTGTTGCCTGTCTGTTCCTCCTCCCCCAGGTCGTCTGATGTTCCACCTCCTCCATATCAAGATTTCACGGATGTGTTCAGTAAAGCTTCTGCTGATATCCTTCCCCCTCATAGAGAATGGGACTGCCCGATTGATCTCGTTCCAGGGAAGGTTCCACCTCGAGGCCGAACTTATCCGTTGTCTCTCCCCGAGACGCATTCTATGGAGGAATACATAAAAGAGAACCTAGCAAAGGGGTTCATTCGACCTTCTTCTTCTCCAGCCGGCGCAGGCTTCTTTTTTGTAAAGAAGAAAGATGGTGGTCTGCGGCCGTGCATCGACTACAGAGGTTTGAACGACATTACCATCAAGAACCGCTATCCTTTACCCCTGATTACTGAGCTCTTTGACAGAGTTAGCGGAGCTACCATCTTTACAAAGCTGGACCTGAGAGGTGCATACAATCTCATCCGGATCCGTGAGGGTGACGAGTGGAAGACCGCTTTTAACACCCGTGACGGACATTATGAGTACCTCGTCATGCCCTTCGGATTGAGCAATGCTCCAGCTGTCTTCCAGCATTTCGTCAATGAGATCTTCAGAGACATTCTATACCGTCATGTCGTGGTCTATCTAGATGATATCCTCATTTTTGCCAACAATTTAGAGGAACATCGTTTCTGGGTAAAGGAGGTTCTGTCCCGTCTCCGTGTCAATCATCTCTACTGCAAATTAGAGAAATGCGTCTTTGAAGTCAAGTCCATTCCGTTTCTAGGGTACATTGTGTCCGGTTCCGGACTAGAGATGGATCCTGAGAAACTACAAGCAATCCAGAATTGGCCAGTACCCTTAACCCTCAAAGGGGTCCAGAGGTTCTTAGGGTTCGCCAATTATTACCGAAAGTTTATACGAGACTTTTCCACCATTGTGGCGCCTATTACTGCTTTCACCAAGAAGGGTGCTAACCCGTCCAAGTGGTCTGAAGAAGCCATGCAAGCTTTTCATCTTTTAAAACAGAGGTTCATCTCTGCACCTGTCCTGAAACAGCCTGACGTCGACTCTCCTTTCATCTTAGAGGTGGATGCCTCCTCCGTTGGAGTAGGAGCGGTGTTATCTCAGAGGGCTAAAGATGGTCATTTACATCCTTGCAGTTTCTTCTCACGGAAGTTCTCCCCAGCGGAGCGCAACTATGCCATTGGCGACCAGGAGTTGCTAGCCATCAAGCTCGCTCTAGAGGAGTGGAGATATCTGTTGGAGGGAGCTTCTCATTCAATCACCATCCTTACAGACCACAAGAACCTTCTATATCTAAAAGGCGCACAATGTCTCAACCCTCGTCAGGCCAGATGGGCACTTTTCTTTTCCAGGTTCGACTTTAAACTCCAGTTCTGTCCGGGCTCTCAGAATCGCAAGGCCGATGCCCTTTCCCGCTCATGGGAGCAAGAAAATGAGTCAGAGTCTTCAGACAAGCATCCTATTATAAATCCGTTGGCATTCTCCACGGTAGGGATGGACTCTACGCCCCCATCAGGGAAAAGTTTTGTGAAGCCGACACTAAGGAAGAAGCTCATGCATTGGGCCCATGCTTCCCGTTTTGCCGGACATACAGGTATCCAAAAAACCCTGGAGTTTATCTCTAGGTCCTATTGGTGGCCAACTCTGAAAAAGGACGTTTTGGAGTTTATTGCATCTTGCCCAAAGTGTGCTCAACATAAAGTATCCCGCCAGTCGCCTGCGGGGCAACTGGTTCCACTATCTGTTCCCCGTCGACCATGGACCCATTTGTCGATGGATTTTATTACAGATTTGCCCATGTGCAACAAGTTCAATACCATCTGGGTGGTAGTTGACCGGTTCACCAAGATGGCACACTTCATTCCTCTCACCGGTCTTCCGTCAGCTTCCAAGTTGGCTCAAGTATTCATACAAGAGATCTTCCGACTCCACGGTCTTCCAGAAGAAATTATCTCAGATCGAGGAGTTCAATTCACAGCCAAATTCTGGCGAAGTTTATGTCAAGTCCTCCAAGTCAAGTTAAAGTTTTCCACGGCTTACCATCCTCAGACCAATGGTCAAACTGAGAGGGTGAATCAGGACTTGGAGGCCTTCCTCCGCATCTATGTGTCCTCCTCTCAAGATGACTGGGTTCAATTACTTCCCTGGGCCGAGTTCTGTCATAACAACCAGTATCATTCTTCATCTTCTTCAACACCATTCTTCACCAACTTTGGATTCCACCCTAAAGTCCCTGAGTTCCAACCGCTTCCAGCAACTTCTGTTCCCGCAGTGGATATCACCTTGCATCAGTTTGCCAATATCTGGAAGAGCGTACGATCAGCTCTGCTCAAGGCATCGTTCAGGTACAAGAAGTTTGCGGATAAGAAGCGTCGAGCAGTTCCTGCTCTCAAGGTGGGTGATCGGGTATGGTTATCCACGAAGAATTTGAGGTTAAGAGTTCCCAGTATGAAGTTTGCACCTCGCTACATCGGTCCTTTTAAAATTGATCAAGTCATCAATCCTGTTGCTTACAGACTCCAGTTACCTCCCTTCTTAAAAATACCCAGGACATTCCATGTTTCCCTGTTGAAACCGCTAATCTTGAATCGGTTTCATTCCTCACTTCCACCAACTCCGAAAGTCCAAACTCAACGAGGCGTTGAGTATGAAGTGGCCAAGATCCTGGACTCACGTCACCGTTACGGTCAACTTCAGTATCTCATTGACTGGAAGGGCTATGGTCCTGAAGAACGCTCTTGGACCAATGCCTCAGACGTCCATGCTCCTGCCTTGGTCCGAAATTTCCACGCAAAGTTTCCTTTAAAGCCTAAGAAGTGTCCTGGGGCCACTCCTAAAGGGGGGGGTGCTGTCACGATCCGGGTATCTGGACGCCATTACTTACCCTTCAGATGCCTCCTAAGGCGGGCTCAGCGTTCCAGGACCAGATTCCGCTGTTCCTGAGTTTCCACATGCAGAGTGTCAGAGTGGTGTTTTCATCAGCCGCGGCCTCCGCTGTGCCCGCGTGGTTAAATGTGCATCTATCAGCCTGGCGTCTCCTGTCTCCGGTGGCCGGCGCCGCCATTACTGTTTCCCAGACCACATGGATTACAAACCAAACTTCCCTCCAAGTGTCTGCATGGGCGCAGCCATCTTGGATTCTGTCATCTGATCATTTCCACCAATCTGCTGTTTGTATTGTTGATTTGCATAATTGCCTAGCCAACCCCTTCCTTGCTGCAGGTATAAGTAAGCTGTGCCTGAGCAAGGAAGACGTCAGTGCTTTGGTTGTCAAACCTAGTTCCTGTTTGTCTCTCTTCTATGATTGTCTTCCAGGTTCCAGCTCCTGTCTCAAGACTTCCACCACAGAGACCCACACCAGCATTCCACCTGCGGTGTAGCCTGACTCTCCAATCCATTGTGGATTCATCTGTTTCCAGCTACAACACTACCTGCTTCCAGCCTCAGCTTCCAGCAGAATACAGCTTCCCTTAAAGGGCCGGTGTCCTTTCTACACTTTACCACTCTCCACCGGAATTATTATTTCTCCGCTCTCAAGTTCTACATTTCAGTTCACATTTCATCGCTCCCAAAGTTCATTTATTATTTAACTGGTTCCAGCCAGTATCCACTCCGTGCTAACAACAGTCTGGTTCCAGCCAGTATCCACAGCAGCTGTTTTACCTTCAGCAACCCAGCTCTTCCTGGAACACCAGCTGGTACAATCCTGGGTTATCTCCATTGCTACAGCCGGGCCTGGTAAGGACTTTCCATCTAGAAGATCATAAGAACTATCTCACACTACCAGTGCCCTGTGGCTCCTGCCATGCTGTAGTACTCAGGAACTGTATTTATTCTTTGCTGACTTTTACGTTTTCCTTTATTGCTGCTGTGATGCGGAGTTGTCATAATAAACATCATTGACTTTTATCTAAGTTGTCGTGGTCACGCCTTCGGGCAGTTATTATTCATGTTACTTACATGTCCAGGGGTCTGATACAACCTCCCAGGTTCCGGTACATCTCAGCCCCTACAACTGAGGCTGCCTCCCGTCAGCTCAGGCCCTCAGTTGTGACATGTGGGTTGTAGACTCCGTCTCATGCTACCACTAGAGTGAAAGCACCGCCAGCTTTCAAAAGTGACCAAAACATCAGCCAGAAAGCATAGGAGCTGAGAAGTGGTCTGTGGTCACCACCTGCAGAACAACTCCTTTATTGGGGGTGTCTTGCTTATTGCCTATAATTTCCACCTGTTGTCTATTCAATTTGCACAACAGCATGTGAAATTGATTGTCAATCAGTGTTGCTTCCTAAGTGGACAGTTTGATTTCACAGAAGTGTGATTGACTTGGAATTACATTGTGTTGTTTAAGTGTTCCCTTTATTTTTATGAGCAGTGTATATATATATATATATATATATATATATATATATTGTGACAAGAACACTGGGATAGTGTTTGAGGGCAGGTATATTTGTCCCAGGTTCTTGTCTTACATGTTTTAGAAAATGTTAACTTCTAGGAAAAATGCTTTTTGTTTTGTCTGAACCTTTTCAGTTTGCTGTAAAAGCTGGGTAAAGGCTCTGAGAGAGAGATAAGGCGAGTTCTAGACATTGGGCCCAGTTCGGGTCTTTGGCCTCACAGAGGGCTAATCAGGGTTTCAGCTGTGTAAGAGTGTTATAGTGCTTCTAACCTGATTAGTATGGGCAGACTGCCTGGGAAGGCTGCAGGATCTGTGTGTGAGAGACACGCTTTCTGATGCAAGTAAGCTATACAGTATGTACTGACGAACTCTGTGTTTTGTTTAGTGACAGTTAGGAATATCTTATGTTTAGTTAGTGCCGGACAGGCAAGGTATTTTTATTTTGGGGTTTGTTTTATTTTCTGTTTCAATAAAACTGGCCGGGGTCAGTTGTACCAGAAACTGGACTTGTGTTGTTCCTCAGCTGCTGCGTGCGGCCATATTCCCCAGGAAAAGGCGCCTTGCACCCCTACAGTGTTACAACTTGGTGGAGAATGCGAGCACACCGTTCTGCGCATAAGTGAAAGCAGCAGCTTTGTGAGGCCTGCAGAAAACGGTGGTTTATGCAGATACAGCCCAGTGTGAAGTTACTGAGACTCACCCCTGAGGGTTTGATATATGTCTTGGGTGAAAGCAGCTACAAAGCCGCCTGAAAAATCTGTCGACATGGAGGATCTGCTTAAAGCCTTGCTGCAAGCTACAGCGGCTCAGCAGGAGGCCAACCGACAGCAGCAGGTGGCAATGGAGGAAAATAGGAGACAACAGCAGGTGGCAATGGAGGAAAATAGGAGACAACAGCAGGTGGCAATGGAGGAAAATTGGAGACTACAGCAGGAGGCCAACAGACAGCAGCAGGTGGCAATGGAGGAAAATATAAGACAGCAGCAGGTGGCAATGGAGGAAAATAAGAGACAACAGCAGGCAGTTGTTGATGAACTTTACAGGCAACAGCGTCAGGATAGAGAGGCCTTAGCAGAAGTGGTGCAGAGACTTGCAGCTCGGGTTGGAGATGTGGCCGTCAGTGCTCCAACCAGCTCTAGTTCTATACGGGCCAGTCACTTCCTGCAGAAAATGACAGAGGCTGATGATGTGGAGGCCTATCTGACCACGTTTGAAAGGACTGCCGAGCGTGAGAACTGGCCGAAAGCACAGTGGGCCAGTCTGCTGGCACCTTTCCTGTCAGGTGAGCCCCAAAAAGCTTACTTTGATTTAAGCCCTGCTGAGGCTCGGGACTATGATAAACTAAAGACTGAGATCCTGACCCGCCTGGGAGTCACGCTGTCAGTACGAGCACAACGGGTGCACCGTTGGCTGTACGCCATGGAGAAGCCTCCGCGCTCCCAGATGCACGACCTTATTCAGCTAACAAAAAAATGGCTACAGCCAGAGACATTAACTGGTCCCCAGATGGTGGAAAGAGTCGTCATGGACCGCTACTTGAGATCTTTGCCCATGGTCCTGCGCAAGTGGGTGAGCCATGGAAACCCGGGTACTGCTGACCAATTAGTGGACATGGTAGAGAGGTATTTGGCAGCAGAGGAACTACTGATGACCACCCAGCAACCCATAGATCCTCGACAGCGCCCTTCAGTAAAGACTGGTAAGACTGTTCCGTGGGAAAACGTTGCTGGGCGGTTAAGAGAACGCAAGGCTGGAGAGACTGTAAACACTGGCCCTGGAGACAGGCCAATGGGGCTAGAACGGTCTATGCTGCCCAAACGGGTTGATAATCGTGTGGTTAAATGTTTTAGGTGTGGTATGCCAGGTCATGTTATTGCCAATTGCCCAGTCACGCAAGAACCCGTGCAATGTGATGCTGCCTTTGAATGTCGCAGAATGTCTTTCTTTGCTAGGTTAGCCTGTACTGTGGTACCTTCACCTGAGCTGGAAAAACAAATGTGTGATGTGTTCTTAGAGGGTAACCGGGTAGAGGCCTTGCTAGATTCAGGAAGTTTAGTTACCCTCGTGAAAGCTGGGTTAGTGAACCCCATAAAGGTCCAGCAAATACCTATTGGGGTAACTTGCGTACATGGGGATACCCAACATTATGCCACTGCTGAGGTGAATATAGAAACTTGTTGTGGGTCAGCAATGGTTAAAGTGGGACTGGTCCCTACCTTGGTGCATGAGGCCATAATAGGGAGGGATTTTCCTCATTTTTGGAAACTGTGGGAATCACGGTTATCAACAGATGTGAGAAGTAAAAAGCCAGTTGATAATACCGGTGATTTTATGGATGTACGTGGGTCTTCGGAACTTTCTGGCCCTTTGCCTTTTGCTAGTTTGGCTGGGGAAGTGACAGATGGGGAGTCCAGTGAGGACCCTCTTGCCGGGAACAGAGACATAGTAGTTAGAACTGAAAGCGTGCCTGACCTGGAGGTAAAGAAGGATCTGTTTGCGTCTGAACAGTTAAAGGATCCTACCTTAATAAAGGCTAGAGAGAATGTTAAGATTGTTAATGGGGAACCTGTGGTACCAGGTGACAGGGTTACGTATCCCCACATGGCCATCTGTAATGAGCTCTTGTACCACATTGTCAAAAGGGGTGAGGATGTGGTGGAACAGCTGGTAGTTCCCCAGCCTTATCGGAGAACGGTACTAGATTTAGCTCATAGTCACGTTACCGCAGGACATTTAGGGGCAGAAAAAACCACTGAAAGAGTTTTACAAAGGTTCTTTTGGCCAGGGGTTTATAAAGAAGTGTCTGAATATTGTTCTTCCTGTCCTGAATGCCAGTATCATGCCCCTAGACCCCATTTCAGGAGCCCACTAGTTCCCATGCCTATTATAGAGGTCCCGTTTGACAGAATAGCCATGGATCTCGTGGGGCCCTTGTTAAAGTCTGCTCGGGGCCATCAGTATATCCTGGTAATTATGGACTATGCCACTCGATATCCTGAGGCTGTCCCTTTACGCACTATCACAACCAAGGCGATAGCTAGGGAGCTGGTGCAGGTATTTAGTAGAGTGGGAATACCAAAAGAAATTTTGACTGACCAAGGTACTCCATTTATGTCAAGGATCATGAAAGAGTTGTGCAAGTTATTTAAGGTCACTCACCTCAGGACGTCCATCTACCATCCCCAAACTGACGGGTTGGTGGAAAGGTTTAATAAAACATTAAAAAGTATGTTAAAAAAGGTTGTTGAGAGAGATGGGAAAAACTGGGATTGTTTGTTGCCCTACTTGTTAATGGCCATCAGAGAAGTTCCTCAGTCCTCTACGGGGTTTTCTCCATTTGATTTGTTGTATGGTAGACACCCCAGAGGGCTGTTGGATATTGCCAAAGAGACGTGGGAAGGACAGCCCACTCCTTATAGAAGCGTTATTGAGCATGTAACACAAATGCAGGATAGGATTGCAGCCGTGGTACCTGTTGTCAGAGAGCACATGGAACAGGCCCAAAGTGCTCAACAGAGGGTCTATAACCGGAGTGCCAAGATACGGGAATTTGCTCCTGGCGATAGAGTTCTTGTTTTGGTACCCACTGTGGAAAGCAAATTCCTAGCTAAATGGCAGGGTCCATTTGAGATTAGGGAAAAAGTGAATGAGGTTAATTACAAAGTATACCAGCCGGGAAAGAGAAAACCCGAACAGATCTACCATGTTAACTTAATCAAACCCTGGAAAGATAGGTTGTCTCTGTCAGCGGAGCCTTGCCCTTCGGTGTCTTCACCCCGGTTGCTTCCCGCAGTGAAGGTGTCAGAGACATTATCAGCTGATCAGAACAATCAGGTTAAAGAATTTCTCATCCAAAATAGGGAGGTATTTTCAGAGCTGCCTGGCCGAACGACCATAATAAAACATGACATTGTCACAGAACCAGGGGTCAGGGTTCATTTAAAGCCATATAGGATTCCTGAAGCTCAGCGAGAAGCTATTTCTAAGGAAGTTAAAACCATGTTAGAACTGGGAGTCATAGAGGAGTCTAACAGTGAGTGGTCCAGTCCCATAGTGCTCATCCCGAAGCCCGACGGTAGCATACGCTTCTGTAATGACTTTCGTAAGTTAAATGAGGTGTCCAAGTTTGACGCATACCCCATGCCCCGTGTGGATGAGCTTGTAGAAAGGCTGGGAACAGCCAGGTTTCTCACCACATTGGACCTGACCAAAGGTTACTGGCAAATACCTTTATCTGATAGCGCCAAAGAAAAAACAGCCTTTTCGGTTCCGGAGGGGCTGTACCAGTATAAGATGTTACCCTTTGGGTTGCATGGGGCTCCAGCAACCTTTCAACGGGCGATGGATAAAATTTTGAGGCCCCATAGAAAATATGCAGCTGCCTATTTGGATGATGTGGTAATTCACAGTACAGACTGGGGGTCCCATTTGGTTAAAGTACAAGCAGTACTGGACTCAATCAGAGAGGCAGGGTTAACTGCTAACCCAAAGAAGTGCTGCCTCGCAATGGAGGAGGTCAAATACTTGGGCTTCACCATAGGCAGAGGTCTGATTAGGCCCCAATTGAATAAAGTTGATGCTATTCAAAACTGGCCTCGTCCAGTGAATAAAAAACAGGTGAGGGCTTTTTTGGGAATTACTGGGTACTATAGACGGTTTATTCCTAATTTTGCGACCACAGCGGTGCCGTTGTCAGACCTTACCAAAGGGAAGCAGTCAAATGTGGTGAAATGGAACCCTGATGCAGAAAAGGCGTTCCAAGCGTTAAAAGTGGCTTTGTGTTCACAACCGGTGTTGATAACACCAGATTTTTCAAAAGAATTTGTGGTACAGACAGATGCCTCAGAGGTAGGGATAGGTGCTGTGCTGTCCCAAACCAGAGATGGGGACGAACACCCTATCATTTATTTGAGTAGGAAACTCAATGAGCATGAAAAAAGGTATGCCATTGTGGAAAAGGAGGCTTTGGCCATTAAGTGGGCACTAGATACCTTGAGATATTACCTCTTGGGTAGACAATTCAGACTAGTGACAGACCATGCCCCTTTAAAATGGATGTATGTAAATAGAGGCAAGAATGCTCGTGTAACTAGATGGTTTCTAGCGTTGCAGGACTTTAAGTTTACTGTCGAACATAGACCGGGAACACAACTGACCAACGCAGATGCATTGTCTCGCATCTTCTGTTTGGGGGCTACAAGTGTTCCGGCCCCTAGGTCGAAACAGGGGAGGGGGATATGTGACAAGAACACTGGGATAGTGTTTGAGGGCAGGTATATTTGTCCCAGGTTCTTGTCTTACATGTTTTAGAAAATGTTAACTTCTAGGAAAAATGCTTTTTGTTTTGTCTGAACCTTTTCAGTTTGCTGTAAAAGCTGGGTAAAGGCTCTGAGAGAGAGATAAGGCGAGTTCTAGACATTGGGCCCAGTTCGGGTCTTTGGCCTCACAGAGGGCTAATCAGGGTTTCAGCTGTGTAAGAGTGTTATAGTGCTTCTAACCTGATTAGTATGGGCAGACTGCCTGGGAAGGCTGCAGGATCTGTGTGTGAGAGACACGCTTTCTGATGCAAGTAAGCTATACAGTATGTACTGACGAACTCTGTGTTTTGTTTAGTGACAGTTAGGAATATCTTATGTTTAGTTAGTGCCGGACAGGCAAGGTATTTTTATTTTGGGGTTTGTTTTATTTTCTGTTTCAATAAAACTGGCCGGGGTCAGTTGTACCAGAAACTGGACTTGTGTTGTTCCTCAGCTGCTGCGTGCGGCCATATTCCCCAGGAAAAGGCGCCTTGCACCCCTACAGTGTTACAATATATATATAGAAACATCTATGACCGGCACTCCTACAGCAAAGAATAAATACCTGGGTGCCCTCCCGTGGCACTACAAGGCCCAGCAAACAAAACGATGTAATGGGCGGCACTCCAATGGATTTCAACAAAATCATACAGCTCACCATGCCAGTTTAGATCAACGTTTCAGGTGCCTTTATTTACACCTTTCGTCAGGATACAAAGTTACAAGACAAACATACCTTTTATAACACCAAACGTGTGAGACACGCCTCGTACCTCCCGCTTCCGGTTCCCGGCGCCTATGACATCGGCGCCGTCCCCTACTGCAACGTAGATAGTAGGCGGGACAGTTGTCATAACGACAACAGGAGCTTCAGACGCATAACGTCCAGCTCGTGCAAGTCGCACTGGCCCTGCCTAATAGGCGGAACAGTTGTCATAGCGACCAGCCTAACAAGCTATATACAGCCTAACAAGCTATATAATACATTACACATACATACACATATACATACATACCCAGCCACGGAAACCCCCCCTCGCTAAATCCTGCGTTTGCCCCTGGTGTAAACACACATAACCCCCCCCCCCCGGCAGGTTCCTCAAACCCCCCTCACCAGGAACAACCATGGCAGGCAGCAGCGGAAGCCACTGTAGTTGGCACCGCCTTACAATTACATTAAAGACAACTCAGCATAAACTACAGCTCCCAGCAGCCATTGCTTCTGTGAGCTCCGCCAGCAAGGGCTGCTGGGAGCTGTAGTTTATGCAGTTTTCTTTATTGTAATGAGGTGCGGTGATGGACCCCAGCGCCAGTTACCATGGCTGCCGCTGCTGGCTGCCGTCGTTCCCGGGAGGGTGAGGAACTGCCAGGGAAAGGGGGACAAAGAAGGTGCCTCTACAAAGTGTATCTACCTCCTGGTCGTGGGTGGCACTGTCGGGTGGCGCCTCTTCTCGGCTGGCGCCCCTGGCGAGTGCCATCCTGGGTAATGGGTAGATACACCTCTGCTTTCGCTACTCTTATTCTGTGCATGGGGAAAATGTTATACCCTCCAGTCTGTTTTGCGTTTTATATGAATGCCACTTTGAAACCTCGAACAGACTCTACAAAATCGGTTCGGTATGGTATCCCTGCAGTCACATGACTAAGAGCGCCATCCCCACACTGGACAGGGTAAGTATTCTAACCCTCCGGACATGGTGGCTATGGCTAACCCCCTAACCCGTACCCCGATACCTTCAGGATGTCAGCTGTCGAAGTACCGGCGCCTGTCTCCTGAGTGGTGTCGGGATTCAGGCGTCAGCACCTGACCGCCAGGATGCCGAATGCATGCCAAAAAAAGTCTTGTTGATGACTGCAAGTGGCAGGCTATTATATTACATTCCCCCTTGGTCTCTAACAATCAGCCATTTCTTTTACGTCCTAGAGGATGCTGGGGTCAACATTAGTACCATGGGGTATAGACGGGTCCACCAGGAGCCATTGGCACTTTAAGAGTTTGAGAATGTGGGCTGGCTCCTCCCTCTATTCCCCTCCTACCAGACTCAGTGTGGGACTAAGGGGGGGAGTAGTGTCCGCCCTGCGGGTTTGAGCCACTGTCTCCGCTGACAGGACACTGAGCTCCTGAGGGGATAGATCGCTCCCCGCCACAGGGGATCGCTCGTCCCGGCAGCATGTCGCCACCTTCTTACAGAGCTGAAGATTGTGGCGAGTAAGTCACGACCCCCCTAGCAAGCGGGGGGCCAGTGTGAAGATGGCGGCAGCAGGGATGGGAAGGCTCAGCGGTACATGGTGCGGCACTGTGAGGGGTGCCAGCGCTTACCCCCTACACTGGTCCAAAAGCCTGTCGGGGTCCACGGATCTCAGCCAGCAGTAAATCCTCAGGCCAGTATAATCCATGGTGAGCGGGAAGACAGCGCCATTTCGGGGGCGGAGCTTCTCAGAGCGCACCCAGCAGCATTCGGCGCCATTTTCCTGCCTGCACAGCGCTGATCAGGAGAAGAAGGTCCCTCTACAGCAACTCCAGCTATCTCTCACGGTACCAGGGGGTTGTAGAAGGGGGAGAGGCTGCAAAACGACTGTGTCCTATAAAGGTGCACAGTCAGCGCTGATGAGGGGTCTCCCTTTAGATAAAAGCGCTGTGTGTGGGTTGGCTCCAATCTCTGTGTTTCTCTTGCCATTCTTGGGGGTGAAACTCTGTCTGTAATCCCCTGTGTGTGTGTGGAGTGTTTGTGGTCACCTTTAGCTATGTCCAGGGACACTGTCATATGCTGCTGAGGATTTATCCTCTCAGGATGATCCCATTCCATTTAATCCGGATAGCACTGGTTTAGCACAGTTAACAGCAAGGGAACCTGAGTAGTTTTCCTCTATCAAATCTGTGATTTCTCAGAATTATAAGAGCTGCACAGGCTGGATTTGCACCTCAGGCTTTACAGGACTCTATGGCAGTCTGGCCCAGTTCTGTCGCCTCAGGGCCCCCCACTATATGTTCCCAAACACGTGTTCTTGTGCCGGTTATGCAAGACGACACTGATACCGATTCTGACACTGCAGACGGTGATGGGGATATGTTTGGGTGGGCGGCATCTCTTGCACAAGTGCTGTTAATGGTAGAGGCTATTAGAGATGTGTTGAATATTTCTGCTACAACACCTAGCAAGTTGAGGAGGCTTACTTCACTGATAAGGGAGCCTCGCTAACCTTCCCTGCGTCAAAGGAATTACATGCTTTATTTGAAAAAGCATGAGTTAATCCTGCAAAATATTCCAGATCCCTAGGAGGATCCAGGTGGCTTTTCCTTTCCCGGTGGAGGATAGGACAGAGTGGGAAACCCGTCCGGTGTTGAAGCCGGCTGACCGTAAACTTGATAATACGCTCAGATCAGTGTGCACGGCTTCAGGGGCAATGTAAAGTCCCACTATTGCCAGTGCATGTATTGCCAAGTCTATAGTAAAGTGGTCAGGCACGTTACTTGAGGATTTGGATAAAATAGACAAAAATTATGTTGAATTGTTTTTGCGTCACATTCAGGGTTCGGCTGGGTTTCTGACTGAATCCATGAAAGACCTGGGTTCCATGGCTGCAGGAATCTTTTCCATGTCGGTCTCAGCTCATCGTGGACTGTGGCTACGTCAGTGGTCTGCCGACGCGGAATCCAGGAGAAGTGTGGAGACCCTACCCTACACAGGTCAGGCTCTGTTTGGGGAAGCACTAGATATGTGATTCTCCACGTCTGCAGCGGGTAAGTCACCCTTTCTTCCCTCAGCTACGCCTGCTCCGAAGAAATCCTTTTTCTTCAACTGCATCACAGCCCTGTGAGGCTGCCAAGCCAGAGAAGCCTGGCCATCCAACGCCTCCTTTCGGGGAGCTAGGCCCAAGTCCAAGAAACCGGCTACTGCAGGTTCCCAGGACCAGGCGCCTGTTTCAGGTGCACCGAGGTCCTTCGGTGGGAGCGCAGCTCAGACGTTTCAGTCATGTCTGGGTGTCATCCAGCCTGGATCCCTGAGTGCAATTTCCCAGGGGTATAGGCTGGAATTTCATCTCCCTCCTCACCGATTTTTCAAAATCAGGCTGGCCAGCCCTGCTGGCAGGCAGGACTGTCGTGCAAGAGACAGTCCAGAAGTTGGTGGAGTCACAGGTACTTGTGCCTTTTCCACCTTCTTTGTATAACGAAGGTTACTATACGAACCTTTTCGTGGTACCGCAACCGGATGGTTCGGTCTGACCCATTTGAACCTGGAATCACTGAACCCCTTCCCGAGGGAGTTCCTGTTCAAACGGGTGTCTCTACAGATGGTGATATGAGCTCTGGATGAGAAAGAATTCCTGGTATTCCTGGATATCAAGGATGCGTACCTCCTCATTCCAATGTGGCCGCCACATCAGGCTTATCTCCGATTCGCACTATGGGACAGTCATTGCCTATTCCAGGCTATGCCATTTGTCCTCTCCACAACATCAAGGGTGTTCACCAAGGTGATGGCATAGGTGCTGGTTCTCCAAAGAAAGCAGGGGGTGAACATGATTCCGCATCTGGACGATCTACTGTCAAGGGTATCGTCCAAGGTGGAAATGTTGCAGACCTTTGTTCTCGCGATCCGCCTACTCGGAGTCCGCGGTGAGATTCTGATTCTTTCAAAAATCACATTGGAACCAACCAGGAGGTTGTTCTTTCAGGGACTGACCCTCGACACGGACGTGCAGAGGTATACCTTTTACGTTGGTGATACAGACAATGGTCCGGGATGTCCTGTAGCCAGCCGGGGTGTCGGTTCATCAATGCTTTCACCTCCTGGGAAAGATGGTGGCCTCTTATGAGGCACTCCAGTATGGTAGGCTTCATACTCGGGCCTTCCACCTGGATTTCCTGGACACGTGGTCCTGATGTCATCTACACGTGCAACAGAGAACACGTCTGTCGCCAAGGGCCAGGATTTCGCTGCTCTGGTGGCTCCAATAGGTAGCAGACTTCCTCAGCAGACAAGTTCTCCATCCAGGGGAGTGGGGTTTCCATCTGGAGATGTTCAGGGAAATAACAGACCTTTGGGTTTTCCCAAAACGGACATGATGGCCTCTCGTCTCAACAAGAAGTTTCAAAGCTATTGTTCCAGGTCGAGGGACCCACAAGGACGCCCTGGTGTCTCCGTGGTTGTTCCAGTCGGTGTATCCTACACTTCCACTCCTTCCAAGGGTTCTAAAAGCTCATAAGGAGAACGAAAGTTCAAATGTTCCTCATTGCTCCAAACTGACCAAGATGGGCTTGGTACTCGGACCTTCTGACTCTATTGCAAGAAGAGATAAGGCCTCTTCAGGAGGACCTGCTGCAGCAGGGGCCATTCGCCTATCAAGACTTACCGCGGCTACGTTTGACGGCGTGGAGGTCGAACGCCGTATACTAACTCGGAAGGCCTTCCGAACACGGTTATTCCTACCCTTATACAGGCTAGGAAAGGAGTAACGTCTAAACATTACCATCGTATTTGGAAATCAACTGGGACGGTTTCTCCTCTTCCTGCAAGCAGGTGCCTGAGTTTGTTGATCTGTACAGGTCCAGATTTCGGCCCTATCCATTTCCTTCAAAACGATTGGCTGCCCTCCCTGAGGTTCAGACCTTTTTGAAGGGAGTTCTGCACATCCAACCTCCCTTTGGACCGTCTGCGGCGCCTTGGAACCTTAACATGGTGTTGCAGTTCTTCCAATCGGACTGTTTAAACCTCTGCAGAAGGTTGAGGTCATATTTCTTACAAGGAAGGCTGTCACGTTGTTGGCCTTAGATTCTGCTAGACGTGTGTCGGAGTTGGAGGTTTCGTCCTTTAAGAGCCCTTACTTAATCTTCCATGAAGATAGTGCTGAGCTCCGGACACGTCAACAGTTTTTCTGCTAGGGGTTGTGTCGTCATTTCATATCCACCAACCTATTGTTGTCCTTGGGTGTTATTAAGGCTTTGAAAATCTATGTGAAGAGGACTGCTCGTCACAGATAATTGGACTCTCTGTTTGTCCTGTATGATCCCAAGAAAAAGTTGGGTGTCCTGCTTCTAAGCAGACGATCTCTCGCTGGATCAGGTTCACTATCCAGCACGCGTATTCTACAGCAAGATTGTTGTGTCTTACGTCTGTTAAGGCCCACTCTACTCGTAAGGTGGGGTCTTTCTGGACGGCTTCCCGGGTGTGGATCATTAGATCAACAGTGTCTAGGTAGACAATATTTAGGTCGACCACTATAGGTCGACAGTGTCAGAAGGTCGACATGTTCTAGGTCGACAGGTCAAAAGGTCAACGTTAATTTTGTAAAAAAAATTGGTGTCATTTTCTTAGTAGAGTGACCGTGAACCCCAATTAGTGCACCGTGTGAAAGACTCATGTCGACCTTTTGACCTGTCAACCTAGAACATGTCGACCTTCTGACCCTGTCGATCAAGTGACTGTCGACCTATAGTGGTCGATCTAAACATTGTCGACCTTCAGACCGGATCCCGGCTGCCCAAGGTATCTCGGCGTTACAACTTTGCCGAGCTGCTACTTGGACTGGGTCGAACATGTTTGCAAAGTTCTACAAATTCGATACTTTGGCCTCTGATGATCTGAAGTTCAGTCAATCAGTTCTGCAGGAGCCTCCGCGGTCTCCCGCCCGTTCTGGGAGCTTTGGTACATCCCCATGGTACTAATGTGGACCCCAGCATCCTCTAGGATGTAAGAGAAAATAGGATTTTGGTTACAAACTGGTAAATCCTTTTCTCGTAGTCCGTAGAGGATGCTGGGCGCCCGCCCAGCGCTTCGTTTTCCTGCAATAGTTATCTGGTTCAGTAAAACTTTGTTTTAGTTGTGTACTGCATTGTTACTTGGTAAGTACTCTTTCAGCTGTTGCTGAGGTTTCAAGCTAGTTAGCTTGATGTGCCTTGTATGTGTGAACTGGTATGAATCTCGCCACTATCTGTATAATCCTTCTCTCGAAGATGTCCGTCTCCGCGGGCACAGTTTCTAGACTGAGTCTGGTAGGAGTGGCATAGAGGGAGGAGCCAACCCACATTCTCAAACTCTTAAAGTGCCAATGGCTCCTGGTGGACCCGTCTATACCCCATGGTACTAATGTGGACCCCAGCATCCTCTATGGACTACAAGAAAAGGATTTACCGGTAGGTAACCAAAATCCTATTTTTTCTAGTATAAGTAATGGAGGAGAGGGTAGTAGAAAGACTTGAGCATGCAGCAGTGTGGGCTGTGATGGGCGCTCCTGTATCGCATGGATGGCAGCAATATAGGTACATATTCCATTGGGACAGTGTTAAATGGTCATGTAGTTTTTTGCCTGACATTATGAGCTCTACCTTTATTAGAATGAAGCACCAGCAGTTTTATTCTGCAGATGAGTAACAGGGTTCAGTATGATTTACCGACGGACACAATACTGACGGTCATAATCCCGACAGCCATTGACCTACAGTCAAAATACAGAGATGGTCAAAATGCCGACATGTTCAAAATTCAGACATAGACAGAATACTGACATTTGAAAAGCCGACATGAGTTTTTCAGGGGGGGTTGTGTCAATGTTGACATAGGTCAACATGGACACCATCTAAGTGTACCGCGTCCCCTCGCATGGCTCGTTGCGCTCCCCTTCCAGGTCCAGTGGGATAGTAAAGTATGTTTTGGGGCAAAAATTATTTAAAAATGCATGTCGGCATTTCAAATGTCGGTATTGTGACTATGTTGGTATTTTAAACATGTCGGCATGATGAATGCCGGTATTTTAACCGTGTCAGTATTTTGACTGTCGGTCAATGGCTGCTGGGATTATGACCGTCGGTATTGTGTCCGTCGGTAAATCAACTGCTTCCCGGGTAACATGCTGCAACAAATCATAATTCATGGGAAATGTGGAAGCTTAATGATACCTGGCTCCTAGCCACCCAGGTCCACTTACAGTCTCCCGAATCTGCCAGAGTAGGATCCCTCAATTGTGTCTTACCAAAATTATCTTGGGCGCTTTCTAAATCAGGTTTAGTGTCTCAGAAGTAGTCTCATGTTTCTCTCCTGCAAGTAACTCTTGGAGAAGTCACTCTACAGAATCCGTCTCAGCTTCTTTTTCTATAGTTTTGGGGTAAATTATAATTTTTCCTGGAAAATTACTAAATGGCGGATGTAGTAGAGATGTTCCAGTGGTTGTACCGAACCAGCACAACTGACGCTTTTTCTTGTGGAATAAGCCACGACTTCATTTGGCACGTCGTGTACGTTACTCTGGGATCACCACTGCTCCGATCGTTACAGCACCCTCAGTTTAGTAATTACACATTTCCTATAAGCCCCTTTTTAGTACCTCACACTTTATCGAACAAAGAAATACCACATTATTTTATGATGCTGTGCAGTGACAACACCACCGCCATGAGTAACACACCGTTTCTGCTGTTACTAGAGCTATAGGGTCATGTTTTATGTCTCCATGAATCAGGGGTCCTATGTGAATCTCTGTGTGGGCCCCTTCCTCTCTCACCAGTACATTCTATGAGTAGTCTCTGGCATTGTGAAGATCTCCAGGAACATGGCGCCCACACTGTTTTCTCAGTGGCTACTGCACCATTTTCCCGAAGATATCAGCAGTGGCGGTGTACTTGGCAGAGAGGTAAGTATAGTACTCTGTGGGTGCAAGTGAGTGGTGTGGTCCCTCCCATTATAGATATGCCTATGCCATGAATACACAATACTCACATGCCTTTTGTCTGTCAGTCACCATCATTACCCAGTCACACAAGACATACAGGGGCTGATGCAGACTTGTACGTAAATCAGTTTTGCGGACATAGCTTGCATGTTATCACACTGGGCATGCTCCGGAGCCGAGCACAAACAAATATGGTCGCCTGTATTTCAGACTTTGTAGATGAAGGGGTGTAACTGTGGTACAGGATGATCGTACATAGGGGGTAATTCTGAGTTGATCGCAGCAGGAACTTTGTTAGCAGTTGGGCAAAACCATGTGCACTGCAGGGGAGGCAGATATAACATGTGCAGAGAGAGTTAGATTTGGGTGGGTTATTTTGTTTCTGTGCAGGGTAAATACTGGCTGCTTTATTTTTACACTGCCATTTAGATTGCAGATTGAACTCACCACACCCAAATATAACTCTCTCTGCACATGTTATATCTGCCCCCCCTGCAGTGCACATGGGGGGTCATTCCGAGTTGTTCGCTCGGTAAAAATCTTCGCATCGCAGCGATTTTCCGCTTAATGCGCATGCGCAATGTCCGCACTGCGACTGCGCCAAGTAAATTTGCTATGCACTTAGGAATTTTACTCACGGCATTTTCATCGTTCTGGCGATCGTAATGTGATTGACAGGAAATGGGTGTTACTGGGCGGAAACAGGCCGTTTTATGGGCGTGTGGGAAAAAACGCTACCGTTTCCGGAAAAAACGCAGGAGTGGCCGGAGAAACGGGGGAGTGTCTGGGCGAACGCTGGGTGTGTTTGTGACGTCAAACCAGGAACGACAAGCACTGAACTGATCGCAGATGCCGAGTAAGTCTGGAGCTACTCAGAAACTGCTACGAGGTGTGTAATCGCAATATTGCGAATACATCATTCGCAATTTTAAGATGCTAAGATTCACTCCCAGTAGGCGGCGGCTTAGCATGAGCAAATCTGCTAAAATCCGCTTGCGAGCGAACAACTCGGAATGACCCCCCATGGTTTTGCCCAACTGCTAACAAAGTTCCTGCTGCGATCAACTCAGAATTACGCCCATAGGCTAATTTCAACAAGGTTGCATCAGTGCAATTGCACATTCCGCAAAGTTGTGTGTATGGATATTTATGCTTATTTCCATATTGATCTTTTGCAGCAAGTATATGGCTAGTGTATGTGCTCATTGATATATCAGAAGCTATGAAACCAAGAGTACGGATGGAGGCGGTCCGGCCCCAGAGATGCACAGCACTCTGCATACATGAAATAGACACATCTTTTCCGTACACAAAGGGGGTCATTCCGAGTTGTTTGCTCGTTGCCGATTTTCGCAACGGAGCGATTAAGGCGAAAATGCGAATGGTACGCAGTGCGCATGCACTAAGTATTTTAGCACAAAACTTAGATTTACTCACGTCCGAACTAAGAATTTCCATCGTTGAAGTGATCGGAGTGTGATTGACAGGAAGTGGGTGTTTCTGGGCGGAAACTGACCGTTTTCTGGGAGTGTACGGAAAAACGCAGGCGTGCCAGGATAAAACGCGGGAGTGTCTGGAGAAACGGGGTAGTGGCTGGCCGAACGCAGGGCGTGTTTGTGACGTCAAACCAGGAACGAAACAGGCTGAGCTGATCGCAGTGTGGGAGTAAGTCTCGAGCTACTCAGAAACTGCTTAGAATTTTCTATTCGCAATTCTGCTAATCTTTCGTTTGCAGTTCTGCTAAGCTAAGATACACTCCCAGAGGGCGGCGTCCTAGCGTGTGCAATGCTGCTAAAATCTGCTAGCGAGCGAACAACTCGGAATGACCCCCAAAATGCGACAGCAATAATGGCTGATGTGGTCAAATCTGCAAGAGCCCGCCAAGTCCTATTCAGTTTGACTTGTCACTGTGTTAACATGGACTTGTTCAAAAGAGCCATCTAGTGGCTATATAGTATACTGCAGAATAATTAATGAGAAGTCCTAATGTATTACAGGCATGTCCAAACTGCGGCCCTCCAGCTGTTGAGAAACTACACATCCCAGCATGCCCTGACACAGCTTTAGCATTCTCTGACAGCAAAACTGTGTCAGGGCATGCTGGTATATGTAGTTTCACAACAGCTGGAGGGCCGCAGTTTGGAAATGCATGGTATACAAACATAAAATGGAATATAAACAAATTTAGGGTCTGTCATGTCTTTCCTGTATCTCTGCCTAAGTCTTTTCTTCTTGAGCATCACAACCTTCAAGTAATCATGGAAAACTCGGAGAAGATTACACCTATTTTTCATATCCCCAAGGAACGGTGTTGGCTGGGACAGATTAATGATCAGACTCATAACAGCATACACAGCATAATGCTGCAACACATGTTGCATACCTGTGAATATTCCCAATTGGACAATCTAGGCCATACCCCATGTTCACCAAAACCATGCCCTGATCTGTCCAAACTATGTCCATTTCAGCCACCAAAAATTGGTGTTGTCTTGCAAGTCAGGACTGTTGGCAGCTATGGGCAAATTTTCATCCACAACCTATGTCATTACATCGGGTCTCCTGCTGGCTCTCCGTCCATACTGGTCTATGGGGGTAATTCCAAGTTGATCGCAGCAGGAATTTAGTTAGCAATTGGGCAAAACCATGGGGGTAATTCCAAGTTGATCGCAGCAGGAAATTTTTTAGCAGTTGGGCAAAACCATGTGCACTGCAGGGGGGGCAGATATAACATTTGCAGAGAGAGTTAGATTTGGGTGTAGTGTGTTCAATCTGCAATCTAATTTGCAGTGTAAAAATAAAGCAGCCAGTATTTACCCTGCACAGAAATAAAATAACCCACCCAAATCTAACTCTCTCTGCAAATGTTATATCTGCCACACCTCGTGTGTATTCCCCTTTAGGCTGGGTTCACACTTGCCAATGCACATCAGATTATTATGGTGCAAGATCCCCCCTCCCCCACAAACGATATTGATCATACACACTGAACGATATAGTTTACTGTATCGTCAGTGACGGCACCCGTCCACATCCAGTCTTGTACAATATCTTTAGATTTCAAGGTAAAAACCAAAGATATTGTACAGTGATAACGACCTGTGGTAGCATGCATCGTTAACGATATAGTGAATACACACTGGACGATGTGAATCATATATATCGTCCAAACCGGTGAATCAGATGATATATCGGGTGCATATCGCCAAGTTGGTACTCAGCCTTAGAATCTGTGCATTGCTTTATTGCATGTGTTTTTCTGAATGGCCCTTATTGGTTTTTCTCTATGGATGCTGGCTCCTGACTTGGCTTCATCTACTGTACTTACCTGGCCTACAGTTGTTCATTCCTTCCCTTTCACTTTCTGCCTCTTTAGTTGTAAAGATTCACAGATGTACGATGTGACCATATCAGTATGTGTACACATATTTGGTGCATGTGTGTAGTAGCTAAATGTGTATTTCTGCTGCGGGTACACTGGGCTCCACAAGGAATAACATCGGGGTGTAGAGTAGGATCTTGATCCGAGGCACCAACAGGTTCCCAAGATGCACAGTGCTGCCTCCTCTATAACCCCGCCTCCGTGCACAGGAGCTCAGTTTGTAAGTTGGTGCCATGCAGTAAGCAGGCAATCAACAGGGGGGCTGCCTTTGTAGCCCATATTATAGCTTAATCTGAAGAAAGAAGAAAATAATACTTTCAAGACTTCAAGGGCTGCAGCGTTTAATGTCAGATAGACATACTTTGCTGCAGCTCCGTCACCCCCAGCGGCGCTGTATACTCCCGCGCCCTGGTTGCCGGGTAACTACAGCGGAGACTCCGGTGTACTTCTGGTTAGTCACATACACCCGCCGCTGCCCTCCAGGATCGTGTGGCCGCAAGTACATGGAGAGGTAGGGGGTCTCTTTGGCCGCTGTTTACCGCGATCCTGCGCGGCCGTGGGAGGCAGGCTCCGCGCGCGCTGGCGTGGACACTGTTACTGGGCAGCCGCTCCACTAGCCACCAGGGACACTGGGCACAGGTGGGGGTTTTTCCTCTATTAAAACCCCATTTTTCATAGCCCGCAGCGCCTGGTGGGGATGCCAGCAGGGGGAGAAGGCCTAATCTGTAGCCCCAGGGCGCCATTTCAGTGAATGTTCCCGCCCTGGAGCTGCATATCTCTCCCTCACTCCCTGACAGCAGCCATCACAACGGAGCTGAGCTGTTCCTGGGACTGCTGGGGCACATCCTCTGTAAAGCCGCCTGATCGTCAGCGCTGTGCATTTTACAGGACACTTAAGTATTCTACCTGTCACTGGGACAGTGTTAGTTAAGAAAGAGTGCATGCATTCAGAGTTGTGTGGGTACAAACACCCTGTGATATACATCCAGTATCTACTGTGCTTTGTTAAATCTATTGTTGACATATATAGCTATACTGAGTATTGCTTTGTATTGCTAGTCAAGTGCAGTTTTATGGTGCATGCCATATCGGGTATTTCACTCAGGGTGCTACTCCTATATTCTATAACATGAGGGGGCTAAGTGTATCAGGTTTTCTGTATAATATAGGTTTTTCACAAGATATACTTGCTGTGTATTTTTCCTTGTGATTTATAGTCACCATATATCTTTTGGATTCCCGGTTTGCGCTGACACAGTCACACATCATTGGGAGTTCTTGCTAGGTATATCGCTGCTAAAAATTGTACCAGGTTGCCCAATATTGTTCTTCTTGTTATGTCAGTTACACGAGGCAATGGAGCTGGGGCTTCTCAGTACTTGGTGGTGATGCCGCAGACATTTTGGAGGAAAATTTGGCAGCAGAGAGTTCAGGTTCAGGGGTTTTCTTACCCCCCAGTGGGTCTGCAGCACCGGGGACAACAAATGACCCACCTTGGGCTACCTTTTCCACGCTCTTAAACACGCTTGTAACAAAATTGGCGCCCTCTGTGGGATTACCTGTGCCAATGCAGCAGTTCATTGTCCCTGCTATTAATCCGCCATGGGCAGATCAAATCTCCACTCAGTTACAGCAATTGAACCAGTCACTGACTAAATCTAAGTGTCACTCTCGCCCGCCTAAGACTAAGACGTCTTCTAAACGGGCCATTACCTCCTCACAATCCACTGCTATCCCAGAGACGTCCTCTGAGGAGGATGGTGCATATACTGATCCCACAGACACTGACTCAGATGCTTCTGATGGGGAAGGGAAGTCAATGGTGGATGTCCCTGATCTGATTGAGGCAGTTAGACTCATTCTTCAGGTCTCTGATGATTCTGAGGCTGTCTCTAAAAAGCCGGACAGATGTAAACGTAAGAAGGTGGTTAAACAAGGTTTACCTCATTCTCAACACCTGGCTGACATACGTCAGAAGTCCTGGGAAAATCCGGGGACAAAATTCACACCGAATAAGAGACTGTTGGCTCGCTATACTCTCTCCGCGGAGTTATGTAAAAATTGGGAAACTCCTCCGCCTGTAGATTCTCGTGGCGCGCATGGTTGTTTCCTCTGCTCTGCCAGTAACTACCATCACCTCTCTGAAGGAACTGATGGATAGCTGTGTGGAGGGTTGTTTGAAAGCAATTTACACCCTAATGGGGGCAGTGCATAGGCCAACCATTGCAGCGACTTGGGCTGCTGATGCTGTTGAGGCGTGGGCTCAGGCGTTAGAGGCGAAGTTACCTTCTAATGCATCTGAGCATGCTCGACAACGTCTCTCGTATATTACCACGGCTTCTCTGTACCTTAAGGAGGTGGCCTCAGATGCCGGGGTGCTGGCGGCCAGGGCTGCTACTATGTCCGTCTTGGCCAGGCGTATCCTTTGGTTGAGATCCTAGTCGGTGGAAATGGATTCAAAGAAAACCCTGGAGGTGCTTCCTTTCAAAGGAGACATTCTCTTTGGAGAAGACCTCAATAAGATTGTGGCTGATCTGGCTACTGCTAAAACAGCTTGCCTACCTAGTACGGCTCCTTCCGCACAGAAGGCTAAAAGTACTTTCCCTCTGCCCTTTCGTCCTCCAGGTAAAGCAAAAGGTCAGGCATACCCAAAGCAAGCTTGTGCTTCCAGACCTGCAAAGCCTAGACCGAAGCGAGCCTGGGCTGCCCGTCAGCCTGCTTCCAAAACTGACAAGCCTGCCGCATGGAGGGGCGGGCCTCCCTCAGGGGGATCCCAGCGTGGGGGGCCGACTTCTAGGTTTTGCCCAGGAATGGTTAAAGACCACTTCGGATACCTGGGTAAGGGAAGTCATCACTCGAGGTTATGCCGTGCTCTTCAAGAATCGTCCCCCTCATCGATTTTGCCTGACAGATGTTCCTCTGGATCCGGCAAACACTCTGCATGTGGTGGTACAGTCCCTCCTGACCACAGGAGTGGTAGTACAGGTGCCTCTGGCTCATAGAGGCAAGGGGTACTATTCACCGCTGTTTCTAGTCCCGAAACCGAACGGGTCCTCGCGGCCCATTCTCAATCTGAAGTCCTTGAACAAGTATGGCCCTCATTCCGAGTTGTTCGCTCGTTGCCGAGTTTCGCTATATTGCGATTAGTCGCTTACTGCGCATGCGCAAGGTTCGCAGAGTGCATGCGGGTAGTTATTTTACTCAAAAGTTAGGTATTTTACTCACGGCATAACGAGGATTTTTCATCGTTCTGGTGATCGGAGTGTGATTGACAGGAAGTGGGTGTTTCTGGCAGGAAACTGGCCATTTTATGGGTGTGTGCGGAAAAACGCTGCCGTTTCTGGGAAAAATGCGGGAGTGGCTGGAGAAACGGGGGAGTGTCTGGGCGAACGCTGGGTGTGTTTGTGACGTCAAACCAGGAACGAAACTGACTGAACTGATCGCAGTGGCAGAGTAAGTCCCGAGCTACTCAGAAACTGCAAAGAAATTTCTATTCGCAATTATGCGAATCTTTCGTTTGCAATTCTGCTATGCTAAGATACACTCCCAGAGGGCGGCGGCTTAGCGTGTGCAATGCTGCTAAAAGCAGCTAGCGAGCGAACAACTCGGAATGAGGACCTATGTGCAGGTCTCCAAGTTTCGTATGGAAACTCTGCGCTCTATTGTTCTGTCCTTAGAGCCTGTTGACTATATGGTCTCCCATGAACATACAGGATGCCTACGTGCATATTCCCATTGCAGTGTCTCATCAGCAGTACCTGAGGTTCGCGGTGGGCAACCTTCATTACCAATTTCGGGCATTACCCTTTGGTTTGACAACGGCTCCCCGAGTTTTCACCAAAGTAATGTCGGTCATGACGGCTTCACTTCGTCGTCAAGGGGTCAGGATACTACAGTGCCTAGACGATTTGTTGATCCTGGCAAATTCCCCAGAAATTCTCCTGTGTCATCTAGATCTGACTGTCCAGGTCATGACAGCCCATGGGTGGCTTGTCAACTGGAAGAAATCATCCCTGGTTCCTGCTCGGAGCATGGTACACCTGGGAGCGTTATTGGACACTCACAACTAGCAGTTGTTCTTGTCTCAGGAGAAAGCCCTGAAACTTCAGGACAGGATTCGATGCTTCCTATCTCGTCCGCAAGTGTCGATTCATTCGGCAATGCAAGTGCTAGGTCTCATGGTGTCGGCTTTCGACATGGTGGAGTATGCTCAATTCCATTCTCGCCCTCTGCAGAAGTTGATTCTGTCCCAGTGGGACGGCCTGCCTCACCGGATCAGATCTCACATGATTCCTTGTCTCCGGAGGTCCGCCTATCACTGAGGTTCTGGTTGCAGGACCGTCGATTGAGCAGGGGCCGTCCCTTCTGGATATTCAACTTGGTCCTGCGGACGACGGATGCCAGTCTGTTAGGTTGGGGCGCGGTGTTGGAACAACACTGTCTCCAGGGTCGGTGGACCGATGAGGAGTCCCTACTCCCGATAAACATTCTGGAATTGCAGGCAGTGTTCAATGCGTTGACAATGGCCCAGCATCTGATACGGAACAGACCTGTTCAAGTACAGTCGAACAACGCCACCACGGTGGCGTACATCAATCAACAAGGCGGCACTCAAAGCCGCATGGCAATGAGGGAAGTATCACGTATTCTTCAATTGGCAGAACGCCATCTGCCGGCCATGTCAGCAGTGTTCATTCTGGGCGTTCTGAACTGGGAAGCGGACTATCTCAGTCGTCAGCACGTACACGCCGGAGAGTGGAGCCTCCATCCAGAGGTGTTTCAACTTCTCGTGGACACGTGGGGCCTTCCAGATGTGGATCTGATGGCATCTCGACACAATCACAAGGTTCCGGTCTTCGGAGCAAGGTCAAGGGATCCTCAAGCAGCGTTTGTGGATGCTCTGGCAATTCCATTACTCCTGCCCAGAGTAATACGGAAGTTCAATCAAGAAGGAGGAAACCTACTTCTGGTCTGTCACAACTGAGGACTGGTGCTGACTATGGGAAGCCTCAGTTGTAGGGGCTGAGAAGTACTTAAACCTGGGAGGTAAGATAGGACTCCTGGACATGCGTGTGGACCTGTAGTACCAGTGCCCGGAGGCGTGACCACGACAACTGAAGCTATGTTCAACGGGTTTTATTAAGAACACAGCTCAACAGGTGTATTGGCAGTTTGCAGTATGGTATGCAACAGATAACAAGTCACAGTTCCTAGAAGTGCATTACGAAGTCTCTAGGTGTGGTACAATCGGGAGACAGTCTTAAAGGACCTGGAGGTGGTATGTCCTTTACCAACACCTATGCGCTTAGAAGCGGATTGGAAACAGGAACTGGCCAGCTGAGGTAATGCAAAAGCTTGTGACTGTGTTGTAAACTGCCAGGTTTTACCAGATGGGACTGGTCCAACTGAATAGCTGTAGTGGAAGTGCTGGAGTGCACTAATGTACCTAGGGAGCGAAGAAATATCACAGGTGATGCTTGGGATCACAGATTACTGGAGAACGATGGCAGGGCATCGATGTAGAACAGAGACAGGGCACCGCTGGAAGCTGAAATGCTGGAAGCCAGTTTTAGTAATCTGCCAGACGCAGGGTGCAATGATGAGACATTGCAGAGTCAGGCTGCACCATGAGGAGTTGGACTGGTGCGGGTCTCTAGTGGAGTATTGAAGACAGGAACAACCACAATGAGGAGAGACTAGTATCACTGGGATGACAATTGAAGCACTGACAATCCTCCAGCTCTGAAACAGGATATTTATACCTGCTGGGATGCAGGCATTGGCTAATCAATTAAGCAGAGTTCTGTAGCGCAGTGGATTGGAGGAAACAATAGCATGTGACCAGAACCAACATGGCTGCGCCCATGTAATCACTTGGAAGGAAAGTCAGCTTGGGAAAAACCATGTGGAAAACAACAGCAATGGTGGCGGAGGCCACGGCAGGCAGGAGACGCCACACTATCCATTTGCACAGCCAGACTACAGGGACAGCGGCAGAGACCGCAGTGGGCAGAAGACGTCATATCCAGCTCTCTGCACACTGAAGGCACAGGACAGGCGGCAAGGGAGATCGCGGCGGGCAGGAGACGCCACACCTGTTCACCCACGCAGCAAGGTCACAGGGACAGTGACCGAGACTGCAGTGAGCATGAGACGTCACACCCAGCTCTCTGCACACTGAAAGCACAGGCACGGCTGCTGCGGTCGCGGCGGGATGAGAACACCATTCTGGGACCTGAGAAGTATACTGAGAAGGGAACTGTAACAGCGCTGCGGGCCAACAGTGAAGCGATGTAGAATATATACATCAGCAACACAGCTGGGACCCGACCCTGGAACGCAGAGCCTGCCGCAGAAGACACTTGACTGGTAAGAAATGACGACCACTTACCCGTACCGTGACAGCACCCCCCCCCCCCCTTTAGGAGTGGCCCCAGGACACTTCTTAGGCTTCTGAGGAAATCTGGTATGGAAATTCCGGACCAATTTTGGAGCATGGACATCTGATGCGTTCGTCCAGGAACATTCCTCAGGACCATATCCCTTCCAAATGGTCAGTGCTTACTGTCACAACTGAGGGCTGGTGCTGACCATGGGAAGCCTCAGTTGTAGGGGCTGAGGAGTACTTAAACCTAGGAGGTAAGATAGGACTCCTGGACATGCGTGTGGACCTGTAGTACCAGTGTCCAAAGGCGTGACCACGACAACTGAAGATATGTTCAACGGGTTTTATTAAGAACACAGCTCAACAGGTGTATTGGCAGTTTGCAGTATGGTATGCAACAGATAACAAGTCACAGTTCCTAGAAGTGCATTAGGAAGTCTCTAGGCGTGGTACAATCAGGAGACAGTCTTAACGGACCTGGAGGTGGTATGTCCTTTACCAACTCCTATGCGCTTAGAAGCGGATTGGAAACAGGAACTGGCCAGCTGAAGTAATGCAGAAGCTGGTGACTGTGTTTTAAACTGCCGGGTTTTACCAGATGGGACTGGTCCAACTGAATAGCTGTAGTGGAAGTGTTGGAGTTCACTAATGTAGCTAGGGAGCGAAGAAATATCACTGGTGATGCTTGGGATCGCAGATTACTGGAGAACGATGGCAGGGCATCGATGTAGAACAGAGACAGGGCGAGGGGGCGTGGCCTGACGGCTGAGGAGAGAGGCTACAGATTCCCTGACCTCCCGAATCCTTCCCGATTAAAACACTCTCCCTACCTGCCCCTTTGCCTGATCCACGTCCCTTCTACCCTTGCTCATCACCTGCGGTGGATAGGTTTGTGCTGCGGAGCCGGGGAGTGTTGTAGAACGCTCCTGCAGGTTGCGGCCTACCTCCACTCTGAAGCCGGGACCTCGATTTTCCAGCTTGCCCAGGGGGGGCGAACCAGGAGACCCTAATTCAGCGGCCGCCTGCTGCGGTGACATCCCTGGAGTGGATATTGGTACTGACTGACCCACTGCCTGTCGCTGGAGCCCCCGTACCCTCGGCAGAGACGCCCGCACGCATAACGGCCCGCTCACCTTCACTGCGGTAGCCGGGGCCTTCACAACAGACGGAGGCCGCTGCGGAGGACTGTCTGCGCTGCTGGTGGGGCGGACACTCTCTCCCGCCTGTGCGCCACTCCCCACCACTGGAACAACATCCCCTGCGGGCGACCGGAGGCCGGGTGCTCCACCTCAGGTAACGGCCGGGCCGCATGTGACCGGCGGGTGGCGCCGCTCGGCCCCCGAGTCTTCCACGGCCCGTAGCGCGGACCCACGGAGCTCACCTGACCGGGCTCTTATCCCCTACTCCCCCGTTGGGAGGCCTCCCCCCCTTGCTGGTGGCTGACCGTTGAAACACCCCCGTGGAAGCTGGTATTATAGAAGTGTGGCGGCCATCTTGGGGTTGGCGCCATACAAGCCCTGCATCACCACAGTCCTTTTCCACTATTAGGTGCCCTGACTCTGTTGGTCAGCTGCTGCTCACCCTCTGTGACACTCGGGGCAGCGCACAGATACACTAGTCTCACATAGGGGCTCACTGCATTGTGGGCCTAGCGGACTGCCTGCTGTCTGGGAGCGGAGAGCTGCGGTCACCCCTGCTTCTTCCATCATTTGCTCTGCACCCACCCTCCCTCACTGATGTCCGGCTAGCCACGTCGATTCTGGGGGCTATGTGCCGGTGTTTGCCCTGACGGGATGCTGCTCTAATCACACAGCACTAGTCTGGAAGCTCCACTGATATAACTTGGGCGCCTCATGGTGAGAGGTAAAAGAGGATCGCAAGGGAGAGGGAGGAAGTTGCAAAAGGTCACTCCGTCACGTGCAATGGATACTCCGCCTTCTGTTGACATGAGGCAATTTCTCCTTCCCCAGGGCTCCGCCCCCGAGGGAGATATTTCTTTGCCTTCGACCCCACGTCTCTCGCCAGTCTCGGACTCTGCTTCTCAAGCGGGTGCCCTCGTGGCAGGCCAACACACTGCGACAAATCCGGGAAGCCTCTCTCAGATTTTTAACCTTCTTCAGGCCCTGCCAACAAAACAGGACTTTGAGCATTTGGAGGGTAGGGTCAGAGAAACAGTCCGCTCGGAAATTGCCGCTGTTCGGTCGGAGATATCGCACATCGGATCCTGCCTGACCTCACTGGAAGGATACTCTTCGGACATGGCAGCGGCTCACAACGCCCTTAGAGCCACGGTTGTCAAACAGGCGTCTAACCTCCAGCAGCTTCAAGACCGTGTAGAAGATTAGATAACCGTGAAAGGAGAAATAATTTGAGGGTTCGGGGGGTCTCGGAGGACGTCCCACCCAACTGCCTTATCGACTTTCTCACAACGGTTTTTAATGAACTCTTGGGCAGGGATCCTGCTTCTATGATTGAGTTTGATAAGGCCCATCGAGCCCTGAGACCCAGAGGCGCACCATCTGATCGCCCTCGCGACATCATCTGTCGCCTACACTACTATACAGAAAAGGAGGAAATCCTTCGTAAAACTCGTCGCATGGACGTGATAGAGACTGCATCTCATAGAATCCAGATCTTCCAGGACCTATCGTGGTCGACCCTTCAAAAGCGCAGGGCTCTACACCCACTCACGGCTGAGCTCCGGAAGTCAGGAATTAAATATAGATGGAGCTTTCCTTTTGGTCTGCAGGTCTCGCATAATGGGAAGCAGTACTCCCTTAGAGATCCCTCCGATTTATCCTCTTTCTGTCGAGAGCTTGGAGTGCCTCTGGTCGCTCTCCCGGATTGGCAGGAGCCCCTGACCCGCAGTGTTCCACCGGAACTCTCTCACCCTGATGGCGACTGGCACCTCGTCCACCATAACCCAAACCCCCCCCAGGGAATGGCGCTCCCTCACGCAGTCTGTGACGAAATGAGGATCTTCTTCTGATTTAGAACATTTGTTTGTGTATATTCGAATGTCTCTTGTTTATGTTTAAAAGGTAACTTGCCGAGTCGAGGGATTTCCTTGCGGCGATGTGCGTGCTCCCTTGTTGTGGTTGTGCACGCGGCATGGAAATCGTACTGGATTTGGCGAGTGTTCACCCGACTTGCTTGAGGTGGAGGATGTTGCTGCGTATTATATATTGTTCTTGAAATGCTATATTGCTGTGTATTTGAACTCTTAATATCATCTCTGACTGTTATATTAAAGTCCCTGTTGGGGCTGGGATCGGCACCGACCCCTGGTTAGCCCCCGCACTGCCCGAGTATTCTTGGTCTCCGACGCGATAGTCGCGTCCGGGATCCCAAGTGGCGGTAGAGTGTTCTATTTCTATAATCATAGTTTGAATTGTCTATTTATTTTACTGCATTAGGTTCTTTGTGCAATCGTCTAATGCAGGCTTTCCCAACCACGGTCCTCAAGGCACACTAACAGTGCATGTTTTAGTGATATCCAGGCTTCAGCACAGGTGACTTAATTAGTAGCTCAGTTATTTTGAGTTAACCATCTGTGCTGCAGCCTGGATATCACTAAAACCTGCACTGTTGGTGTGCCTTGAGGACCGTGGTTGGGAAAGCCTGGTCTAATGTATTGTTTGATTCAGTTTCTCTCTTGTCCTCCCCCTCCCTCCTCCAATGTGTGGCCCTTAGCTTTGGAAATTGTTCTGCCTTCCTTGCCGGATTCCGTATTGCTCTCTGCCCTCTAGACTATGGCGGCTGACCTTAAAATGTAGAAGAAGTATACAATCTCAGAGTTGCGCAGTAAAACAGACAAAGCTGCCCAGACACTCGGTTCAAGTTGGGGGGAAAAAACACCAATTCCCAATGAATACAGAGCAAGAAAAAATGGTGAACCAGATGTCACTGGCGCTAAATCCGTAAGGATGTATTCAAACTGGACCCTGGCATGGGCTACCATACACAATCGTGAGGGGATCCTAACACCCTTTAGTTGGGGATGGATGCCCTGGATTAATGTGCAAATGAGCAGAATAAAACTGGGTATAAAAAGACAAATGAACATTTAATAATATATACATAAAAACATACAGTGCATTGTAACTGCCAGTGCAAATGGGACTTCAAAAGTGGCTTGTGCTGTTTTTGAAAAATCAGAAAAGAAACTCTCACCCTCTTTCTGTGTTGCGGTGGGCTAGCTTATGAATAAGCTGATGTGGTCCTAGGCTGAAGTAGCCAAGCACCACCGCAAAACATTTATCAGCAATGGGTCACCTTCAGTCCAAATGTGTGAGTCCTCAATCCACAGCAACGCGTTTCGGTTCTCAAGGAACCTTTCTCAAGAAATGGATGAGGGTTCTAGTCCTGAAATCGCCTTTTATACCCAGTAAATTTAATTCAATCAATTGATCATGTTGTCACTTCCGGTTTTTGGGACCGGAAATGACATGTGCGTTCCAATCTATACTTTATCAATTCTATAAAATCCACTCTTTTTATAGAAAACTCATAAATGTCCACCTTCTTTAGAACACACCATCTTTCACTGATATGCAGATGGTGTATGTGTCCCATCCCGGACTGGAAACACTTTGTCTTCCGCTATCGCCAACCGGAAATGACGTGTGCGGAGTCCCGTGACTACTTCCGGTGGTGTGTGTACTTGCGTTCCACCTGTTTCATCCGCCCGGAAGCGACAGCGTTGCGTTCCACATACTGAAGACTCTTTGTCCATGTGATGGGATTTCTTCAGCCATTTTTCTTCAGGGCAAGGAGTGCTAATGTGCCATAGCCGGAGACAGCTTAGAATACCCACTGGTTACCTTCCTTTGTGGTACTTTGTATTCCCAGCCTGTCCATCCCTATTACCCCAGTGGGATCCCCTACTGTCTCCACATAATTCCATAACCGAACATGCATGTAAAAGAAATGGAAATGGAGAGGATGGTTAAAATTAAATAAAAACACAATTTAAAAGATACACAGATAAAAAGTGGGGGGGACGTGAATGAAAGAGGGAGCACCGGGAAATAAAATGGACTGTACTAGTGTGTTTTTAGTCTAGGAACCATTTGAGTTCGAAATCTACATTATGTCCCTTAGGTTTTAAAGTGTCTAAATTAAAAATCCACTTCATTTCACACTGTGCAAGTCGTTTTTCCAGGTTTTTATTCTTCCAATTTGCTTTGATTTGTTGTAATCCTAAGAATCTTTTGAGATGTCCTTCACATTTGTTGTGTATAGTCCTAAAATGGTCAGATAGAGGGTGGGTTTCTAAACCCTTTCTAATATTATGTATATGCTCAGCAGCCCTATGTCACGATCCGGGTATCTGGACGCCATTTCTTACCCATCAGATGCCTCCTAAGGCTGGCTCAGCACTCCAGGACCGGATCCCATCTGTTATCCTAATGTTCACATTCCTGCATCCTCTCCTGTCTCTCTGAGACGCTGTCACAGTAACGCCATATTACATCTGGCATGGCGTCTCCCGCGGCCTCCGCCGCCGTCCCTGAGCTTCTGTATGCAGAGTGTCAGAGTGGCGATTACGTCAGCCGCGGTCTCCGCTGTGTCCGCGTGGTTGGATGTGCACTTGTCAGCCTGGCGTCTCCTGTCTCCAGTGGCCGGCGCCGCCATTACTGTTTTCATTACCACATGGATTACAAACCAAACTTCCCTCCAAGTGTCTGCATGGGCGCAGCCATCTTGGATTCTGTCAGCTGATCATTTCCTCCAATCTGTTGTCAGTATTGTTAATCTGCATAATTGCCTAGCCAATCCCTTCCTTGCTGCAGGTATAAATACACTGTGCCTGAGCAAGGAAGGCGTCAGTGCTTTGGTTGTCAAACCTAGTTCCTGTTTGTCTCTCTCCTGTGATTGTCTTCCAGGTTCCAGCTCCTGTCTCAAGACTTCCACCATAGAGACCCGCACCAGCATTCCACCTGCGGTGTAGCCTGACTCTCCGATCCATTCTGGACTCACCTGTTTCCAGCTACAACATCACCTGCTTCCAGCTCAGCTTCCAGCAGAGCACAGCTTCTCTTAAAGGGCCGGTGTCCTTTCTACACTTTACCACTATCCACCGGTATTATTATTTCTCCGCTCTCAAGTTCTACATTTCAGTTCATATTTCATCGCTCCCAAGTTCATTTATTATTTAACTGGTTCCAGCCAGTATCCACTCCGTGCTAACAACAGTCTGGTTTCCAGCCAGTATCCACAGCAGCCGTTTTATCTTCAGCAACCCAGCTTTTCCTGGAACACCAGCTGGTACAATCCTGGGTTATTTCCATTGCTACAGTCGGGCCTGGTAAGGACTTTCCATCTAGAAGACTATAAGAACTGTCTCACACTACCAGTGCCCTGTGGCTCCTGCCACCCTGTAGTACCCAGGAACTGTATTTATTCTTTGCTGACTTTTACGTTTTCTTTTACTGCTGCTGTGTTGCGGAGTTGTCATAATAAACATCATTGACTTTTATCCAAGTTGTCGTGGTCACGCCTTCGGGCAGTTATTATTCATGTTACTTACATGTCCAGGGGTCTGATACAACCTCCCAGGTTCCGGTACATCTCAGCCCCTACAACTGAGGCTGCCTCCCGTCAGCCCAGGCCCTCAGTTGTGACAGTAAGCACTGACCTAATGAATCCAGCCGGAGACCAGGATCAAGCGGCCAGGCCGATGCAAGAACTGGCAGCCCGACTTGAACATCAGGAGGCTGCACAGGGCCACATCATCCGCTGTCTCCAGGATTTCTCTACTCGGCTGGATGGGATTCAGACAACTCTCCGTGGATCAGGCGCGTCTGGTGCGTCAACCACAGTGACTCCAGCTATAACCCCACCCACCTTACCCATTTCTGCTCCACGTCTTCATCTTCCAACGCCAGCAAAATTTGACGGATCTCCAAGATTCTGCAGGGGATTTCTTAACCAGTGTGAGATTCAGTTTGAGCTACAACCTGGCAATTTTCCCAGTGACCGTACAAAAATTGCCTACATTATTTCTCTTCTCAGTGGCTCAGCCCTTGATTGGGCATCACCGTTATGGGAGAGGTCCGACACCCTGCTATCTTCCTACACTGCCTTCGTGTCAACATTCAGGCGCATCTTCGACGAGCCAGGCCGGGTAACCTCAGCTTCATCCGAGATTCTCCGTTTACGCCAGGGGTCACGTACTGTAGGACAATATCTGATACAGTTCCAGATCCTGGCATCCGAACTGGCATGGAACGACGAGGCCCTGTATGCTGCATTCTGGCATGGCTTATCTGAGCGTATTAAAGATGAGTTAGCTACCAGAGACTTACCTTCTAAGTTAGATGAGCTAATCTCACTCTGCACGAAAGTTGATTTACGTTTCAGAGAGAGAGCAACTGAGCGTGGAAGATCATCTGCTCCAAAATCTTCTGCTCCTCCTCCTCGTCAACTGTCACCATCTAAAGATGAGCCCATGCAACTTGGCCGTTCCCGTTTAACTCCTGCTGAGCGCCGAAGACGTCTCTCCGAGTCTCTCTGTCTCTATTGTGCAGCTCCGTCTCACACCATTAATGCCTGTCCCAAACGTCCGGGAAACTCCAAATCCTAGCTCGCCAAGGAGAGGGCCGGCTAGGAGTAATGATCTCCTCTCCATCTCCTCAAGATTGTAATCTCCCAGTCTCGCTTCAAGTTGCTCAACGTTATCGGAACGTCATTGCCCTCCTTGATTCCGGAGCAGCTGGGAACTTTATTACCGAAGCCTATGTTAAACGGTGGTCCCTACCCACCGAGAGACTTCCTTCGTCCATTTCTTTAACTGCCGTGGATGGCAGCAAAATTTTTGATGCAGTTATTTCTTTAAGGACTCTACCAGTTCGTCTGAGAGTGGGAGTTCTTCATTCCGAACTTATTTCTTTTTTAGTGATTCCAAGAGCCACACATCCTGTGGTCCTGGGCCTTCCATGGCTCCGTCTTCACAATCCTACAATTGATTGGACGACTACGCAAATCCTGGCTTGGGGTTCCTCCTGTGCTGAGACATGTTTGTTTAAAGTATTGCCTGTCTGTTCTTCCTCCCCCAGGTCGTCTGATGTTCCACCTCCTCCATATCAAGATTTCACGGATGTGTTCAGTAAAGCTTCTGCTGATATCCTTCCTCCTCATAGAGAATGGGACTGCCCGATTGATCTCGTTCCAGGGAAGGTTCCACCTCGAGGCCGAACTTATCCGTTGTCTCTGCCTGAGACGCATTCTATGGAGGAATACATTAAAGAGAACCTAGCAAAGGGGTTCATTCGACCTTCTTCTTCCCCAGCCGGCGCAGGCTTCTTTTTTGTAAAAAAGAAAGATGGTGGTCTGCGGCCGTGCATCGACTACAGAGGTTTGAACGACATTACCATCAAGAACCGTTATCCTTTACCCCTGATTACTGAGCTCTTTGACAGAGTTAGCGGAGCTACCATCTTTACAAAGCTGGACTTGAGAGGTGCATACAATCTCATCCGGATCCGTGAGGGTGACGAGTGGAAGACCGCCTTTAACACCCGTGACGGACATTATGAGTACCTCGTCATGCCCTTCGGATTGAGTAATGCTCCAGCTGTCTTCCAGCATTTTGTCAATGAGATCTTCAGAGACATTCTATACCGTCATGTCGTGGTCTATCTAGACGATATCCTCATTTTTGCCAACGATTTAGAGGAACATCGTTTTTGGGTTAAAGAGGTTCTGTCCCGTCTCCGTGTCAATCATCTCTATTGCAAATTAGAGAAATGCGTCTTTGAAGTCAAGTCCATTCCGTTTCTAGGGTACATTGTGTCCGGTTCCGGACTAGAGATGGATCCTGAGAAACTACAAGCAATCCAAAATTGGCCGATACCCTTAACCCTCAAAGGGGTCCAGAGGTTCTTGGGGTTCGCCAACTATTACCGAAAGTTTATACGAGACTTTTCCACCATTGTGGCGCCTATTACTGCTTTCACTAAGAAGGGTGCTAACCCGTCCAAGTGGTCTGAAGAAGCCATGCAAGCATTTCATCTTTTAAAACAAAGGTTCATCTCTGCGCCTGTTCTGAAACAGCCTGACATCGACTCTCCTTTCATCTTAGAGGTGGATGCCTCCTCCGTTGGAGTAGGAGCGGTGTTATCTCAGAGGGCTAAAGATGGCCATTTACACCCTTGCAGTTTCTTCTCCCGGAAGTTCTCCCCAGCTGAGCGCAACTATGCCATTGGCGACCAGGAGTTGCTAGCCATCAAGCTCGCTCTAGAAGAGTGGAGGTATCTGTTGGAGGGAGCTTCTCATTCAATCACCATACTTACAGACCACAAGAACCTTTTATATCTGAAAGGCGCACAATGTCTCAACCCTCGTCAGGCCAGATGGGCACTTTTCTTTTCCAGGTTCGACTTTAAACTCCAGTTCTGTCCGGGCTCTCAGAATCGCAAGGCCGATGCCCTTTCCCGCTCATGGGAGCAAGAAAATGAGTCAGAGTCTTCAGACAAGCATCCTATTATAAATCCGTTGGCATTCTCCACGGTAGGGATGGACTCTACGCCCCCATCAGGGAAAAGTTTTGTGAAACCGATGCTAAGGAAGAAGCTCATGCATTGGGCCCATGCTTCCCGTTTTGCCGGACATACAGGTATCCAAAAAACCCTGGAGTTTATCTCTAGGTCCTATTGGTGGCCAACTCTGAAAAAGGACGTCTTGGAGTTTATTGCATCTTGCCCAAAGTGTGCTCAACATAAGGTATCCCGCCAGTCGCCTGCGGGGCAACTGGTTCCACTATCTGTTCCCCGTCGACCTTGGACCCATTTGTCGATGGATTTTATTACAGATTTACCCATGTGCAACAAGTTCAATACCATCTGGGTGGTAGTTGACCGGTTCACCAAGATGGCACACTTCATTCCTCTCACCGGTCTTCCGTCAGCTTCCAAGTTGGCTCAAGTATTCATACAAGAGATCTTCCGACTCCACGGTCTTCCTGAAGAAATTATCTCAGATCGAGGAGTTCAATTCACGGCCAAATTCTGGCGAAGTTTATGTCAAGTCCTCCAAGTCAAGCTAAAGTTTTCCACGGCTTACCATCCTCAGACCAATGGTCAAACCGAGAGGGTGAATCAGGACTTGGAGGCCTTCCTCCGCATCTATGTGTCCTCCTCTCAAGATGACTGGGTTCAATTACTTCCCTGGGCCGAGTTCTGTCATAACAACCAGTATCATTCTTCATCTGCTTCAACACCATTCTTCACTAACTTTGGATTCCACCCTAAAGTCCCTGAGTTCCAACCGCTTCCAGCAACTTCTGTTCCCGCAGTGGATATCACCTTGCATCAGTTTGCCAATATCTGGAAGAGCGTACGATCAGCTCTGCTCAAGGCATCGTTCAGGTACAAGAAGTTTGCGGATAAGAAGCGTCGAGCAGTTCCTGCTCTCAAGGTGGGTGATCGGGCATGGTTATCCACGAAGAATTTGAGGTTAAGAGTTCCCAGTATGAAGTTTGCACCTCGCTATATCGGTCCTTTCAAGATTGAACAAGTCATCAATCCTGTTGCTTACAGACTTCAGTTGCCTCCCTTCTTAAAAATACCCAGGACATTCCATGTTTCCCTGTTGAAACCGCTGATCTTGAATCGGTTTCATTCCTCACTTCCTCCAACTCCGAAAGTCCAAACTCAACGAGGCGTTGAGTATGAAGTGGCCAAGATCCTAGACTCACGTCACCGTTACGGTCAACTACAGTATCTTATTAACTGGAAGGGTTACGGCCCTGAGGAACGTTCATGGACCAATGCTTCTGATGTCCATGCTCCTGCTTTGGTCCGGAGATTCCATTCCAAGTTTCCTCAAAAGCCAAAGAAGTGTCCTGGGGCCACTCCTAAAGGGGGGGGTGCTGTCACGATCCGGGTATCTGGACGCCATTTCTTACCCATCAGATGCCTCCTAAGGCTGGCTCAGCGCTCCAGGACCGGATCCCATCTGTTATCCTAATGTTCACATTCCTGCATCCTCTCCTGTCTCTCTGAGACGCTGTCACAGTAACGCCATATTACATCTGGCATGGCGTCTCCCGCGGCCTCCGCCGCCGTCCCTGAGCTTCTGTATGCAGAGTGTCAGAGTGGCGATTACGTCAGCCGCGGCCTCCGCTGTGTCCGCGTGGTTGGATGTGCACTTGTCAGCCTGGCGTCTCCTGTCTCCAGTGGCCGGCGCCGCCATTACTGTTTTCATTACCACATGGATTACAAACCAAACTTCCCTCCAAGTGTCTGCATGGGCGCAGCCATCTTGGATTCTGTCAGCTGATCATTTCCTCCAATCTGTTGTCAGTATTGTTAATCTGCATAATTGCCTAGCCAATCCCTTCCTTGCTGCAGGTATAAATACACTGTGCCTGAGCAAGGAAGGCGTCAGTGCTTTGGTTGTCAAACCTAGTTCCTGTTTGTCTCTCTCCTGTGATTGTCTTCCAGGTTCCAGCTCCTGTCTCAAGACTTCCACCATAGAGACCCGCACCAGCATTCCACCTGCGGTGTAGCCTGACTCTCCGATCCATTCTGGACTCACCTGTTTCCAGCTACAACATCACCTGCTTCCAGCTCAGCTTCCAGCAGAGTACAGCTTCTCTTAAAGGGCCGGTGTCCTTTCTACACTTTACCACTCTCCACCGGTATTATTATTTCTCCGCTCTCAAGTTCTACATTTCAGTTCATATTTCATCGCTCCCAAGTTCATTTATTATTTAACTGGTTCCAGCCAGTATCCACTCCGTGCTAACAACAGTCTGGTTTCCAGCCAGTATCCACAGCAGCCGTTTTATCTTCAGCAACCCAGCTTTTCCTGGAACACCAGCTGGTACAATCCTGGGTTATTTCCATTGCTACAGTCGGGCCTGGTAAGGACTTTCCATCTAGAAGATTATAAGAACTATCTCACACTACCAGTGCCCTGTGGCTCCTGCCACCCTGTAGTACCCAGGAACTGTATTTATTCTTTGCTGACTTTTACGTTTTCTTTTACTGCTGCTGTGTTGCGGAGTTGTCATAATAAACATCATTGACTTTTATCCAAGTTGTCGTGGTCACGCCTTCGGGCAGTTATTATTCATGTTACTTACATGTCCAGGGGTCTGATACAACCTCCCAGGTTCCGGTACATCTCAGCCCCTACAACTGAGGCTGCCTCCCGTCAGCCCAGGCCCTCAGTTGTGACACCCTAGTCTTCAAAGGGCGGGATGTTTTCCCTATATATATTAGTCCACATTGACACTCTAATAGGTACACAATATTCCTGGAGTGGCAGGTTATGAAATCATTAATTCTGTATTTAACTCCATTAACTTCAAATTCGGTGATCTTGCGCGGTGTGTCCTTCTTATATGTAGTGCGGCACATCAAACATGCCCCACACCTATGGAATCCCTTGTTACAGCTTCTAATCACTGTATTTTCTTTAAGACTACTTTGGACTAGATGATCCTTCAAGGATTTGGCCTTTTTATAGATGAACACCGGTTTGGGGGGTAGGTGTTCCCCAAGCACCGGGTCATCTTTTAGTATACGCCAATTGTCCTTGAATACATTTTCAATCTTCTTATGATAGCCTCCATATCTTGTAATGAAGGCCCATTGATACGGATTCTCTCCCTGTTGGATTTTCTCTTTTTCTATCAGGAGGTCCTTTCTGTCTATTAGGTGCACCTTCTCTTTCGCTTTTTCCAAAAGTGTATCCTTGTAGCCCTTCTCCCGAAATCGATGGGTCATTTCGTCCATCTGTAGATCTAAAGTGGCCTTGTTCGTACAATTTCTTTTTAGTCTTTTATACTGGCCTACCGGGATGTTTTCAAGCCATCTGTAATGATGCTCACTGTTGACATGTAAGTAGGCATTCGAGTCAGTTGGCTTACGATGGGTTTTCGTACATATCTGATTATTCTCTATATAGATACTCAGACCTTAAAATGACAGCTATAAAATTTGTCTCCCTCAACGTGAAGGGTCTGAATATCCCAGAGAAGCGCTCAAGGGTGCTTCGGGACCTTTTTGCCTTCAGGGCTGACGTTGCTTTCTTACAGGAAACGCACTTTAAATTGGACGTAGCCCAGGTTCTTAAAGACCGTAATTACCCACATTCCTTTTACAACAACAACAGCAAGGGTAAATCTTTGGGTGTTGCTATATTGCTCTCCAAACACCTACCCTTTCAAGAATTGACATCTATGTCCTTAGAGGAGGGCAGAACACTCCTGGTAAAGTGTAAATTGTTTGACCAGTGGTATACATTTATAAACATATATGGCCCCAACCAATCACAGCCTAGTTTTCTAGTGACAGCTCTGAATCGGGTTGCACCTTTGATTGAGGGTTTCCCAGTTCTTAAAGGTGACTTCAATTGGTCTCTCCAGCTTGAGGTGGACATCTCCGGATCACCGGTAAGACCATCCCTAGCCTCACATCGTAGAGTGCTACGTTCTCTCCATGACCACCAGCTGATTGACTCGTGGAGGTTCCAACATTCCGGGGATAGGGACTACACATTCTATTCCAGGCCACACGACACTTACTCTAGGCTCGACTATCTCCTCCTGCCCCATAGATTTCTGCATTTAGTAAGGGATACTGATATTGGTTTAATCACTTGGTCAGACCATGCTCCCGTCTCCCTGACCCTGGAGACGTCCTATCCGCACTCCAAACAGTGTACTTGGTGATTGAACGACCAAATTCTAATGGACACGCGGTTTCAACCCCAGCTGCTTGACACAATAGAGGATTATTTTAAAACAAATGAGACACCAGACGTCTCCCGGGTCACGGTGTGGGAGGCGCATAAGTGTGTCCTGCGGGGGAAGCTTATACAGCTAGGCTCAATGCTGAAAAAAGAAAAGCTTGGGAAAAAAACTGCTTTACTTCAGCGGTTGAGCGACTTAGAGACAATACATAAGGCAGGCCCGTCTCCACCGGTGATGACCGCACTGAACGAGACGAGACCAGCTCTCAATGCTTTGTTGTTTGAGGATATCAAGAGGGATTATAAGCTATGTAAAAATCGCTTTTTTCAATGGGGCAATAAACCGGGGAAGCTTCTGGCTAGGGCGCTCCTCGCACAGAGGGCCACTCTATTCATCCAGTCGATACAGGATGCAACGGGGACCCGTCGCACCCTCACAAAAGATATTACTGATGCATTCCACTCCTATTATACTAACTTATATAACCTCCATGAATCTAGACCCCCTGGGTCTTTGTTGATTACTCGGGATTTGGTGGAGGGGTACCTCTGTGATGCGGGGCTCCCAAGAATATCGGAAGACGATAGCGCTTGGCTAGACTCCCCGTTCTCTCTCCCAGAACTGGAACAGGCTCTCAAGGAGACTCCTTCTGGGAAGAGTCCGGGTCCTGATGGATATACCATCTCTTACTATAAACTGTTTAAGGATTCCCTTTTACCTAAGATGCTAATGGCGTTTAACGAGGTCTCTGATAGTCGTGGTTTTTCCCCTCAATCACTAGAGGCCTTCATCACGGTAATACCGAAAGCAGGGAAGGACGCGGCCCAGTGTGCCAGTTACCGCCCAATATCACTCCTTAATACTGACATCAAGCTGTTTGCTAAGCTTATAGCAAATAGATTGAAGCAACTGCTCCCCAATATTATACATTCGGACCAAGTAGGTTTCATACCTGGGAGGGAAGCTCGAGACAACACGACCAAAATTGTAGACCTGATGCATTTAGCCTCGCATAGCCATAACCCGATGGTGGTGCTTTCAACTGATGCCGAGAAGGCTTTCGACAGGGTAAACTGGATATTTATGGAGGGGGTCCTGCAACACTTGCGGTTGGGTCCTGTCAGCCTGAGCCGTATTCTGGCGTTATATAACTTCCCGACTGCGAGGATCAAAATTAATGGAGACTTGTCCCGCCCAGTCTTGATTAGGAACAGTACAAGACAAGGGTGTCCCCTTTCGCCCCTCATCTTTATTCTTTGCATGGAGGCTTTGGCAGGATCCATTCGATTGAATCCGAACATTTCGGGACTCATGGTGGGGGGCAGAGAATATAAACTGGCGCTGTTTGCGGATGACCTGTTAGCTATCATGTCCAACCCGGTGGTATCCGTGCCCAACTTGATGTCCGAATTAAATAGATATGGCTCCCTGTCGAACTTTAAAATTAACCTCTCAAAGTCAGTGGCGGTGACTGTATCAGTACCCTCACCAGCCGTAGATGGTCTTAAACATTCTTTCCCCTTTCATTGGCATCCCTCTAGCTTTAAATATCTTGGGGTCATTATAAATAAGGACCTATCACGCCTTTTTGATGAAAATTTTTAAAAATTACTAGCCACACTTCGCTCCGAGTTTCGGGACTGGGGTAACAGAAGACTATCCTGGCTGGGGAGACAGTGTGATTAAAATGAACGTTTTGCCCAGAGTCCTTTATCTCCTCCAGGCACTCCCGGTCTTCATTCCTTGGTTCAGAGACCTACACAATTTGGTTAGGGAATTTGTTTGGGGGGACAAAAGACCTCGTTTCCAACATGCCATACTTTTCCGCCGTACACATATGGGTGGTCTTCAACTACCACATTTCACTTTGTATTATGATGCCATTGTTCTCCATAGGATTATGGAATGGTCCCGCCCTCACGACACAAAACAATTGTCACGATCCGGGTATCTGGACGCCATTTCTTACCCATCAGATGCCTCCTAAGGCTGGCTCAGCGCTCCAGGACCGGATCCCATCTGTTATCCTAATGTTCACATTCCTGCATCCTCTCCTGTCTCTCTGAGACGCTGTCACAGTAACGCCTTATTACATCTGGCATGGCGTCTCCCGCGGCCTCCGCCGCCGTCCCTGAGCTTCTGCATGCAGAGTGTCAGAGTGGCGATTACGTCAGCCGCGGCCTCCGCTGTGTCCGCGTGGTTGGATGTGCACTTGTCAGCCTGGCGTCTCCTGTCTCCAGTGGCCGGCGCCGCCATTACTGTTTTCATTACCACATGGATTACAAACCAAACTTCCCTCCAAGTGTCTGCGTGGGCGTAGCCATCTTGGATTCTGTCAGCTGATCATTTCCTCCAATCTGTTGTCAGTATTTTTAATCTGCATAATTGCCAAGCCAATCCCTTCCTTGCTGCAGGTATAAATACACTGTGCCTGAGCAAGGAAGGCGTCAGTGCTTTGGTTGTCAAACCTAGTTCCTGTTTGTCTCTCTCCTGTGATTGTCTTCCAGGTTCCAGCTCCTGTCTCAAGACTTCCACCATAGAGACCCGCACCAGCATTCCACCTGCGGTGTAGCCTGACTCTCCAATCCATTGTGGATTCATCTGTTTCCAGCTACAACATTACCTGCTTCCAGCTCAGCTTCCAGCAGAGTACAGCTTCCCTTAAAGGGCCGGTGTCCTTTCTACACTTTACCACTCTCCACCGGTATTATTATTTCTCCGCTCTCAAGTTCTACATTTCAGTTCATATTTCATCGCTCCCAAGTTCATTTATTATTTAACTGGTTCCAGCCAGTATCCACTCCGTGCTAACAACAGTCTGGTTCCAGCCAGTATCCACAGCAGCTGTTTTATCTTCAGCAACCCAGCTTTTCCTGGAACACCAGCTGGCACAATCCTGGGTTATCTCCATTGCTACAGTCGGGCCTGGTAAGGACTTTCCATCTAGAAGATCATAAGAACTATCTCACACTACCAGTGCCCTGTGGCTCCTGCCATCCTGTAGTACCCAGGAACTGTATTTATTCTTTGCTGACTTTTACGTTTTCTTTTACTGCTGCTGTGTTGCGGAGTTGTCATAAATAAACATCATTGACTTTTATTCCTGGTTGTCGTGGTCACGCCTTCGGGCAATTCTTCTACATGTCTAGGGGTCTGATACAACCTGCCAGGTTCCATTACACCTCAGCCCCTACAACTGAGGCTGCCTCCCGTCAGCTCAGGCCCTCAGTTGTGACAGTCCCTACAACTGAGGCTGCCTCCCGTCAGCTCAGGCCCTCAGTTGTGACAGTAAGCACTGACCTAATGAATCCAGCCGGAGATCAGGATCAAGCGGCCAGGCCGATGCAAGAACTGGCAGCCCGACTTGAACATCAGGAGGCTGCACAGGGCCACATCATCCGCTGTCTCCAGGATCTCTCTACTCGGCTGGATGGGATTCAGACAACCCTCCGTGGATCAGACGCGTCCGGTGCGTCAACCACAGTGACTCCAGCTATAACCCCACCCACCTTACCCATTTCTGCTCCACGTCTTCATCTTCCAACGCCAGCAAAATTTGACGGATCTCCAAGATTCTGCAGGGGATTTCTCAACCAGTGTGAGATTCAGTTTGAGCTACAACCTGGCAATTTTCCCAGTGACCGTACAAAAATTGCCTACATTATCTCTCTTCTCAGTGGCTCAGCCCTTGATTGGGCATCACCGTTATGGGAGAGGTCCGACACCCTGCTATCCTCCTACACTACATTCGTGTCAACATTCAGGCGTATCTTCGACGAGCCAGGCCGGGTAACTTCAGCTTCATCTGAGATTCTCCGTTTGCGCCAGGGATCACGTACTGTAGGACAATATCTTATACAGTTCCAGATCCTGGCATCCGAACTGGCATGGAACGACGAGGCCCTGTATGCTGCATTCTGGCATGGCTTATCTGAGAGTATTAAAGATGAGTTAGCTACCAGAGACTTACCTTCCAAGTTAGATGAGCTAATCTCACTCTGCACGAAAGTTGATTTACGTTTCAGAGAGAGAGCAACTGAGCGTGTAAGATCATCTGCTCCAAAATCTTCTGCTCCTCCTCCTCGCCAACTGTCACCATCTAAAGATGAGTCCAGCCAAATTGGTCGTTCCCGTTTAACTCCTGCTGAGCGCCGAAGACGCCTCTCCAAGTCTCTCTGTCTTTATTGTGCAGCTCCATCTCACACCATTAATGCCTGTCCCAAACGTCCAGGACTCCAGACCCTAGCTCGCCAAGGAGAGGGCCGGCTAGGAGTAATGATCTCCTCTCCATCTCCTCAAGATTGTAATCTCCCAGTCTCGCTTCAAGTTGCTCAACGTTATCGGAACGTCATTGCCCTCCTTGATTCCGGAGCAGCTGGGAACTTTATTACCGAAGCCTATGTTAAACGGTGGTCCCTACCCACCGAGAGACTTCCTTCGTCCATTTCTTTAACTGCCGTGGATGGCAGCAAAATTTTTGATGCAGTTATTTCTTTAAGGACTCTACCAGTTCGTCTGAGAGTGGGAGTTCTTCATTCCGAACTTATTTCTTTTTTAGTGATTCCAAGAGCCACACATCCTGTGGTCCTGGGCCTTCCATGGCTCCGTCTTCACAATCCTACAATTGATTGGACGACTACGCAAATCCTGGCATGGGGTTCCTCCTGTGCTGAGACATGTTTGTTTAAAGTATTGCCTGTCTGTTCTTCCTCCCCCAGGTCGTCTGATGTTCCACCTCCTCCATATCAAGATTTCACGGATGTGTTCAGTAAAGCTTCTGCTGATATCCTTCCTCCTCATAGAGAATGGGACTGCCCGATTGATCTCGTTCCAGGGAAGGTTCCACCTCGAGGCCGAACTTATCCGTTGTCTCTGCCTGAGACGCATTCTATGGAGGAATACATTAAAGAGAACCTAGCAAAGGGGTTCATTCGACCTTCTTCTTCTCCAGCCGGCGCAGGCTTCTTTTTTGTAAAGAAGAAAGATGGTGGTCTGCGGCCGTGCATCGACTACAGAGGTTTGAACGACATTACCATCAAGAACCGTTATCCTTTACCCCTGATTACTGAGCTCTTTGACAGAGTTAGCGGAGCTACCATCTTTACAAAGCTGGACTTGAGAGGTGCATACAATCTCATCCGGATCCGTGAAGGTGACGAGTGGAAGACCGCCTTTAACACCCGTGACGGACATTATGAGTACCTCGTCATGCCCTTCGGATTGAGCAATGCTCCAGCTGTCTTCCAGCATTTTGTCAATGAGATCTTCAGAGACATTCTATACCGTCATGTCGTGGTCTATCTAGACGATATCCTCATTTTTGCCAACGATTTAGAGGAACATCGTTTTTGGGTTAAAGAGGTTCTGTCCCGTCTCCGTGTCAATCATCTCTATTGCAAATTAGAGAAATGCGTCTTTGAAGTCAAGTCCATTCCGTTTCTAGGGTACATTGTGTCCGGTTCCGGACTAGAGATGGATCCTGAGAAACTACAAGCAATCCAAAATTGGCCGATACCCTTAACCCTCAAAGGGGTCCAGAGGTTCTTGGGGTTCGCCAACTATTACCGAAAGTTTATACGAGACTTTTCCACCATTGTGGCGCCTATTACTGCTTTCACTAAGAAGGGTGCTAACCCGTCCAAGTGGTCTGAAGAAGCCATGCAAGCATTTCATCTTTTAAAACAAAGGTTCGTCTCTGCGCCTGTTCTGAAACAGCCTGACATCGACTCTCCTTTCATCTTAGAGGTGGATGCCTCCTCCGTTGGAGTAGGAGCGGTGTTATCTCAGAGGGCTAAAGATGGCCATTTACACCCTTGCAGTTTCTTCTCCCGGAAGTTCTCCCCAGCTGAGCGCAACTATGCCATTGGCGACCAGGAGTTGCTAGCCATCAAGCTCGCTCTAGAAGAGTGGAGGTATCTGTTGGAGGGAGCTTCTCATTCAATCACCATACTTACAGACCACAAGAACCTTTTATATCTGAAAGGCGCACAATGTCTCACCCTCGTCAGGCCAGATGGGCACTTTTCTTTTCCAGGTTCGACTTTAAACTCCAGTTCTGTCCGGGCTCTCAGAATCGCAAGGCCGATGCCCTTTCCCGCTCATGGGAGCAAGAAAATGAGTCAGAGTCTTCAGACAAGCATCCTATTATAAATCCGTTGGCATTCTCCACGGTAGGGATGGACTCTACGCCCCCATCAGGGAAAAGTTTTGTGAAACCGATGCTAAGGAAGAAGCTCATGCATTGGGCCCATGCTTCCCGTTTTGCCGGACATACAGGTATCCAAAAAACCCTGGAGTTTATCTCTAGGTCCTATTGGTGGCCAACTCTGAAAAAGGACGTCTTGGAGTTTATTGCATCTTGCCCAAAGTGTGCTCAACATAAGGTATCCCGCCAGTCGCCTGCGGGGCAACTGGTTCCACTATCTGTTCCCCGTCGACCTTGGACCCATTTGTCGATGGATTTTATTACAGATTTACCCATGTGCAACAAGTTCAATACCATCTGGGTGGTAGTTGACCGGTTCACCAAGATGGCACACTTCATTCCTCTCACCGGTCTTCCGTCAGCTTCCAAGTTGGCTCAAGTATTCATACAAGAGATCTTCCGACTCCACGGTCTTCCTGAAGAAATTATCTCAGATCGAGGAGTTCAATTCACGGCCAAATTCTGGCGAAGTTTATGTCAAGTCCTCCAAGTCAAGCTAAAGTTTTCCACGGCTTACCATCCTCAGACCAATGGTCAAACCGAGAGGGTGAATCAGGACTTGGAGGCCTTCCTCCGCATCTATGTGTCCTCCTCTCAAGATGACTGGGTTCAATTACTTCCCTGGGCCGAGTTCTGTCATAACAACCAGTATCATTCTTCATCTGCTTCAACACCATTCTTCACTAACTTTGGATTCCACCCTAAAGTCCCTGAGTTCCAACCGCTTCCAGCAACTTCTGTTCCCGCAGTGGATATCACCTTGCATCAGTTTGCCAATATCTGGAAGAGCGTACGATCAGCTCTGCTCAAGGCATCGTTCAGGTACAAGAAGTTTGCGGATAAGAAGCGTCGAGCAGTTCCTGCTCTCAAGGTGGGTGATCGGGTATGGTTATCCACGAAGAATTTGAGGTTAAGAGTTCCCAGTATGAAGTTTGCACCTCGCTATATCGGTCCTTTCAAGATTGAACAAGTCATCAATCCTGTTGCTTACAGACTTCAGTTGCCTCCCTTCTTAAAAATACCCAGGACATTCCATGTTTCCCTGTTGAAACCGCTGATCTTGAATCGGTTTCATTCCTCACTTCCTCCAACTCCGAAAGTCCAAACTCAACGAGGCGTTGAGTATGAAGTGGCCAAGATCCTAGACTCACGTCACCGTTACGGTCAACTACAGTATCTTATTAACTGGAAGGGTTACGGCCCTGAGGAACGTTCATGGACCAATGCTTCTGATGTCCATGCTCCTGCTTTGGTCCGGAGATTCCATTCCAAGTTTCCTCAAAAGCCAAAGAAGTGTCCTGGGGCCACTCCTAAAGGGGGGGGTGCTGTCACGATCCGGGTATCTGGACGCCATTTCTTACCCATCAGATGCCTCCTAAGGCTGGCTCAGCGCTCCAGGACCGGATCCCATCTGTTATCCTAATGTTCACATTCCTGCATCCTCTCCTGTCTCTCTGAGACGCTGTCACAGTAACGCCATATTACATCTGGCATGGCGTCTCCCGCGGCCTCCGCCGCCGTCCCTGAGCTTCTGTATGCAGAGTGTCAGAGTGGCGATTACGTCAGCCGCGGCCTCCGCTGTGTCCGCGTGGTTGGATGTGCACTTGTCAGCCTGGCGTCTCCTGTCTCCAGTGGCCGGCGCCGCCATTACTGTTTTCATTACCACATGGATTACAAACCAAACTTCCCTCCAAGTGTCTGCATGGGCGCAGCCATCTTGGATTCTGTCAGCTGATCATTTCCTCCAATCTGTTGTCAGTATTGTTAATCTGCATAATTGCCTAGCCAATCCCTTCCTTGCTGCAGGTATAAATACACTGTGCCTGAGCAAGGAAGGCGTCAGTGCTTTGGTTGTCAAACCTAGTTCCTGTTTGTCTCTCTCCTGTGATTGTCTTCCAGGTTCCAGCTCCTGTCTCAAGACTTCCACCATAGAGACCCGCACCAGCATTCCACCTGCGGTGTAGCCTGACTCTCCGATCCATTCTGGACTCACCTGTTTCCAGCTACAACATCACCTGCTTCCAGCTCAGCTTCCAGCAGAGTACAGCTTCTCTTAAAGGGCCGGTGTCCTTTCTACACTTTACCACTCTCCACCGGTATTATTATTTCTCCGCTCTCAAGTTCTACATTTCAGTTCATATTTCATCGCTCCCAAGTTCATTTATTATTTAACTGGTTCCAGCCAGTATCCACTCCGTGCTAACAACAGTCTGGTTTCCAGCCAGTATCCACAGCAGCCGTTTTATCTTCAGCAACCCAGCTTTTCCTGGAACACCAGCTGGTACAATCCTGGGTTATTTCCATTGCTACAGTCGGGCCTGGTAAGGACTTTCCATCTAGAAGATTATAAGAACTATCTCACACTACCAGTGCCCTGTGGCTCCTGCCACCCTGTAGTACCCAGGAACTGTATTTATTCTTTGCTGACTTTTACGTTTTCTTTTACTGCTGCTGTGTTGCGGAGTTGTCATAATAAACATCATTGACTTTTATCCAAGTTGTCGTGGTCACGCCTTCGGGCAGTTATTATTCATGTTACTTACATGTCCAGGGGTCTGATACAACCTCCCAGGTTCCGGTACATCTCAGCCCCTACAACTGAGGCTGCCTCCCGTCAGCCCAGGCCCTCAGTTGTGACACCCTAGTCTTCAAAGGGCGGGATGTTTTCCCTATATATATTAGTCCACATTGACACTCTAATAGGTACACAATATTCCTGGAGTGGCAGGTTATGAAATCATTAATTCTGTATTTAACTCCATTAACTTCAAATTCGGTGATCTTGCGCGGTGTGTCCTTCTTATATGTAGTGCGGCACATCAAACATGCCCCACACCTATGGAATCCCTTGTTACAGCTTCTAATCACTGTATTTTCTTTAAGACTACTTTGGACTAGATGATCCTTCAAGGATTTGGCCTTTTTATAGATGAACACCGGTTTGGGGGGTAGGTGTTCCCCAAGCACCGGGTCATCTTTTAGTATACGCCAATTGTCCTTGAATACATTTTCAATCTTCTTATGATAGCCTCCATATCTTGTAATGAAGGCCCATTGATACGGATTCTCTCCCTGTTGGATTTTCTCTTTTTCTATCAGGAGGTCCTTTCTGTCTATTAGGTGCACCTTCTCTTTCGCTTTTTCCAAAAGTGTATCCTTGTAGCCCTTCTCCCGAAATCGATGGGTCATTTCGTCCATCTGTAGATCTAAAGTGGCCTTGTTCGTACAATTTCTTTTTAGTCTTTTATACTGGCCTACCGGGATGTTTTCAAGCCATCTGTAATGATGCTCACTGTTGACATGTAAGTAGGCATTCGAGTCAGTTGGCTTACGATGGGTTTTCGTACATATCTGATTATTCTCTATATAGATACTCAGACCTTAAAATGACAGCTATAAAATTTGTCTCCCTCAACGTGAAGGGTCTGAATATCCCAGAGAAGCGCTCAAGGGTGCTTCGGGACCTTTTTGCCTTCAGGGCTGACGTTGCTTTCTTACAGGAAACGCACTTTAAATTGGACGTAGCCCAGGTTCTTAAAGACCGTAATTACCCACATTCCTTTTACAACAACAACAGCAAGGGTAAATCTTTGGGTGTTGCTATATTGCTCTCCAAACACCTACCCTTTCAAGAATTGACATCTATGTCCTTAGAGGAGGGCAGAACACTCCTGGTAAAGTGTAAATTGTTTGACCAGTGGTATACATTTATAAACATATATGGCCCCAACCAATCACAGCCTAGTTTTCTAGTGACAGCTCTGAATCGGGTTGCACCTTTGATTGAGGGTTTCCCAGTTCTTAAAGGTGACTTCAATTGGTCTCTCCAGCTTGAGGTGGACATCTCCGGATCACCGGTAAGACCATCCCTAGCCTCACATCGTAGAGTGCTACGTTCTCTCCATGACCACCAGCTGATTGACTCGTGGAGGTTCCAACATTCCGGGGATAGGGACTACACATTCTATTCCAGGCCACACGACACTTACTCTAGGCTCGACTATCTCCTCCTGCCCCATAGATTTCTGCATTTAGTAAGGGATACTGATATTGGTTTAATCACTTGGTCAGACCATGCTCCCGTCTCCCTGACCCTGGAGACGTCCTATCCGCACTCCAAACAGTGTACTTGGTGATTGAACGACCAAATTCTAATGGACACGCGGTTTCAACCCCAGCTGCTTGACACAATAGAGGATTATTTTAAAACAAATGAGACACCAGACGTCTCCCGGGTCACGGTGTGGGAGGCGCATAAGTGTGTCCTGCGGGGGAAGCTTATACAGCTAGGCTCAATGCTGAAAAAAGAAAAGCTTGGGAAAAAAACTGCTTTACTTCAGCGGTTGAGCGACTTAGAGACAATACATAAGGCAGGCCCGTCTCCACCGGTGATGACCGCACTGAACGAGACGAGACCAGCTCTCAATGCTTTGTTGTTTGAGGATATCAAGAGGGATTATAAGCTATGTAAAAATCGCTTTTTTCAATGGGGCAATAAACCGGGGAAGCTTCTGGCTAGGGCGCTCCTCGCACAGAGGGCCACTCTATTCATCCAGTCGATACAGGATGCAACGGGGACCCGTCGCACCCTCACAAAAGATATTACTGATGCATTCCACTCCTATTATACTAACTTATATAACCTCCATGAATCTAGACCCCCTGGGTCTTTGTTGATTACTCGGGATTTGGTGGAGGGGTACCTCTGTGATGCGGGGCTCCCAAGAATATCGGAAGACGATAGCGCTTGGCTAGACTCCCCGTTCTCTCTCCCAGAACTGGAACAGGCTCTCAAGGAGACTCCTTCTGGGAAGAGTCCGGGTCCTGATGGATATACCATCTCTTACTATAAACTGTTTAAGGATTCCCTTTTACCTAAGATGCTAATGGCGTTTAACGAGGTCTCTGATAGTCGTGGTTTTTCCCCTCAATCACTAGAGGCCTTCATCACGGTAATACCGAAAGCAGGGAAGGACGCGGCCCAGTGTGCCAGTTACCGCCCAATATCACTCCTTAATACTGACATCAAGCTGTTTGCTAAGCTTATAGCAAATAGATTGAAGCAACTGCTCCCCAATATTATACATTCGGACCAAGTAGGTTTCATACCTGGGAGGGAAGCTCGAGACAACACGACCAAAATTGTAGACCTGATGCATTTAGCCTCGCATAGCCATAACCCGATGGTGGTGCTTTCAACTGATGCCGAGAAGGCTTTCGACAGGGTAAACTGGATATTTATGGAGGGGGTCCTGCAACACTTGCGGTTGGGTCCTGTCAGCCTGAGCCGTATTCTGGCGTTATATAACTTCCCGACTGCGAGGATCAAAATTAATGGAGACTTGTCCCGCCCAGTCTTGATTAGGAACGGTACAAGACAAGGGTGTCCCCTTTCGCCCCTCATCTTTATTCTTTGCATGGAGGCTTTGGCAGGATCCATTCGATTGAATCCGAACATTTCGGGACTCATGGTGGGGGGCAGAGAATATAAACTGGCGCTGTTTGCGGATGACCTGTTAGCTATCATGTCCAACCCGGTGGTATCCGTGCCCAACTTGATGTCCGAATTAAATAAATATGGCTCCCTGTCGAACTTTAAAATTAACCTCTCAAAGTCAGTGGCGGTGACTGTATCAGTACCCTCACCAGCCGTAGATGGTCTTAAACATTCTTTCCCCTTTCATTGGCATCCCTCTAGCTTTAAATATCTTGGGGTCATTATAAATAAGGACCTATCACGCCTTTTTGATGAAAATTTTTAAAAATTACTAGCCACACTTCGCTCCGAGTTTCGGGACTGGGGTAACAGAAGACTATCCTGGCTGGGGAGACAGTGTGATTAAAATGAACGTTTTGCCCAGAGTCCTTTATCTCCTCCAGGCACTCCCGGTCTTCATTCCTTGATTCAGAGACCTACACAATTTGGTTAGGGAATTTGTTTGGGGGGACAAAAGACCTCGTTTCCAACATGCCATACTTTTCCGCCGTACACATATGGGTGGTCTTCAACTACCACATTTCACTTTGTATTATGATGCCATTGTTCTCCATAGGATTATGGAATGGTCCCGCCCTCACGACACAAAACAATTGTCACGATCCGGGTATCTGGACGCCATTTCTTACCCATCAGATGCCTCCTAAGGCTGGCTCAGCGCTCCAGGACCGGATCCCATCTGTTATCCTAATGTTCACATTCCTGCATCCTCTCCTGTCTCTCTGAGACGCTGTCACAGTAACGCCTTATTACATCTGGCATGGCGTCTCCCGCGGCCTCCGCCGCCGTCCCTGAGCTTCTGCATGCAGAGTGTCAGAGTGGCGATTACGTCAGCCGCGGCCTCCGCTGTGTCCGCGTGGTTGGATGTGCACTTGTCAGCCTGGCGTCTCCTGTCTCCAGTGGCCGGCGCCGCCATTACTGTTTTCATTACCACATGGATTACAAACCAAACTTCCCTCCAAGTGTCTGCGTGGGCGTAGCCATCTTGGATTCTGTCAGCTGATCATTTCCTCCAATCTGTTGTCAGTATTTTTAATCTGCATAATTGCCAAGCCAATCCCTTCCTTGCTGCAGGTATAAATACACTGTGCCTGAGCAAGGAAGGCGTCAGTGCTTTGGTTGTCAAACCTAGTTCCTGTTTGTCTCTCTCCTGTGATTGTCTTCCAGGTTCCAGCTCCTGTCTCAAGACTTCCACCATAGAGACCCGCACCAGCATTCCACCTGCGGTGTAGCCTGACTCTCCAATCCATTGTGGATTCATCTGTTTCCAGCTACAACATTACCTGCTTCCAGCTCAGCTTCCAGCAGAGTACAGCTTCCCTTAAAGGGCCGGTGTCCTTTCTACACTTTACCACTCTCCACCGGTATTATTATTTCTCCGCTCTCAAGTTCTACATTTCAGTTCATATTTCATCGCTCCCAAGTTCATTTATTATTTAACTGGTTCCAGCCAGTATCCACTCCGTGCTAACAACAGTCTGGTTCCAGCCAGTATCCACAGCAGCTGTTTTATCTTCAGCAACCCAGCTTTTCCTGGAACACCAGCTGGCACAATCCTGGGTTATCTCCATTGCTACAGTCGGGCCTGGTAAGGACTTTCCATCTAGAAGATCATAAGAACTATCTCACACTACCAGTGCCCTGTGGCTCCTGCCATCCTGTAGTACCCAGGAACTGTATTTATTCTTTGCTGACTTTTACGTTTTCTTTTACTGCTGCTGTGTTGCGGAGTTGTCATAAATAAACATCATTGACTTTTATTCCTGGTTGTCGTGGTCACGCCTTCGGGCAATTCTTCTACATGTCTAGGGGTCTGATACAACCTGCCAGGTTCCATTACACCTCAGCCCCTACAACTGAGGCTGCCTCCCGTCAGCTCAGGCCCTCAGTTGTGACAGTCCCTACAACTGAGGCTGCCTCCCGTCAGCTCAGGCCCTCAGTTGTGACAGTAAGCACTGACCTAATGAATCCAGCCGGAGATCAGGATCAAGCGGCCAGGCCGATGCAAGAACTGGCAGCCCGACTTGAACATCAGGAGGCTGCACAGGGCCACATCATCCGCTGTCTCCAGGATCTCTCTACTCGGCTGGATGGGATTCAGACAACCCTCCGTGGATCAGACGCGTCCGGTGCGTCAACCACAGTGACTCCAGCTATAACCCCACCCACCTTACCCATTTCTGCTCCACGTCTTCATCTTCCAACGCCAGCAAAATTTGACGGATCTCCAAGATTCTGCAGGGGATTTCTCAACCAGTGTGAGATTCAGTTTGAGCTACAACCTGGCAATTTTCCCAGTGACCGTACAAAAATTGCCTACATTATCTCTCTTCTCAGTGGCTCAGCCCTTGATTGGGCATCACCGTTATGGGAGAGGTCCGACACCCTGCTATCCTCCTACACTACATTCGTGTCAACATTCAGGCGTATCTTCGACGAGCCAGGCCGGGTAACTTCAGCTTCATCTGAGATTCTCCGTTTGCGCCAGGGATCACGTACTGTAGGACAATATCTTATACAGTTCCAGATCCTGGCATCCGAACTGGCATGGAACGACGAGGCCCTGTATGCTGCATTCTGGCATGGCTTATCTGAGAGTATTAAAGATGAGTTAGCTACCAGAGACTTACCTTCCAAGTTAGATGAGCTAATCTCACTCTGCACGAAAGTTGATTTACGTTTCAGAGAGAGAGCAACTGAGCGTGTAAGATCATCTGCTCCAAAATCTTCTGCTCCTCCTCCTCGCCAACTGTCACCATCTAAAGATGAGTCCAGCCAAATTGGTCGTTCCCGTTTAACTCCTGCTGAGCGCCGAAGACGCCTCTCCAAGTCTCTCTGTCTTTATTGTGCAGCTCCATCTCACACCATTAATGCCTGTCCCAAACGTCCAGGACTCCAGACCCTAGCTCGCCAAGGAGAGGGCCGGCTAGGAGTAATGATCTCCTCTCCATCTCCTCAAGATTGTAATCTCCCAGTCTCGCTTCAAGTTGCTCAACGTTATCGGAACGTCATTGCCCTCCTTGATTCCGGAGCAGCTGGGAACTTTATTACCGAAGCCTATGTTAAACGGTGGTCCCTACCCACCGAGAGACTTCCTTCGTCCATTTCTTTAACTGCCGTGGATGGCAGCAAAATTTTTGATGCAGTTATTTCTTTAAGGACTCTACCAGTTCGTCTGAGAGTGGGAGTTCTTCATTCCGAACTTATTTCTTTTTTAGTGATTCCAAGAGCCACACATCCTGTGGTCCTGGGCCTTCCATGGCTCCGTCTTCACAATCCTACAATTGATTGGACGACTACGCAAATCCTGGCATGGGGTTCCTCCTGTGCTGAGACATGTTTGTTTAAAGTATTGCCTGTCTGTTCTTCCTCCCCCAGGTCGTCTGATGTTCCACCTCCTCCATATCAAGATTTCACGGATGTGTTCAGTAAAGCTTCTGCTGATATCCTTCCTCCTCATAGAGAATGGGACTGCCCGATTGATCTCGTTCCAGGGAAGGTTCCACCTCGAGGCCGAACTTATCCGTTGTCTCTGCCTGAGACGCATTCTATGGAGGAATACATTAAAGAGAACCTAGCAAAGGGGTTCATTCGACCTTCTTCTTCTCCAGCCGGCGCAGGCTTCTTTTTTGTAAAGAAGAAAGATGGTGGTCTGCGGCCGTGCATCGACTACAGAGGTTTGAACGACATTACCATCAAGAACCGTTATCCTTTACCCCTGATTACTGAGCTCTTTGACAGAGTTAGCGGAGCTACCATCTTTACAAAGCTGGACTTGAGAGGTGCATACAATCTCATCCGGATCCGTGAAGGTGACGAGTGGAAGACCGCCTTTAACACCCGTGACGGACATTATGAGTACCTCGTCATGCCCTTCGGATTGAGCAATGCTCCAGCTGTCTTCCAGCATTTTGTCAATGAGATCTTCAGAGACATTCTATACCGTCATGTCGTGGTCTATCTAGACGATATCCTCATTTTTGCCAACGATTTAGAGGAACATCGTTTTTGGGTTAAAGAGGTTCTGTCCCGTCTCCGTGTCAATCATCTCTATTGCAAATTAGAGAAATGCGTCTTTGAAGTCAAGTCCATTCCGTTTCTAGGGTACATTGTGTCCGGTTCCGGACTAGAGATGGATCCTGAGAAACTACAAGCAATCCAAAATTGGCCGATACCCTTAACCCTCAAAGGGGTCCAGAGGTTCTTGGGGTTCGCCAACTATTACCGAAAGTTTATACGAGACTTTTCCACCATTGTGGCGCCTATTACTGCTTTCACTAAGAAGGGTGCTAACCCGTCCAAGTGGTCTGAAGAAGCCATGCAAGCATTTCATCTTTTAAAACAAAGGTTCGTCTCTGCGCCTGTTCTGAAACAGCCTGACATCGACTCTCCTTTCATCTTAGAGGTGGATGCCTCCTCCGTTGGAGTAGGAGCGGTGTTATCTCAGAGGGCTAAAGATGGCCATTTACACCCTTGCAGTTTCTTCTCCCGGAAGTTCTCCCCAGCTGAGCGCAACTATGCCATTGGCGACCAGGAGTTGCTAGCCATCAAGCTCGCTCTAGAAGAGTGGAGGTATCTGTTGGAGGGAGCTTCTCATTCAATCACCATACTTACAGACCACAAGAACCTTTTATATCTGAAAGGCGCACAATGTCTCACCCTCGTCAGGCCAGATGGGCACTTTTCTTTTCCAGGTTCGACTTTAAACTCCAGTTCTGTCCGGGCTCTCAGAATCGCAAGGCCGATGCCCTTTCCCGCTCATGGGAGCAAGAAAATGAGTCAGAGTCTTCAGACAAGCATCCTATTATAAATCCGTTGGCATTCTCCACGGTAGGGATGGACTCTACGCCCCCATCAGGGAAAAGTTTTGTGAAACCGATGCTAAGGAAGAAGCTCATGCATTGGGCCCATGCTTCCCGTTTTGCCGGACATACAGGTATCCAAAAAACCCTGGAGTTTATCTCTAGGTCCTATTGGTGGCCAACTCTGAAAAAGGACGTCTTGGAGTTTATTGCATCTTGCCCAAAGTGTGCTCAACATAAGGTATCCCGCCAGTCGCCTGCGGGGCAACTGGTTCCACTATCTGTTCCCCGTCGACCTTGGACCCATTTGTCGATGGATTTTATTACAGATTTACCCATGTGCAACAAGTTCAATACCATCTGGGTGGTAGTTGACCGGTTCACCAAGATGGCACACTTCATTCCTCTCACCGGTCTTCCGTCAGCTTCCAAGTTGGCTCAAGTATTCATACAAGAGATCTTCCGACTCCACGGTCTTCCTGAAGAAATTATCTCAGATCGAGGAGTTCAATTCACGGCCAAATTCTGGCGAAGTTTATGTCAAGTCCTCCAAGTCAAGCTAAAGTTTTCCACGGCTTACCATCCTCAGACCAATGGTCAAACCGAGAGGGTGAATCAGGACTTGGAGGCCTTCCTCCGCATCTATGTGTCCTCCTCTCAAGATGACTGGGTTCAATTACTTCCCTGGGCCGAGTTCTGTCATAACAACCAGTATCATTCTTCATCTGCTTCAACACCATTCTTCACTAACTTTGGATTCCACCCTAAAGTCCCTGAGTTCCAACCGCTTCCAGCAACTTCTGTTCCCGCAGTGGATATCACCTTGCATCAGTTTGCCAATATCTGGAAGAGCGTACGATCAGCTCTGCTCAAGGCATCGTTCAGGTACAAGAAGTTTGCGGATAAGAAGCGTCGAGCAGTTCCTGCTCTCAAGGTGGGTGATCGGGTATGGTTATCCACGAAGAATTTGAGGTTAAGAGTTCCCAGTATGAAGTTTGCACCTCGCTATATCGGTCCTTTCAAGATTGAACAAGTCATCAATCCTGTTGCTTACAGACTTCAGTTGCCTCCCTTCTTAAAAATACCCAGGACATTCCATGTTTCCCTGTTGAAACCGCTGATCTTGAATCGGTTTCATTCCTCACTTCCTCCAACTCCGAAAGTCCAAACTCAACGAGGCGTTGAGTATGAAGTGGCCAAGATCCTAGACTCACGTCACCGTTACGGTCAACTACAGTATCTTATTAACTGGAAGGGTTACGGCCCTGAGGAACGTTCATGGACCAATGCTTCTGATGTCCATGCTCCTGCTTTGGTCCGGAGATTCCATTCCAAGTTTCCTCAAAAGCCAAAGAAGTGTCCTGGGGCCACTCCTAAAGGGGGGGGGTGCTGTCACGA